>NC_080792.1:47293432-47603075 GCF_028018385.1 Neofelis nebulosa
GGCTCATTCTTGCTCTCAAGACCTTTTTGCCTCATTTTGAACCCATCTTTACTCTTCTGCCTGGCTCAGAGTCACCTGACCTCCATATGTTTTCATTATTTACTCACACTTTTCATTTTCAGTTTTGTTTTTGCAGGAGGAAACCTTTGTCAGAGACAGAATCTAGGATCCTCCGAGTAGGTCTAAAATACCAAATTGAAAGATTAAAAACTGAGCCCTGAGCAACAGATTTAATCCCTAAAAACCAACCAGATTCAGTTCTCACAAAAGAAGGAAAATATTGACCCATAAACCACAGGGTTAGGGATCAATTTTCTCCATCAGAATCAACCACAAACTACCAATTTGTAGCCCATAAACATAAACTGTATAGATTACAAATGATACCACCAATCAGGGTGCCCAGTGCCTGGTGGGCCCTCAGTCAAAGTGTGTTGGTCTTTTTGTAAAATCCTCTGCAAAGTCAGCCAGTGATTTACAACTGGCACAAAATGGGCTCGTCCACTAGCAAACCTCAAAGAAGGGAGTGATTTTACACTCCTTTTCTTAACAAATGTGTACTAAGTGTCTATTGTGTGTTGTGCAGGAACACTCTGGAGGACAAGTCACATCTGGAGACTCTGCCTCTGGAAAGTCTGGTCCTCTCTTCATCCTCATTCCTCAAATTCCAAGATAAGCAACCTTCCTCAGAGTTCACTCCCTTGGCAAATCTTGTCTTGCATGTGACAGCTCTTCCCAGTCGTTCACAATCATGTTCCAAGTCCTGGGAAACCCTACTTCCTCTCAGAGAAGAGAGAGAAGAAAAGACTCCCAATCACTAAAGGGAGTGAGAGGAGGCTGGGCCTTTTCTCCTGCCCATGGAAGGCCGTCTCCCCCAACACTGCTTCTGCGGGTTTTTGCTGCCTCCCCCACACCCAGCCCGCCACAGGAGTCCAAGGACAGATCCAGTCAGTGGTCTGTGTGGATTCGCCCAGGTCTGGAAGGCGTTCTGGGCACGGGGAAGACAGCCTGGGTTCGGAAATGTCTTGCAGACTAGAGCTATTAGGGCTTTCACATCAAGAATGGAGTGGGGGGAGGGAAATTAAAAAAAAAATAGGTTGGGGTAGGTGGGGCCTGGATGGGATTTGTTCAAGAGCAGCTTTAAAACATTCTGCTTTTTTTGAAACAACTTACTTTGTAATCATTGCCTTGGCGTCTGGCCCTCTCTCATTTAACCTCATCTGCCTGACTTTAAATTCATGGAACAGATTTTCACTGCCTTGGACTCCAAGCAGTTGGCTGGTAGAGTGTTCTTGGATGTTACCAAAAAAAGGCATTTGATACCATTAATCATATTGCCATATGTAATAAATTGGCTGCCTATGGTACATCGCCTAAAATTGTCACATGGTTCCAATCAGAGCTCTGCCAACGGAAAGTGGTTACTGGAAATTCTGACTCTCCCTTTCAAGCACGCCTGCTCCGTGTTCCACAGGCCCCTCCTGCTTGCACCGCACGTTAATGACCTGCTGGCTTCTCGTGTGCACAAAGGCCAGTCCTTAGGAGGACGCACATGTCTAGGGGCGCTGCTCTACGTGGGCAATAACCTGCGTGGTGTCAAAGTCACATCATCACAGTCCATCTTTGACAGCCAAGTGACTCGAAGGTTAATCTGACACATCGCTTAATTTGTGGTTTCGCATCTGCCTCTGCCCTGATTCTTTGTAAACCTTCTTCCCGGGCCCCACCCCGAACTCTATGCATATATTGAATTTCGGGGAGCAGTGTCCCCCAGTGAGAATGCTGCTGTCCTCCTCTTGGCCCACGGGAGGGGTGCCTGCCACACTGCAGTGGGGAGGCTCTAAATCCGATTGCAAACAATTGATTCCAGGATGCGGCAAGAGGAGGTGGACAGAGACCAGAAGTGTTGAAAGTATCCTGCCCTGCAGCCACTGCTCCGGCTTTAATGAGTTACATTTGCGCCTTAGGTTTTTCTTTCTTTGTTTCTGCTTCTCTTTTCTCTCCAGCATGATCAGAAAATAATAAGGAAGTAAACATTCCCCCCCAGATCAGATTGTTGTTCTGTTTGGTTTTGAAACTTTGAAAGGCCGTTATGAAATGTTTTGGAATTCAACCCTTTTTTTTTTTTTTTTTTTTTGGAAATGGAAAACATTGTGTGCGTGTTTTAAATACAATTTTTGTGAGTACGTATGACGCCCCTCTGTAGGTGTTTGCCTGTGTGGAAGCAGATGTGCACACGTGCCCCTTCTCTGTGCACATCTGTATGTGCATATTCCAGCTGGGGCCAGGTACTGAAATCCTGAAATACACTTTTTGTCTCATTTCCAGCAGCTCTAAAACAGGAAGTACAGGAAATCTTAGTCACCACCACCCCCAGCCCCCAACTCCTGAAAAAAAATGTCTGTGCTCATGAAATTTGCAGCCTGATCTTTGCAGACCCCAGAGGCTCAGGCAGTTTGGGTAAGGTTCATATAAACATCCCTGTCACCATCTGAAACCCATAAATAAGGCCATTGCCGGGAGTTGGGGGGTGAACCAAGTTTCCTCCTTTTTTCACACCACATCTACATCTTTTATCTTCAGTAAGACATTGTTCGGCGGAGTAGGAGAGCATCTGGGAGAAGCTGAGCAAAAAGTTAATAGATGGCCTGAAACATAAGAGCTCCAAGTGAAAGACAGAGCCAGTAGTGTGCTCCGATTCACAGAAACTCAACCAACAGTTCCAAAGTCCCTGTGAGAAAGGGAAGGTCTGGCATCCCTGCTGCTTCGACGAAGTGCCAGCAACATCAAGACCAAGGCTCTGTTGATCTTGGTCTTTTCCAGTATTAGGTGGTAGGTGCACATGTAACAAGTCTGACCTTGGCTTCAGAGGAAAACAAACAATAAAAGTGAACTAAATAGCAAGTTCTGAAAAGAGTTAGTGGTTACTTACATAGCCCCTGAATTGGCTATGCTCTGGGGACACATGAAAATGCAGGAATATACCCAACTATGCAAAGGGTCCCTCCCCCCACCCAAAAACTATACTGAAAAGTTCAAGTCTAAATACTCGTCACTTCTATATTCACGGCCTTTGTTACAGAATTCTGGTTTGAGGATGCAAAATGATTGGCTTTCTTTATGAATTGGTTGTGTTTTGGACCGACGAGCCCAGAATTCCTCTTGCCCTTGCTGCACTTACGCTGAATTAATCAGATTTGGCACTTAACGGTGTCACACTTTACAAGAACTCGTAGCTGTTGCAAACACTCTTCCCTTCTTACCCCTCAAGTAATCAATATTTATTGAGCATGTTGTGAAACCAGGGGTGGGGGATAGAGAAGAAATCTGTGCCCTGGAAGATGGTTGATATAGTTTAGTTCAAACACACTCATGTGGAGTTGCATACGGTAATCACATGTGCTTAGTGTGTTTTTACTTTTCATAAACCTCATTTGAATTTATATCTTGTTGTTAAGTTTACAATATTGCAGGAGCTATGGGCTTTCTCTGACCTACTTTAAGAGCACCTCTCTTGTTGTTGTTGGTATCCATGGCCAGTGAGCTACAACCATTGTTGATGGGAACGTTCATGTTGAATACTTGATAGGAGAGAACAGGAGTGTGCACTGTCAAAAAGGCAACAAAAATATATATACAAAAAGCAGTAAGATGAGAAAGTAGTCAAGGAAATCTACATGAGGAGGACCCTCACGGACACTGGTGTCATATGTGGCTGGTGCTTAACTTTTTCTTCCAACTGTTTGGTGAAGGGGCTGCCAGGAAGCCAAAGAGAATGACACAGCCTTTCTGCCAATTCAAGCTTAAGTTAAGCAAACAAGTTAAGTGGGTCGTATTAAGTGGCCTATAGCCGAAGCTGGGTGTGCCAACTATTTATTCCTGGGCCGGAGCAAAAACTGAAAGCTAAGGAAGGCTTTGGCAAGCCTTTAGTGCCAAAGGGCCATATCATGATGTAAGAAGAAACCTTACTCCAAGAAAAATTTCAGGAGGACCTAGATGGAGTGTCCTAATAAAGCAAGGAACAGCAAATGTTTTCTATGAAGGGCAGGATAGCAAATATTTCAGGCTTTGCAGCCACATATGGTCTCTGTCACATAGTAGTGTGTGTGTGTGTGTGTGTGTGTGTGTGTGTGTGTGTGTGTTTTAGAGTCCCTTAAAAATACACAAACCATCCTCAGTTTGAGAGACTTCCAAACACAAGACACACCCCGAATATGGCTGGTAAGCCAGATTTGTCTACCACGTAGTATTTCGCCAACCCTGTAAACTTCCATTTAACAAACATTTGTTGTGTACCAATGAAGTGTTTGACATTTTGTCCGGAGTAGAACTATCTAGATAAATGATCTGGCCCGGTTGTCAAGAAGACTTTAATTATATGCTTTAGCAATTCAGCAAGGAGTGGACTAAGCTGTAGCTAAAATTGTCTGAGATACCAACTGGTGCCTTCATAGAATTAGCTTCTCATCTTCATCACGGCTTACTCATCTTGGTAGCTCCATCACCGAGTGCATGGAAGCATCTCCAAAACTGTACGCTAAAAGTACACCAAATTTTTACCTAAGACTTTGTTCTCTTTAAAAGCTTGCTATACAGACTGTAACTGTATAATAACTGCTATATTAACTGTAATGCTTGGCAATATTGTTAAAGGAAGTTTTGCTTTGCTTTGTTTTTTATTGAAGAGTTTACTAAGCATTTTCTTGTCTAAACTGTATCTTCCTTTACTAACTCTTTACTACCCACATCTTATGTCACTAGAATAAGCAAATAAACATGCATTTACATATGCCACATACCTATGCAGATATAGGTAAGATTCAAAACTTTCCTGTATTGCAAATTTAATATTTTTGTACCAGTTCCAAGCTTTCCATTCACTATTTAGAAGTCTATGAGAAACAAAATTCATTATGTAATTTTTTTATTCAACTGCAAGTGCAAGAATAGTCTGTCGCCTTACAAAATAGACTCATCATTCACAGACGTAGATGTGGACTTGTTATGCCAAGATGAGACAGATGTGGTTCTATTCACTCGGGGACAGGTGCTTCATTTATTCCTTCTCTGATGTTCCTCTTTTCTTTATATAGATTCATGTTTCTGACCTATATCATTTTCCTTCTGCTAAAGAACTTCTTTTAACATTTCTTTCAGGGCAGATCTACTGGTGATAAATTCCTTCCATTTTTGTTTATCTGAGAAGGTCTTTATTTCTCCTTTACTTTTGAAGGACACTTGCTGGATGCAGAGTTCTAGGTTGAGAGTCTGTTTCTTTTAACACCTTAAATGTATTCCATGGCTTTGGATGAGAAGTCCACTGTATTGTTATCCTTCTTCCTGTATACATAAGATGCTTTTTTCCTCTCACTTCTTTCAAGATTTTCTTTGTCTTTGATTTCCTAACATTTGAATGATATGCCTAGGTGTCAATTTTCTGAAAATACTGATGTTCTTCTCTGAACCGCCTGGGTCTGTGGTTTGCTGTCTACCATTAATTTTGGAAAGTTCTCAGCCACTATTTTTTCTGCTGCAAATATTTTTTCTGCTCTGTTCTCTTATTCTTCTCCTTGGTACTTTATACCTTCTCAACCTGTCTCAGTTCATGGACAGTCCATTTGGGGTTTCCCCCTCCCCTTCCTTTTTCTGTTTGCATTCCATTATCTTCCTGCTCAGGGATTCTTCCCTAGGCTGTGTTGAGTCTCCTGATGAACTCACTGAAGGCATTCTTTATTTCATTTATGGTATTTTTTATTTATAACATTTCCTTTTGATTCTGTCTCAACATGTCCATCTCTTTGCTAATATTACCCATCTTTTCTTGTATATCATTTACTTTTTCCATTAGTGCCCTTAACATAGTAATCACAGCTATTTAAATTCCCTTTCTGGGGGCACCTGGGTAGCTCAGTCAGTTAAGCATCCAATTCTTGGTTTCCACTCCAGTCATGAATTTGTGATTTGTGGGATCAAGCCCTGCATCAGGCCCAAGCTGACAGCAGAGTCTGCTTGGGATTCTCTCTCTCCCTCCCTCCCTCTCTCTCTCTCTCTCTCTCTTTGTCCCTCCCCAACTCATGCTTTCCCTCTCAAAATAAACTTTAAAATAAAATAAAATAAAATAAAATAAAATAAAATAAAAAATTCCCTGTCTGATAATTTTAACATCTGTGTCCCATCTAAGTCTGGTTCTCATGACTGCCCAGTCTCTTCAGGCTGTGTTATCACTTGCTTTTTGGCATGCCCTGTAAATTTTTGTTGAAAGTATAACATGTCAGATAGGAACTGAAGTTGATAAGGCTTCTGTGTGAAGATCTATATTAATCTGGCTGGGAGTTGGACTGTGCTTAGTGTTTTCCGTAGCCATAAGTACCAGATATTCAAATTCCTCTAATGTCCTTGTTTTGATCTCTCTTCCAGGGAAACCTAGGGTTTTCCTAGGTATCCCTCCTCAGAGCATCTGTGTCTTCCAGCTTTTCCAGCTTCAGGCCACTGTTACTATACTGGAGTCCAGTTGGTGTGGTGGCAAGAAGGGGGAAGAGGAAGCATTCTAAAATCTTACAACCAAGTGTAAATGTTTGTGTTTGTGTCTTGGGGCTGTGACCTTCACCAGTGACTTTCCAGTGGTAAAGCTTGTTTTTTCCACCTGATCTTTTCTCTCTCCCCTGGATCCATTGCCTTGAAGCTCTGACATCTGTTGACTCTATTCCTCACCCCACCCCCTTAGGAGAAACGGAAGTCTACAGGGTGCCAGAGTGAAAGGAATACCCTTCCTCAAATGGGATAAAGTGCTGGGATAAAGTCTTTCCCTCCAAAGTAGTAGACCTTTGTCATGGGGAAATCTCTTGGTGCATGTCACAATGATTATTTTTCCTCTTCCCATGCCAAAGCCATGAGGGAATCTTCCACAGATCTTCACCATGAAACCTGGTGTGGTCCTTGGAGGTAAAGTTCACAAAAGTGTGGGGTCCCCCAAGACTAAAGTGCCCAGGAATTTCTCACTCTCAGGCTAGTCTACACTCAGCCTCCAACAACTCATCAAGATTGCTATTTGAGTGTTCTTGATAGTTCATGGCTCCAGCAACTTCAGGGGCAAGGCAATAGACCTCAGTTCTATCTCCCCAGAGTTGTGCATGTCTCCAGCTTTCAAGGGGGAGGTTTTCTTGCAACCGTAACTCTCCGATGAGCACAAGAAATGTCATTGGTTTTCAGTGTGGTCCAGCTTTTTTCTTGTTGTGGAGATGGGAGTGGAAAATTCCAGGCTCTCTACATGTCAGATTAAACCAGAAATAAAAACATGTTTTAATGAAGAGATGTATGAATGAATAATAAAAGTAAAAAATACATTCTCAAATCAGTCTCAGAGTTTGACTTTTCTACCACAGCTGAAGACCAGGACTGAAGTCAGTGCTAGCAAACTGCAGGAAACAATCTAAGAATCAAGCTTAGGGTCAAAATAGCATAGAGAAATAACAAACTTTTTATATGTTTTGTATACCTATATTTCCATATAAGAGGATTCAGTGACATGATGCCATTCATGTGTGATTTCAACTCCTATATCTACTTAGTTGGTAATGTTTATATACCCAGAAAACATGTCATCCTTATCACCAAGCAATTATGAAGCACCTACTATGGTCCAGAATTATTGGATATTCACAAAGGATATGATTGGTGAGCTCAAGGACTAGAACACCAGCTTGAGATGAAGAACATATGAATAAAGAGAGTAAATAACAGAAGTTTGTATAAAAATAATGAAATTTCAGGGCATCTGGGTGGCTCAGAAGGTTGGGCGTCTGACTTCAGCTCAGGTCATGATCTCACAGTCCTTGAGTTCAAGCCCTGCGTCAGGCTCTGTGCTGACAGCTCAGAACCTGGACCCTGCTTCAGATTCTGTGTCTCCATCTCTCTCTTCCCCTCCCCTGCTCATGCTCTGTCTCTCTCTGTCTCAAAAATAAATAAAAACATTAAAAAAAAATTTTTTAAATAATGAAATTTCATATATTGCTAGAGGATGTACAATGATTCAACTGTATGTGTAATATTTTAAATACTTATATGGATAATTTATTGAAGTATGGCTTTATAGTTAAATATTAACTAAAAATAAATAACTCAAAGCAGTATGTGTTAAGTGCCAAATGAGTGGCAGAAGAAATTGCCGCAGAAGATGGAAGAAGCTATGGGCATGCAGCAGTTGGCTGGGTACTGGTCATCACCCCTCATTTGCAGGCCCCAAAACATATCTTCGTAACATGAACTGGCACTACTTAATCTCAGTTTCAGCTGAGCACCTCCCCATCAAATATATGTCATATTATAAAATGAGGTTTGAGACCACCAACCATTGTGTGATCCTTTGCCGATTGTTATCTTCAGCTAAAAGAAATTGAAGAGGCCAAGAAATCCCAAACTTCCTTGTCTTTCCACCGAAAGGAAGGTATAGAGGGTATCTGGCTTTTACCTCAATCCCTGAAAAAGGAGCTTTAATAAGACCTCCAGCAGCTTAATATGTTTGTGCAAAGAGTTCAAGAACCCACCAGGGTGATGTCTAACTGATGCCTGGAAAGTCTGAAGTCCAGAGATTTGCAGGTGTGTGCTCTACTAACATGAGATCATCACAGACTTCCTGCAAAGCTGTAGTGATATCAATCAGGGGTTAACCATGGGATTCCTAGGGCTTAAGGAAAGAAACATAAGCAACTTAGATGAGATGTGTTCTCCACATCAGAGAAACTGGGGATAATTCTTAAGAACACCTATACGAATGTACTATGAGAGAAAGGGCCAACTTGAAACACTCACAATTCCAGAGATTGCTTCTGCCCCCTCATAACATCACAAGTCCTACCTCAGAGCCCTTGCATCTGGTGTTCCTTCCATCTGATGCTCTCCACCAGGTGTCTGTTAGCTAGCCTCCTCGTCTTTTTTTGGGGGGGTCTTTAACCAAAAGGCATCCCTCAGTGAGGCCTTATCTGGCTACACTGCCTAAAAGTGCTAACATTTTATGTCCCTGCTTTCTTTTTTCCCTTAGCTCTCTCTAAATGTTGCACTTACATGTTTTGTTTTATTGCTTTTCTCATCCACTAGCTTGTAGGCTCCACAAATACAAGAATTTTTGTCTATTTGATTTACTACTATATCCCCAGGTCCTAGCATAATGCCTAACACACATAAGCATTCAATAAATATTTACTTAATGAATGAATTAACAATAGAGGAGTGAACAAATTGACAATGTCTATGAGAGACAAAAGCAAATGACTTTCTCATTATTCTCTGTGAGACTTCTTTACTCAACATGCTAACTACGCTTGTTTCTGATAACCTTGTGGTGCTTACAATGGTATATTACACAGGGATCAAAAAGTGTAGGTGATTCAAAATGTCATGAAGACTTCTTGTGGGGGCTGGAATTCAATCTAGGTCTTAAAAGAACTGATAGGAACTGAGAGACACCAAAAAGGCCTTTGAACAAAAGTGAAGAACCAAGAATGTCCATGAAGTACTCACTGAAATATGAATAGATTCATTTGCCTAAAGCAGAAGATTTTTTTAAGTTTATTTATTTAATTTGAGAGAGATAAAGAGAGAGAATGTGTGAGTGAGGGGCAGAGAGAGAATCCCAAGCAGGCTCCATGCTAACTGCACAGAGCCCAACATGGGACTAGAACTCACAAATTATGACCTAATAATGACCTGAGCTGAAATCAAGAGTCAGACGCTTAATGGACTGAGCCAGCCAGTTGTCCCTAAATCAGAGGATTTTGTAGAGAAAATAAGCCTTTGGAAGGAAACAGAGGGTATATAGTCACTAATGACAGTAGGCCTTAATGCTATCCTAAACCTATGTGTGGCACCAGCCTTTGCATATAGCCGTGAGTTGGTTTCAAGTTAACAGAAGAGTTAAGAGATAAATGGGTCAAGGCTGAGGGTCAGACTTTAAGGACCAGAAACACTGAGACTCTTATAGAAGCCCAGCCAGTGTGTGCTTGTCTGGTAACCAATGAGGGCATCTATGAGGTCTGTCATGAGATCGGGTGAGGCATTGGAATAAATACACTCTATGGCCCCTGCATCTCCAGTATTTTATGACTCTGTGGTTTTGTTCTCAGGCAGAATCTTTCAGGGCTTGGAGAAAGGTGTTGCCCATTGAAGACCCTACTGAATTCTAGCAGCCTTTGAGACTCCCAGTCTCTGACTGGTCAAGGCTGGGGAAGCCAGTCATTGCGTTGTTCATAGAAGAAGGTAAGAGACCTTACCTTCTTTCTGCCTTGGGCAGGCTTGCCTCTATGACCCATCTGTTTGCATCTGCTCCTGTGATTTTCATTTAGATGTGAACTTCACTCTTGACTAATAAGTTCTTCCACACCCTGACTCAAGACAATTTTCTCGGCTCTAAACTTTTCTGTAGTCTTTGATCAAGATCATCATTATCATTACATTCTGCCCATATTAAGGTGGGTCACTTAGCTCGCTTTGCATTTTCTTCTTGATCCTTCCTTGACTCATGCATAAATGGACTTTTAGTTTTCATTTTTATTGATTGCTGCTTATAGTTAAGCTTACCATCATTTCTGATGAGTCCAAGCTTGTGTGAGGCCTTTCACTTTTTAAGTAAGACTCATTGTCCTGACTTAAAATCCTTTTGGCCAAAATTTAAACCGACCAGACCCCCTTTATTATCTTTTCAACAATTCTCCTTTATAGGCTTTGTCACAATTTATAGATATTTATTATAATATATATGCATTTATATATATGTTTATTTAACAGCTGTGTGTCCCCTGACTACTCTATAAGTAACATGAAGTCAGAAGAATATCTATTTTGTTCACCACTATGTGCCCAGCACCTAGAGCAGTGTCTGGAACCTCAAATATTCAATTAAAAAAAATATGTTATTGAGTATATTCCCTAAAGGATGAATGCCCCTTTTGCCTCCTTTTTCTGAACAGCTTGTTTATTTTATGACCCTCTTCCTACTTCTGGCAGCCTGTTCCTGGTCCACGATAAAGCTCTTATTTACACACCCACTTTTTAAAATTTGGATACAACACAAAAGGTAAAGAATTACAGCACAAATCATAAAGAAATACTTTGTGGGGCGCCTGGGTGGCTCAGTCGGTTGGGCGTCCGACTTCGGCTCAGGTCATGATCTCGTGGTCCGTGAGTTTGAGCCCTGTGTTGGGCTCTGTGCTAACAGCTCAGAGCCTGGAGCCTGTTTCAGATTCTGTGTCTCCCTCTCTCTCTGACCTTCCCCCATTCATGCTCTGTCTCTCTCTGTCTCAAAAATGAATAAACATTAAAAAAAAATTTTTTTTAAAGAAATACTTTGTAACAGAAAAGAGAAAATTAAAAAGGGAATCATTTTAACCACCATAGTTCCTCCCCATCTTCCCAAATATAGTCCATCAAGAGAAGGGCCCATTCCTTGAATAGTGTCCTGGAGCTCACTGAATTTGGACTGGAGGAGCTGGAAAGAGGAAAGGCTTCCAAATCTAGGTCCTCTTAGAAAAAAAGGCACAGCCGTTGACAGTTTTTCCCACTGGGACCTTCAGACCACCAAAAGAGAGGGCTCTTCTCTCTTCCTGGAGTTGTTATGAATTTAATAATAGTCTCAGGGACCTGAGGGGTCATAATTCACCTTGAATCACATGTCGCTAGCACATGGTTTGTGTGGAAATTCGTTTCTCCTGTGGACATATGAATTACTTCAGTTACATGAAATTGGCAATCTGTCCATAATCTCTTTAAATCCCTTTCCTGCTTTATCAGAAATGGGTAAGAACCGTAGAGCACCTTCTTCCTGACTGAACAGTTTTGTGTTCCTCTAACTAGCAGTATTTCTCGGCCACCGGGCACCAACATCCCATAAACTTGGGCCCATGGGTCCCCAAACTAAGACCAGGTCTCCTGGGTTAACTACTTCTTACACCTTGAGAACGTCCAAATGTGACTGGTATGGGGACTATGTTCATATCTTCTTGGTATGCCATTTGAGAGCAAGATGCATACCTGGGGCTCTTTTATATAAAGTTCTATATTTTTAAGTGCCATTGGATTCCTTCTCATGTCTTTATTACGTGTTTACTGCAACTTTGATAAATTCCTTACACAAATTCTAAGGAGGATTTCTCCCTCAGACTGGTGTATTGTAGTGATGATTCTGATGTCTGTGCCTCCCCACCAGAGTTATTGATTTAACTGGTGCATAGTAAAGTCCAGGTATCAGAATGCTTAAAAAGTATCCAGGTGAGGGGCGCCTGGGTGACTCAGTCGGGTAAACGTCTGACTTCTACTCAGGTCACGATCTCACAGTTCATAAGTTCGAGCACTGCATTGGGCTCTCTGCTGTCAGTGTGGAGCTCGCTTGGAATCCTCTGTCTCCCCCTCTCTCTGCCCCTCCCTAACTCACACGCTCTCTTTCTCTCTCAAAAAGAAATAAACATTAAAACAAAAAAAAGTAGGCAGGTGAGGATCACCTCCAGGTGATCCTAACAGGGCTGAGAACCACTGATCTAGAGAGGAACATCTCAAAATTTAACATATATGAGACTCACCTGGAAATCTTATGAACCTGCAGCCTCAGTAAGTCTTGGGTAAGGCCCAAGATTCTGCATTTCTAACAAGCTCCCAAGTGATGTCAGTATTCCTAATCCATAGACCACACTTCAAGTAACATGATTCATTGAATAACACATAACTATTTAAATATGAACTTTTGTTACTCTATGAAGTAAAATTAGATGAAAGTAAAAATTCAGGTCCTCAGTCACACTAGCCACATTTCAAGTGCTCAGGAACCACATGTGGCTAATGGCTCCTGTGTTGAACAGGGCAGAGTAAAAAAAATTTCTGTCCTAGAAAGTTCTACCGGACAGTGCCAGTCTAGACCCATCATTTTCTTGTATTTCAGTTTGCAAGAAATTACATTTGCCAAGCCTACAGCTAATGTGTTTCTGCAGCACCCAAGGGCTTTAATAACACATGTATTTTGTATGCGTTTTTGCTTTGGACTTTGCCAGGCAAACTTCTTCCCGGAAGATAGTGGGAGGTCCTACAGAAACCTTTGATTTCAAGACCAGCTTTTGGCCTCCGTAGTTGATTTATAGTATTACTATTTTTGTTGTTTCTTCTGTTTTAGTTAAGGCAAATTTTTTTTTATTTTTTTTTTTTTTATTTTTGGGACAGAGAGAGACAGAGCATGAACGGGGGAGGGGCAGAGAGAGAGGGAGACACAGAATCGGAAACAGGCTCCAGGCTCCGAGCCATCAGCCCAGAGCCCGACGCGGGGCTCGAACTCACAGACCGCGAGATCGTGACCTGGCTGAAGTCGGACGCTTAACCGACTGCGCCACCCAGGCGCCCCAAGGCAAATTTTATTAAAGGTTTGAGTGAGTTAATTTACCCTCTCTGGTTATTTTTAAACTCCTTTTCAGTAAGGTGTTTTGTTTTGTTTTGTTTTGTTTTGTTTTGTTTTGTTTTGTTTTTTGCGCCACTTTCTTTTACCGACTTATTTTACCAGCATTGCCTGAAAACTAACATTGTCATGGTATTTGTTTATTGTCCCTGCACTCGGGTCTAGCCACCTGCTCACCCTTCCCTAAATCCATTCAACTCTAGCAGAGTAGAGTACTCGTAGTCCGGTGCCGTTCAGATGCTATGGGAGTTACGGAAGAAATAGCAATGGTGCTTCCCCCTCGCCGAGTTTATAATTGAATAGAGGGCCTATGATGAGACAAGTAAAACTCAAAATCTCATTAAGCTTCTCACAGTGGCTAGCAAGTGGTAACACATTAAAACATTAAAACAGATGAGTTTCTCATATTAGCCAGCTATCACTGAACAAAGGGTAGCATCCAATAAAACGGTACACGGGAGAGGTGGGATTAATGGAGGGAGGGGAGGCCACGGTAGGGTCAGGGGAGGGCTGAGCTATGAGAGGGCTGCACGCTGAGTAGGGTGCAGCCCTGCTGGGGAAGGGACTCCGGGAAGGCGGCTGCCTCAGGAGGAGAGGACACAGTGAAGATGGAGGCATGAAAGAAACAATGAGGTAAAACGCGAGGTCAGTGGAAGTGATTGACAGACTTCAGCAGTCACACAATTCTATACAAAGCCATGACCCTATGTTTACTGCACCTTCACCAGGACAATCGTGCCCTCAGACGGAGAGGTTGTAAGTGTGAGGAATGAGCCAAGGATGCAGATGGGCCACGGAAGGAACGGGCTTTGTCCTGAGGCTTCCTGAGCAGATCTGTCTGAACAAGTAATGCAAAAGAGAGCTTAGGTCTCCACAACACAAGGCCGATAGGACTGGGCCAGAGGGACTGGAGAGTCAGTTCTATTCCCAGCGTGACCCAGCGATATGAGGGTGCTCTTGGTGCCTGGGCCCCACCCTGTGCCTGCTTCCTACAGAGCAGCTCCATTTTTGTCTGTTTACATATAGACTTCTGTAGACCACTGATCAAGACATTGTATTTGTTAGAATACTCTCAGCCATTGCCGCAGAGCTTCTCTTTGACTCTTAAACCCTTACATTCATCTTAGAAATTAAAATGTATGAGAGAGGGGAAGGCGGAGGGAGGGAGTTATGGGGGTGGAGAGAGAACACACGCACTATGGCCCACCTGGGGCAGAAGAGGAAGAGACTGGACGTCTCCACTAAACCAAGCCACAGAGAGCCCTTTCCCAGAACTCATCCCTGTTAATGAGACAGGGTCATGAAGATCACCCACCCTGCTTTGTACAGGAAGCTTATGAAGAAAGTTGGTGGATCAAAACTTGTGTATCCACATTAGCTATCATTCTGGAAAATCGTACACATACTTGAATGACAAATGACACTGGCTTTGTTCAGCCACTTTGGTTCTTTAAAATTCCTTCTTTAGTGCCCGATGAGCTTCTAGGCATACCTGTCCTAAACCTCTGGGAACCAGTGTCTGAGCATTCGGTGCTTTGCGGCACACACCTCTGGAGTGAATGCCCTGTTGTGGGAAAGAGGTGAGACATGTTGATTTGAAAGGCAGGCGGGAGCCAATTCGTGAGGTTTCAGCTCATGTACCCTGGGTCATCACCTTCGGGAAAGACTAGCCCTCCTGACATATGCCCTTGGCCAGAAGGTCAACACAGAAAACTCTTCACTCTGAAAACAGAGCCCTCCGGCTGAGAGAAATAACCCAACCATGATTTAGAGAGAAGCCTATTTCTCTTTTCAAATTTTCCAACTTGACATGTTGCTGTAGTGCTCTTCACATCTGATTACATTAGTCACATCACATTATACCGTATCAGATGTGACATGATGCAAAGGGACTGTGAACTGTGTATAAAGATGTACCAGCAGCCAATAACTTCAACCCATTCCTGATGCAGGAGCTGAGCTGCCTACCTTCCTGGTAGCCCTTTGTTAATTCAGAGAAAGCATCTGATTCTCTTGTCAAGACAGGGTCCCATAAGTCCTTACCTGAGTCATCCAGGGGAATAGACATGATTCTAGATCTCTTACTTAAATCAGGGCCATTCTTGCTATCCTAGGACCAAATCTAGAATTTTGCCTCTCCCCAAACTCCCAACAATAATGCCTTTCATGTGTCTTATGCTTTACAATTTGCAAGGACTTTCAAAGTCATCATCATTTCATTAACATTCTACATCGTTAGAAGCCAAGACTTAGCAGACTCTTCCACATTTGACTAGGTGATTCCGAATGTTCAACAGCATCTTCCTCTGACCAGAATCTCAAGGGCACAGGGTGGGACAGGACATAGCCCACTATCTGAGTCTTCCTCTTTGTGGCACAGAAAAAATCAGCTCACCTTTTCCCTGTATGGTCTGTGTCTTCATGATGGACTGCTTGAATTTGGTGTTTAAATTGACTCAATTTTACTTTAATCTAAATAACGATATAAAGGAAACTGCTGGAGACATATTGCAACACTGGCACACTAACTTCAAGATTAAAATTAAAATATTATCCTGGTTTTCCCACAGGGAAGAGCAAAGAAAATGACATATAAGTCTGACCAGCCACAGTTTGGTGAGAACTAATGTAATTTCTTTTTCTTTTTCATTTTAATTTTTTAACCTTTATTGATTTTTGAGATAGAGAGAGAGCATGAATGGGGGAGGTTCAGAGAGAGAGGGAGACACAGAATCTGAAACAGGCTCCAGGCTCTGAGCTGTCAGCACAGAGCCCGATGTGGGGCTCGAACTCACGGACTGTGAGATCATGACCTGAGCCCAAGTTGGACGCTCAACCGACTGAGCCACCCAGGTGCCCCGAGAACTAATGTAATTTAAAGGTTGAACTCGACTCTTACTACAGGGTGTCTTTCTTTTGTCATTTTCAAAGAAATCAAAAAAACACCTCTCCTTCTCAGGAAGGATGGTTTTGGCTGCAAGTATCAGAATCTGCAATAAATTGCCTTTAAAAAAATAAGGAAATGTATCAAAAGAAGAAGTTCCAGAAGTGGAATAGCTCCAGAATCAATTGCTTCGGTTGGTGAATCTTGTTATGAAGAACCCAACATTTTGGCTCTGGCTTCAGCTTCAGGCCGGGGAAAGGTTGTTACTGGAATTCCAGACTTGACATCCCAATACAATGACTTCCAGAGGAACAATCAGGCTCTGTCTTCTTTTGTTAGAAGAGAGGAAACTCTTCAAAGAACCCCTATCCTTACCCTAAAAGACATCTCCTTGAATGCATGGGCCATGATCATGCCACATATACCCGTTTTTAAGTCAGCTTTTGCCAAGAGGAATAGAATCACTAATAACTAGACAAGGAAAGCAACCACGACCATCATGATGTTGCAACTGCCATAGAAGCAAATACTGGGAAACACCATGTAGATGGCAGAAAGGGGAAATTGCAGTGGAATGAGGCAACTGGGGAAATGCCCTTGGTGAAATTCAGCCTGGGTTTATACTCTTTTTGTGGTGGGATGGGCAAGAGCCACGGGCCCACCATGTAATTATCACATACCACCAACCACGATGGGCTCTCCCTACCACGCTGCCCTGGCCTACCTTCATATCTGTAAGAGAGAGCCAGCATTCAACTTCCAAGAACAGCATACAGTCTCCTCCTCAGGGCAGGTCATCACCAATTGTTATTTGTAAAATATGGATGTATTCTGCCTTTTATACATCAGATATGTACGTATATTTGAAAGCAGCAGCTGTGACCCTCCCAAGATGATTCTTTTCCAAGCAAAATATCTCCAGTTTCTGAAAACATCCCTGCTATGTCAGAGGTTGAACTTCTTGACTCCACTAACTACTACCCAGGCCTATACTTTGAATTTTACTGGCTAACTGCCCTCAGTTGCTAGTCATTGGCACTTTGGTGTGTGTTAAATGTTTCCTAAAGTTTCTGAGAGAGAACCAGGAGACAATGGAGAGAGAAGATACAACTAGAGTGTAGGCTGACATTTTTAAAAGCCTGCAGAGAAGAGTGAGGCATTAAAGACACATCTTGCCGATGATGCCATCCTCTCTAAGATGCAAGATATTTTGGTGTTGTGTTGCAGCTCAAGGGAGTGCAGGGCAGCCTGGGCAAAATGGGATGAACTGAGATAGGTAGTTTCTGGGAATATGGGCTTTGCCAGCAAATACTAGAAAGAAGTCCTGACTAGTAGGTAGAACGAATTCATTCATCCATCCACCAAATATTTATTGAATGCCTACTATGATCTAGGCACTCCACTAGATGTTGGATATGCAGTTCAGAAAGTGCTCAACAATAAACATCTGTTTGTCAGGCTATTAGCTGGAATGAAGCAGGGGGAGGGAAAGGTGGACAATTCAAAGGAGCAGAGGGTGTCCCAACATCCATTTGAAGGACGACATGAAGAATAGAAGCAGGCAATATCCAGTCCTACAGGAGTTAAGTTATAGGGAAAGCTATATGCCTCTTGACTCCAAGTAGAGGACTGATGATGAAAGTCTTCAGTTCTAAAGGAACAAAGCAGACTGAGAGCCACAAGGAGCAAGACAAGGACCCAGCTGCCATGATTAGGACACAAAGTGGAGACTGGACCTTGTGCACGTGAGAGAAGCACCTTTATGTAAACTGGAGTTCAAGGTCACAACTGAGTGATGATTGACCTATGCTGATCCCAAAAGTCAGACCACAAAACCCTCCCAGGCTGAGATCAGGATTGGTCCTGGATCCCAGAGCCTGGAGTGGATCTGAACCCATATGTAAGAGTCACATATTTCCAGAGGGCAGTATTTCCTAGTCACAGACCACGACGCTCCCTCTCAGCTACTCCTCTTCCTTGACATGCCAATCCTCATTTCTTCAATTTGGGAGCTGTTGTGGCCCATTAGATCAAGCAGAATGGTGCAATTTGCTTCCTCAGGGCGGCTTCTCGGTATTACCAAGTTACGCTTGAATGAGACATTGTGCTTCTCAGCATTACAGGAACTACTAACCAAGAAGAGAGAGAATTGCTGTAATCTAAAATTTAAGATGCACACATAATGCATAAATTGACTTCAAACCACTTAAATCTAAGCAGAACTAGGATGGTTGTATAATTTAGCTGGACCTACCTCTGAAAGGTATAAGGCAATATTCGTCCCAAGTATAAGATGTTTGCTAACAAAATACTTTCTTCTTTTATCACCCTCTTTTCTCCCTTGTAAACGTGTCAACAGTTGCAAACTTCAGGCAATTGGTAATTTTCCAGCCCCACAACATTCGAGAGTGTTACATAAATGCTTAATACTCCTCAATTTTAATTAACAGCCTCGGCTGATTTGATTATTAGATTCTTGGAACTTCTCCTTCAAATACCAGCTCTTCATTTTTAAGATAGAAGGATATGGTTCTCCTCTAACCGGAGCAAATTGCTCCACGGTATACAAATAAATTCTCTGCTTCCCAGAACCGATGGCAAATTCACAAAGCTCCATAAAACTCATGCATGAATTGCTGCCGCAGCTGCATAATTAAAAGAAAACTAATATATTGACTAGTTCTGCTCAGAATAGCATTCATAAGTCACTGCTGCTTGAGAAAAAGCTTGCTGCTCAAAGGATCATGGCCAATATCAGTTTTATGATGAAAGAGAAAGCATGGCTGTGGCTTGCCTTGTCCAATCCTCTCCCAGATATCCCAAATGCTCCACTGGCTGGTTTTTTTTATGGAAGTCTTGAACCATCATGACAACCATAAGGAAATAGTTATCCGATGTACAGATTTACCACCACAGTTATTGCTTTATCCTCGCTTCACAGGCCCTCTGCCTCCCAAACCCAATCCATAGAAGGCTTATTTTTAGCAGTGACTAAAGGGCTCCATGCTCTAATTTATGCACACATATAAAATCAATAATTACTTAGTCGACCTTTTCATTCGTCTACATTTGGCCTGGCGTAATGGAAGCTGCCCACACAGTTCCCATCGAGAATGATAAATAGGAGACAGTAGTGTGTCTCTATCTTCTCTCTACGGGTTAGACGAGACCAGAGGCAGCTCAGACCTCAGCTGGTCCTTGAACTGAGCCACGCCAACTTTTACTTGAGGCAGATTTCATTCTGATGAGCCTCCTGCTACCTTCCAAAGAGTCACCTTAACTTCGATTGTGATCCACTCTGGCTAGGTGCAGGACTCATGCCGTATGTTTGCCTGCCTAATTAACAAGAGCAGTTCTTGCACTGAACACAAACGGATAAAGAGCACAATTCCCAAAATGGGCACAAGGCAAAAGGCTGTTTGGACAAAAAGTCAGCGACAGGCCCCCCCCCCCCCCCGCCCCGTGCAAGGTGTGGAATAAAATGTCCTTAAGTCCGGATAGACGACTAGAAACATTTTCCCATGTCTAACTCCTTCCAACCCCCCTTGCAATGTTGGAGGTCTTCCCACCATCATCCAACACCTCTATCAGGCTGATTTCCTACTAAATGATTTGTAATTATACCCCCACTTTGTTTTTAAAGACTGGAATTGTGGCTTATAGAGTGGCCCTTTTCTTTTTCCTGAACTTGCTCAGAAGAAGAAAGTAACTTTCTGGGTATTAGCATGACTTTTGGTGGGGATATCATAGCTTTTTTTTTTCTTTAGTCTTAGGATTAAACTCACCAGCAAGCCTAGATCCTAGATTGCATTTCCCTGTTAGCAGAGCAGAGTGGAGACCCCCATGCCTGTATCTTGAACTCTATGCCATTGTCCTCACTGAGTGAAGTCCTCGGGCATCTTTGTAAAACTGCTTGAGCAGACAACACAAAGAGCCCCCCCCCGCCATCATAAACTGCACCCCAGTGAGACCTAGAACTTGCATTGGCACTTTTAGTCTGTTCTCTGTGTCTCCAAGTCGATGACCTCTTCTAGATCCACTGAAGGAACTAGGTTATATATAGGAGCTGATGAATTGGTGAAGTGCCTAATAATTATAATAATAACAATATTACTATCTTTTTTTTTTTTCAACGTTTTTTTATTTATTTTTGGGACAGAGAGAGACAGAGCATGAACGGGGGAGGGGCAGAGAGAGAGGGAGACACAGAATCGGAAACAGGCTCCAGGCTCCGAGCCATCAGCCCAGAGCCTGACGCGGGGCTCGAACTCACGGACCGCGAGATCGTGACCTGACTGAAGTCGGACGCTTAACCGACTGCGCCACCCAGGCGCCCCAACAATATTACTATCTTAACTACCTTTTATTGAACATTTATTATGCACTTATTATTTGCTAGGCACTTTAAGTTCTTTATATGTATTAACTCCTTGAATCCTTATCACAACCTGGGGTGCAGGAACTATTAGTGTTTCTATTTTGCTGATGAAACTGACATACACAGAAGACAAGTGATCTTGCCCAAGGACACAGAGATAGTAAGTGGTAGAACTGGGCTTAAAACCTAAGCAGTCTTTTTCCAGGGTCCAAATTCATCTGTGTAGCCCTCACTCTTTTAGAATTCTGCATACATTATCTGATTTAGCCTCATAACAGACTCTGCTCTCCCATGCCTGTTTTCCATCTGATGCACTATAGTGCCTCTATATTTTCTGCCTGGTAATACGGGACTTCTTAAGAAGGTTTGAACTAAGGTTCAGCCAAGAGGGCCTACTAAGTACCAGACATTCTCTGTCCCCACTCCCTGTGTTTATCAACCACTTTTTAGGAAAGTTCAGTATTCCTCAGCACGAATGTGTGGCATGTAAAAAGCACAGAGCACATCCAGCAAATGCCGACACAAGGGAGCGGTGGAGAAAAGATCACACGGCCTAGAAGCCAGGAGGGGAGGGAAAAGAAGGCAGAGAAGAGGCTTTGGAACACAAAAGCCCCAGACTCTCAGGGGCTTGATGGCCAGCTGCTCACATCTTTGCATAAAACATGGGCACAGAGCTGTCAGGGGACACAGTAAGTATGGCTCCCAGGGGCAGCCAGCAAATTGGAGAATGTGCCTTGGTGAAGAGAGGAGTTCAGGAAAAAGGGTAAAAAGAGGCTTTCCTCTTGCATGAGCCTAAGAAATGTATATTGCACAGAGCTAAGGGGAGAATCAGAACAATTCAAGTGCTAAGGCACTGCCTATGTTGCTTTAAATTCTCCTGGCAACATCTAACATCCTCACCAACGCAGAGGGGAATCTAGCCACCTGTCAACCCCAAGACGCACTACCGACTGTTCAGGGAGATATTCTAGACAGGAAGGAGCCTGCCACAATAATTACAGCGCATCGTGATGGCCTTAAACAGTACCACACTCAGTGCATTATGTAAGGCCTTTTGTCAGCCCCTCTGAAAGCCATCAGCTAACTGGGCATGCTTTATTGGCCAAAGAAACTGATGTTTGGCTTTGGGTGATTTGTGGAATCTGAATTCTCATTATTCTAAAAGTATTACAGTCCACAATTGAAAACCTCCAAGGAAGGCATGCCAGGTGCCAGAAATGACAGAGAAATCTAGGGACACTAAGATTGTTTAATTACACACACAGGATTTTTAATGGATTCATTCCACTTGAGGACTGTGCAAGTATTTTAAATTTTTAAATTAAAAATAAAACCTTAAATACTTTTATTCAGTGACTGAAGCAAGCTTAAGAACTTGACAATTATTTACAGTATAATTAAAATAGAACCAATGAGTAAACAAACACAAAAACAAAAACAAAAAAAACCTCTGTAAGCTTATGAACTGGACATTCCAAATCAGATGACTTCTCTCTCTCCTCTCTCTCTCCCCCCCGCCCCCCCCCCCGTCTCCTCTCTCTCTCATTCTCTCTCTCCCTCAAGACTGACTGGAGAAGATGCGACATCAGTCCTACTCCTCAGGAAAACAAGGCTGAAAGAAAGATGTCCTGTTCTGGCTTTCTTCACTCTTATGCAGAGAGAGGACAAGATATTACAACCAGCACGACTGGAGAGTTTGAGAAGTTGATTTATGGGGGTACATTAAAAGAATTAAATATGTATAACCTGGTTAAATGATGACTGGCAGGGGATATAGTGTGTGTCTACTAAATTTTGGAGGTGTGAACACTAAGAATATAAGGAACTGTTTACTCTAATTCAGGAAGACAAGTTATTAAAAGTAAGGAAGTCGAAGGATTAAAAACAGTCTGGATATGGAGAAATCCTTCATGATAGGGAGACCTAGAGAGTTCATGATTCATCTCCCAGGGGGCAGTGGTGGAGATATATCATCTGAGACCCTGAAATGAGGCTTGTCAGAATGCTCTCAAGTCAGAACCATCGGGGTCTGAGGTGACCACAGGACATGTGCATCCATGGGTCCAAACCCTGAATGCACATCAGAATAAAGACAGATGTTTTCTAGCATCACCTTGGAGATTCTGAGTCAGCAATTGTGCTAGAGTATTGGAATCTGTATATTTAAAGAGCTCCTTAGGATTTCAGCAAAGCAGAAGTAATGAGTATCACACTTACCTGCCCACCATAACCAACTATAAAACTAGACAAAATTTGCAAGCATTTCAAGATATACACAGAATAAGAAAAACAAAAAGGTGAGCTCCATGCTCATCTCTGTTTTCTGCCTCGGAACACTTTTTAATTAGGAAAGGAAAATGGAACCCAATCATAGGTCTTATTGGGAAGAGTATCATGACCATTAAGTGACATAATCCATGAAAAGCACTTAACATAGTGACTAACATACACTAAAATTTCATACTATCGTTATTTTTAGAATTCATCTCCAAAATAATGATTTTTCCCAAAAAGAACATTACCATCTTGCAGACTTCAGAAAAAAGCTCTTATTAAAGACACAGAAATAATATTTGAAGTTTTATAACTATAGAAATACATTTATATTGCCACTTATTTAGGGTATCTTTTATTTCTAAAAAATTTTTAAGTGTTTATTTATTTTTGAGAGAGAGGGGTGAGGGAGAAGCAGAAAGGGAAGGAGACAGAGAATCCCAAGTAGGACCTACAACATCAGTGCAGACCCCAACATGGAGCTCGAATTCACGAACCGTGAGATCACGACTTGAGCCGAAATCAAGAGCTGGATGCATAACTGACTGAGCCACCCAGGCACCCCAAGTATCTTTTATTTCTAAGTTCAGTTAGAGTTTGAAGTTGCAAAGACAGCTGGAATTTGTGGGGCAGACACCAGAGAGGAGACACCTGCCCAGAGAAGGACCCCTTACATATAGAGATTCCCTTACATCTTTGGTCAAACATTAACATGCACACTGACAGGATTAGATTTTGTGACACCTAGCAGAGAACAGCAACTGGCGAGTTGTGGACAGAATGGACATTTTGAAAGTGCACAGCAGTGGGACATGTTGAAGTTCTGACCAACCAGAGTGGAAAGAACTCTCTGAAAACCTCAGGCATTTAGTTAAGACTTCAAAAGACCACACCTAAGTAGGAAGATTACTCTAGACACCTCTAACAGGTCCTAAAGCCAAGCCTCAACAGAACCAAGATGTCTAGGAGTACAAAACTCAGCTTTCTTTATTGAAAGGCAAAAAATATATTTTCAACAAAATAATATTCACAATGTCTAACACAATAAAAAATTATTAGACATCAAAAAAGCAGGAAAATGTGATTCAAACCAGAGAGAAGAACAACCAACACAAACAGACCCAGAGGGACTACATATAGGAATCAACAGAGGATTACTTTAACACAACTATTGTAAATATATATAGTAATTTAATGGAAAAGATGGACATATGAGTACACAGATGAGGATTCTCAGGATATAAATGGGAACTATTTTAAAAGAACCAAGTGGAGATTCTTGAATTAGCATAATATCTGATGGGGCACCTGGATGGCTCAGTTGGTTAAGTGTCCAACTTCGGCTCAGGTCGCAATCTCATGGTTTGTGAGTTTGAGCCCCCATTGGCTCCCTGCTTGGGATTCTCTGTCTCCCTCTATCTCTGTTCCTCCACCTCCTCTCTCAAAAATAAATAAACATTAAAAAAATAGAATTAGCAAATATCTGAAATTTAAAACTTCAGTTGGTGAGCTTGAGAATGCATTAGAAACAAAAAGAGCTGTTCGCCATACTTAAGACAAGCAAATAGAAACTATCCAAACTGTAATACTAAAAGAAACCAAAAGGAAAAAAATAAACAGAATCTCAGTGATGTGATACACAATGTCAAATAGGCTACTATATGTGTAATTAGAATGCCAGAATAAAAGGATAGATTGGAGCATATTGGGGAGAGATTGGGCCAGAAAAATCATATTAAAAGAGATAATAACCAAATATATTCTAAATTTGATGTCAACCCACAGATGCAAGAAGTCTTAATAGACTCTGAGCAGGATAAATATAAAGAAAACCCTACGTAGGCAAAACTTAGTAATATTACTAAATACCAAACATAATGAGAAAAATCCTAAAAGTAGTCCAGAGAATAAAAGACATGTTACATTCAGGGCAACAATGACAAAAATTAAAGGTGCTTTCTCACTAAATAACACAAGGCAGAAGAATAAGTGGTGACATTTTTAAAATGCTAAAAGGAAAATAGCTACCAACTTAGAATTCTATATCCAGCTAAAAGCACCCTTCAAAAATGAAAGAAAAAGACACTTTTAGATAAACATAAACTGACAGAATTCATCAAGAAAAGATACACACTACCAAAAAGGTTAGAGAAATTCTTCAGACTGAAGGGAAATGATACCAGAACTCAGTCTTACATGAAAAAACGAAAAGTGATAGGAACAATAAACATACGGGTAAACAAAGGACTTTTTCCTGATTTTTATTTCTTTAGTATATCATTGGGTTTTTTAAAATATTAACAATGTACTTTAGAATTTGTAACATACGTAAGAGAAAGTATATGCTAATAGGGACAAATGGAAGTATACCATCGTAAAGTTCTTATATGTGAAATGGTAAAATAGGAATTCAAGGTCAGCTCTGACAGATACATAGGAACACATATTATAATTCAGAATAGCCACTTAAAAATAAAAAGATAGAGCTAATAAACCAATAGTGGAGATAAAATGTAATTTGAGAAAATTATTAATCCAAAAGAATGCGGAAAAGGAGAGAAAAATAGCAAAGAACTCATGGGACAAATAGAAAACAAATAGCAGGATGGTAAATTTAAACCTAACCACATTTTGGGGGCACCTGGGTGACTCAGTTGGTTAAGTGTCCCACTTCAGCCCAGGTCATGATCTCACGGTTCATGAGTTTGGGCCCCGCATTGGGCTCTGTGCTGACAGCTCAGAGCCTGGAGCCTGCTTCCCATTCTGTGTCTCCCTCTTTCTCTGCCCCTCCCCTGCTTGCACTCTCTTTCTCAAAAATAAACATTAGAAAAAAAAAAAAAACTAACCACATTTTTGATACAATCACATTATATCAAAACGGATTAAACATTGCCATCAAAAGGTGGATATTATCAGACCAGATGGAAAGAAAGACCCAAACACATTAAAAAGAGATGACTTTTTTAAAATATGAAGACACATATTAGGTAAACGTAAAAAAAAAAATAGGAAGCATATGTTATGCAAACACTAATCATAAGAAGGCTGGAATGTCCATACAGTTATCAAAGTATACCCCAAGACAAAAGAGAGATAAAGAAGAACACTTTATAATAAAGGATAAATTCCTCACACACACACACAGCTTAAATGTGAATGCACCCAATAACAGCTCCAAAATACTTGACACAAAAACTGTCAGAAATAAGAAATAGACAAATCCACAATTATTGCTGGAGATGATAGCGCTCAGTCATTGATCCAAAAAAAGGAGACAAGAAATCAGGAAGGATAGAGATATGAATAACACTATAAAACCTTCCCAGGTGAATCTAATGACGCCTGTTCCTGGACTTATGTTCAATAACCACTGATTTACTTCATCTCTTTAACTTTTAGCAGAATCATAGTAAATCCATTCCAATCAGATAACTCGCTAGTTTATTTTTTCAATTAGGAGGATAAATCCAGAACCTCTTCAAAGTATTACCTCTGGTATCTAACCAGGAAATTCTTTCTTTTTTATAACCTGAAGCCACATGATGCTGTTTAAATCCATTCTCTTCCCTGTGGTTTAATAATAGACTTTTTGAAATGAAGAGATTTTAAAGATCACATAACTCAAATGCTCCAATTTACAGAAGATACTTCACTGATTCTTTGTGGCCCAGCCTCATTGCTACATCCTTGTGTAAAGATAAGTGTCTTGGAAAGGATAAGTAACCAAGCCAGGATCAAGTTACTAAGTGTTAGAGTGTGGACTGTAACCTACACAGTCAAATTCTAAAGCCCATGATCTTCATGGGATACTTGGTAAATGCTTACTGAATTAGGGTAATAACTAAAGAACATCTAGATACTGTAAGTTCCACTGATGTGTCTGCTTCAATATAGATTATTATGAATGGAGCCAACGGCCAAACCCAGATCTTTTGAACCCTAACACTTTGCACTCTACCACATTGTTTGAGAGTAGGGAAATTAAAATAAGGCAATTTGTTTTTAAATATTGTTGATTTTGATCTAATCCTTACTTTTTCAGCCTAATCCTAAAGTTGTGATTGCTTTGAATCAGATAAATTCACTTTGAAGCACAAGACAATGTGTGGCATCCCAATTTTCCATTTTAACCTCATTGTACCTAAAATCTAACCAGTGTCTTGAAAGGACCAAGGGAAGTATCCTTGCTAAACAATGATACTCACTGTGGCTTTTCAATGGCAAGCAAATACAATTTATGGTTGAATAGTCTGAACTGTTTTTAAATACGGCAGTTTTATTGTTCTCCCATGACTGCCTTCACCTTGTCAAATCTCCATTTCCAACCCCCAATATCCCAGCAAAACCCACTTTCCAGGCATTTTCAGTTTTTAAGTACTCATCCCATTGTGTTTCAACATTGTAATCTCTTCTCCAATTTAATATTTAACTTTTCCACTTACTTAAGGGCAGCTAGGCTTCGGCCCAACAAGAAAATTACATAATCCTCTCAATTCTCTTCTTCCCCAATCTTAGAGCTGGAGTCAGGGGCAAAGTCTTTCTCTGGGACAATTCAAAATCTTCACGTGGCTTGGGGGTGGTAGAGAAAGTAAGCATCTGTCCTCATCCTTCTTCTGGGAAGGGAAGAGAAAATCTTTTTGCCACAAATACTGCCCTCCAGTTGACAAACTCATTGCCCTCACTCATCAATCCGGTGATTTTCTTCTTTTCTTTTTTTTTTTTTTATTGTTTACTTATTTTTGAAAGAGAGAGGGGGAGGGGAAGAGGAGCAGAGAGTGGGGGAGGGGGGAGGGGCAAAGGATCCAAAGGCGGCTCTATGCTGACAGCAGGGACACTCATGCAGGACTTGAATTCACAAACTGTGAGATCGTGACCTGAGCTGAAGTCAGATGTTCAACCAACAGAGCCACCCTGGTGCTCCACACCCAGCAATTTACTTATACAGATTTGTAGGGTGGGGTGATTGTGAAGGTAGCAGAGAATGCATGGCTGCCTTTTAAGAGGGACATAATTGCTGAATCCTGCTACAGTCTGAATTGCACGCCCCCCAAAATTGATAAGTTTAAGTTCTAATCTCCAGTACCTCCGAATGTGACTATATTTGGAGATAGGGTCTTTGAAGAGGTAATTAAGGTTAAATGAGATCATCAGGCTGGGATCTAATCCAATGTTACTTCTGAAGCAGAGGAGATTAGGACACAGATATGTACAAAGGGTAGACCATGTGAGGACACAGCAAGAAGACAGCGATCTACAAGCCAAGTAGAGAGACCTCAGAAGAAACCAACCCTGTCAACAACTTGATCTCAAACTTCTAGCCTTCAGACCAAGAAAACATATTTCTATTGTTTAAGCCACCCAGTCGGTGGTATTATGTTATGACAGCCTTAGCAAACTAATACAGAACGTTTAGAACATGGGGATAATTAGTGCTGATTTGTCTTCAGGTTTAGATTCTATTTCTGAGGCCACAAGGTAAGTCTCACTCAATAATCAACATAAAAAATAAAAGCACATGTCAATATTGGAGAAATATAGGAAGAAAGGTGCAGCCAATAGCACAAAAGGAATGGGCCAAAAGAGAAATGATAAACTAAAAGAAAGACTGGGCTGAGTTTTAGAATAATACACTAGTGAGACAATGGCAACATGATTGTAAACAAATTGCATTCACATAATGAAACCAATGCACAAGTTGAGACCACTGAGAACCTTGGCTGTGTCAAAATAGGAAAGTCAAGGAAATTCCAGGGCTGATAAATAGGGACAACAATAGAAAGTCAAATGTGTTAAACCACACAGAGCATCAGAATCACAGAAGGCAGGACAAGCAGAGAACAGAGAGCACACAAGTGTCACCTAATGAAACAGGAATTCTGATAATATCAAATCAATGACATTTTCTGGATCATGATCTGGTCCTAGTCAAAACAGGAGCAACAATTAAAGACAAATCCATGTGGAAGGATTTGAGGGACCACCTCCTGAATCTGAAGATGGTCTGATCAAAAGGATCTTCCCTATAAATCTGTCTTGAGCTGAAAACTTGGCTCCAAAGGGTTATACGTGAATAAGAGAATTTTGACTGAGTTTAAGAAATTATGTAACTTGGCAGTGATTATGTTAGAGTTAGGTGAGCACGAACCTTAAAGTCAGATATACCTAAATTCCAATTCTGGCTCTATTCCTTACTTGCAGTGTGCCTTAGGCAAGTCACTTAGTCCTTGGGAACCTCAGTGTTCTCATCTATAAGATGGGGATACCTTACATACATAACTGTGACTCCAATGCAATAGCATATGTATGCCTTCTTAAACAGGGGTTAATTGCCATATATTATTACTCAGTTAATATTAGCTCCCTGTTCGACCTCTGTTATCAAGGCAGCAGAAAACAGGGCTTTTAAAGGCTCAGACAACAGATAGCTAGATTTTGAGGCAAAAGGAGGGTTCCTGCCAGAGAAATGGAGAACTGGCAGGAGAAGATGATTGGGGGTCATGGAGAAGGACACCAAAATAGATGTTACCAGTGTTGTCAGTTTCATGATCTTATTTAGGAAAAGTACACTTCGAGGAAGAATGTTTCTTCTCCAGTCATTGTGTGAGTACTGCCATCAGGTTGGGGGCCCTAAATCATGATCCAAGGATGGACCTGAGAAGATTAAACTATTTCTGCTCACCAGGCTGGCTAGACAGGCATCCCTTCGCACTCACTATGCCATGGGCAGAGCACTTCCAAATCTACACCTTGCTCTAAAACATATGGTCCTCCCAGATAAAGAAAAGCGGTCCTCCAGTCAGTCCTAGAGAATGGCTGCCCTTGTCAGCTAAAAACCCCTCCAAGTCCATTTGTCTTGACCTTGATCAAAGTTTCCCTGCTGTGGATTGGGATATGGTGGTACAGTGTTTGATAGAAAGAATTTACTCTACAGAGAAAAATTCTAAGAGAGCCACCCAGAGGACACTGATTATAAAGTACTCATGTGACACAGCCAGCAATCCGCGCATCCAGATGTCAAAAGCTGGTTAATTAAGATTAAGACATATTTGCTTTAGCAAGTCCAGTCAATCCAATTGCAGTATGGTTTTTTTCCCATTGTTCATTTCCACAGAAATTTCTTTGTCTCTGTAGAACAGCCATAAGTGGCAGAAATAACCAGAATTTCTCAACAGCCTTTCTCAAGCAATAGTGAAGATTAGCTCATTTATTTGAAAAAGGAAGGGGAAATTTTTAGGAAGGCATTTGATGGTCTAGCCTTCAAGCTACTGTTTTTAAACAGAAAGCATATGCCACCACTTCAAATGGTGAAAAAGGAAAGCTAACTGTTTGAATTGACCAAAGACGCAATGGCGAAGAAAGCTAGCTCAGGGCTGTGTCTCACTCACACTCCACCAGCTCACTTGGATAATAGGCTCCATCTTGACTTAGAAGGACAAGTTTCCCCACCGAGTCAGTCATAAATGCTGCTGCTGACATTTCCATTTCTCTATTTGCTTGACTATAGTACGAAGACCCAGAAAACAGGGCTTGTACAATTTGCAAATTAAGATGATTTTTTGGCAGCCATAAACTTCAAGCTGAAGAGGCTATTCAAAAAGCTGTGGTAAAGGAGGCAGTAACTGTTTTATCTTTTTCCATAAAACTCTAATGTGTTGGAGGGAAAATAAAGAAACCCCAGGTATAAACACTGCTATTGTAAGTTCAGTACACAACCTTTGTGATCTATCTACAACAAAGTTGAAGCTGTTGAATACGGTAATGATAAAATTCTAAACAGAACTCATGAGAGGAACCAAAATGATCTGAAAAAAAAAAAAGAGTTTTTTAATGGGATTTATTAGCAAGACCATCCTTGGGAATTATAGTGACATACATAGAAGAGTTTTGCAAAGGCAAATTACACTATGTTGGGCATTATTCTACCTCAATTTAAAGGTAAAAGGCAAAAAACCAAAGGTCATCAGCCCAAGAGTATATTAATTTATATCTAATGTAGGGTTTTTTCCACACATGAAGAAGTCCAAAGGGGAAAAAATTATAGCTCCCACAAGAAACTTTAGGCAATAATCTTACATAATTTACAACATAAAAGGACATCTCTGAGTCCAGGAATTGTGGCTCATCAGCATTGTAAAAATGGATCCGTGCAACTCATTTGATGCAAAAGTCGTATTAAAATCTTCAGGCAGCCGGCTGCCCTGCACAGCCCATTCCTCCCATTGCCCGCCACACTCACAACAGGTAATATTTATGGACACTCTAGCAGAAAGACAAATAACGTGACCTTTGGGGAAAAGAGGGCAAACTAAAAGGACAAGTCCAATTCTTCAGAACCCAAAGAAGCATCGCTCAGATGCCCCGATGAGGCCCGTGCCAGCTGGATTCTCTATCTAGCCCAGCACAGGCTCAGGGAAGCCCTGAACGATTTCATTATCTCCTGTCTTCCAAAGGGAGAAGGAGCCTGCTTTCCTATTTCATGATAATTGGATGAAATGTGGGTGGGAGCACAATTCATTTCAGAGTTTGATGAATTATTTACCAATTAAAGAGACAAGCAGAGAAAGGGGAGGGCTACATAACTTTGATATGAATGTTCCTTTTATTATATTATTTATACACATGAAATTGTTGCTTTTATTAACTAAGAGGTTAATCACTTGAATGGGATGCTTTGCATCCTTTACAATCCCGTACACAGGCAAATTGGCTAATTTTATGTTAGGAAAATAACCTGGCAATTTTTCTAGTACTTATCTGTGTGGTGCAGTTTAATAACATTTTATAGTATGAAAAATGAGTAAACCAGCTGGGCTGCTGGTGATACAAAGCCACTCTGTCTTAGTGGTGAGGAAAAGCGAAGAGTTCTTGCGATTCTGGTAGAGAATGAACTGCAAGGAAATGACCCTTTGTTGCCTATCAGGTGTCAACAGGACAGTGTATGTTACATGGAACCAAAGCACAAACTGTAGGATCATAAGATGTGGTCAGAGACTCAGTCCCTGCCGCTCACTATCCATGTACTTTGGGCAAGTCACATGCTTTCTGAGTCTTCTCTTCATTTGTGAAATATGGGTAATCCACTTATTAATCTAAATATATTTCAAGAGCATCCTACGTACCCTCATTACACAGGGCACTGGGATCGTAGTGATGAACAAGACTGACAAGATTCTTGTCTTCTTGAAGCTTTTATTCTAGTGGGGAGAATAATACCCATCTAAAAAGCAAACTCAACATTTGCAAATTTTGATAAGTACCGTTAAAGAAATACGTAAGGACGGTATAGTGATAGCAACATAATGGGACAAATGGTAGGTACACTTACGGGGAACAGAGCATAATGTATAAACTTGTCAAATCACTAAGTTGTACACCTGAAACTAATATAACATTGTGTGTCAATTTTACTCAAAATTTTAATTAAAAAAATGAAATATACAGGAATAATTGGAAAGTAACACAGACCTATTCTTGATAGGAGATTCTGAGAACTCTCTAGAGAGTGATAGTTAAGCTAAGACCTAAGCAATAAGGTAGAATACACAATCTATAGAGCCAACAGAACAGTATTCTGGGCAAAAGGAATTAAGGGTAGTGACATGATCTTGTTACTTTCTTGAAAGACCTGTCTCCTTTGTGCAGGATCAATTGAAAGGACACAAGTGATACAGCGTAGGGAATATAGTCAGTGGTACTGTAATAGTGTTGTATGATGACAGATGGTAGTGACACTTGTGGTGAGCACAGCATAAAGTCTAATCACTATGTGTACGCCTAAAACTAATGTAACATTGTATGTCAACTATACTTCAATTTAAACACACACACACACACACACACACACACACGAGAGAGAGAGAGAGAGAGAGAGAGAGAGAGAGAGAGAGAGATGGAGAGACTATGTATGGGGCCACTGCAGTAATTTAGTTGCTAGATGTCAGTGGCTTTGACTAGAATGTTGGCCGTATATATGAAGACAAGAGGACAGAGACAAAGCTATGTTCTGGAGAATCATCTGGTCCTGGTGATGAGAAGATTATGTCCTAACACCTTTCACATAAAATAAAGGGAGAAGCTTATGATGACAGTGCCTTTAGTAGCTGAGAATATGCCAGTGCTAAATGCTGACACAAGACTGGAGATGTCCAGATTTGGCAAACATTTACAAGTTCAGTTTGCACATAATTTTGAGGCATCTTTTGAGATACCTAAGTGGATATGTCAGGTAGGATCATTAGATATGTATGTGTAAGCTCAGGAAAGACCATGAGCTGGGAATATAAATTTGAGAATCTTTAAATTAGCAATGGTTTTTGAAAGCTGGTAATAGTATCTTCCTTACATATTCTACAGGGCTTTTTTTTATTATCTTGCAAGCTGCTTATCTCACTTAGTTAAGCTAAGCTAAGTTATGCTACAGTAACAAATACTTGAAAATATCAGTGGTTAAAGACAAGAAAGGTTGATTTCTTGCTCGTGCTACATGCCTACAGCAGGTAGTCTGGGGCTTGACTCTGTATCTTTGTTATCATCACTAAGACACAGGCTGGCAGAATCACCAGATCTAGAGGATTGTTGGTCATGGTAACAGAGGGAATATTGAACCCTGAATGCCTCACACTGACATTAATGTTCTAGCAAAGAAGTAACACATTACTTGTGCTTTCTGCTCCTTTGGCCAGAACTCATCACATGACCCCATCAATCACAAAGGACCTAGAAAATACAATCCTATCCTGTATCTGGAATGGGGAGAGGGGAATATTTGGTAAGTAGCACCAATAACCACCCACTTTAGGAAATTCTACCCACTTTGGGATGGAAAGTGCCAACGGGAGCTGATGGTTCTCAGCTCTTCTAACTCGTGAGTCCCTCTTTGTGTTTTCTGAAGCACTTTGCGTGTGTGCTATAAAATAATACATAAGGAAATAACATATGGAAAGTAATTGGTAAGTCTTAGGAAAAAAAAAAAGCATTTTTAAAGGTAAGTTCAAGACCCTACACTGAAACGTGATGGGGGAACTGTTGACACACAACACAAGTCATTAAGTATTTAGTAACCATTGGTTATATGGGCCTTGGCTTGACAGCCTCATTTTGGAGACAGCTGTACTTGCTTGTATTGATTGAGGTGGTGTGCACTAACAAAAGCTGAAACCTTCAGATTTAATGAAGGCAAAAAGCCACCCATGAGCAGAAAGCAGCTATCGAGCTGATTACAGTAGACAAACCCAAAGTTTGATTAATTCCATGGAGAATTGACCCCAAGAAGAAACTCACTATAGTTTATATGAGTCAACTCAATCAGGATCAGGGAAATCTGGTAAATTTCCATTGGCTGGTAGATGGAGTAAGTCCAATAGGCAGGCAGTTAGACCGCAGATAATTAGTAGGTCAGATTAGCCTGAGTGTCTCCCTGGTAGCAAGGTAAAGGTTCAAGGATGCCTACTCACACTCTCAGGTCATTTGGATATTCTTGACACCTTCTCCTAAGTCCTGCTCTCACAGAATCTATTCTGTTCTGAGCCAGATGCTATGTAAAAGCTAAAGCTCAAAGGTCACTGTCCTTGCTCTGAGAACTTTACAAGTTTAACATTGCAAATCACATTCTCTGTTCAATTACATGTATTTAATTAGTTTGCTTATTGACTTTTTGTAAATGATCTAAGTTTTAACTCAAGTATGCAGGGAGCATAGAGGCATGTAAATTGTAGGTCCTAGAAAAGTGAGGGGGCTAAGAGGGCAGGTGGGTGACACCGTTCTAGGGGCAAAGTGCACTAGAAAACTATGGGCCATTGACTGCTCAGCACATAGACCCTGACTCTAGGGAACACTGGTGTGTAGCAAAAAGACAAAGGTTATATGTGGAGGTAGGAGTGAGGGAAAGCAAGAGGCTCTGCCTCACTGCAGTGGAAGTGGCATGAGAAAGGGAAGGCTGGAAAGGTAGGAGAGGGCTGAAAATAGAAGACTTTGATTGCTACCATACAGCCTTGAGACCCCCTTCTTTGAGCAAAAGGAAGTCATCAAAGATATTTCTGGCTGAAGGGTGACTTGATAGAAGTGTTTTGTTGTTTTGTTTTGTTTTGTTTTTAAGAATTCAGGGAAAGGATTGGGTTGGGTGGCGGAAGAGAACAAGATCTTCCTTGGACTGAAAGGAACACCAGCCATGGAAAAGACATCAGTTACAAGGCTATTGGAATGACCCACATAATCATCCTTTCAAACTGGTTTCTAGCTATGGTCCCCCAAATCACCAGCAACAGATGACCTCCACCGATACAGCATATTTTTCATTTTCTCCAGAGATAAAGTTTCTTTTTCGGAGCACTAAGAAATTGAAATGGTCTTAATGAGTCACTTCCTCCAAACTTCTCTCCTCTGTCATAGACACCGCTTTGTAGAACCAAAAGGCTAGACAACAATCTTAGACTTTTGTTATTGTTACCTGATTCTGACCAAGAAGAGCACCTATTTCTTGGATTTATGCATCAAGCCTCCATAAAAAAATGGGCACTGTACACAGAGCATACAAAGCAAATCCCTGAATCATTGCCTATAGATGCTCACAGGTAACTGGAGGGACAATAAACAAACTATGCCACCAAAGATAATGAGCAGGACGGTGCAATGTGGGCTGCCTGGTCCCTTTCTCTGTCTAAGGCACAGAACTTCATGAAGTAAGGTGGCCACACCGGGAGAAAATCATGTCCACACTGAGTCCAGGAGAAAGAAAAGAGGAAAAACTACAAAATATTCCTGAGCCCATAGAGAAATTGGTCTTTAAGGAAAAAAGGAAACTGCTAAGTTTGAAAGGCTAAACGAGGAGAAGTAAGCTCTAACATGGACACAGAGGTCTGGTGGGGAAAACAGATGAAGTTGAGTTGTGGCATCAAGTAGAAGCTTTCTGGGTTACAAGAAACAAAGCAAAGACATATTTCATAAACCTGTGCCTTCTGCCAAGTGCTCCACCTGTCTTATCTCATGTAATCCTCTTCAGGAAGGTCCATGAAAAGGTCCTATTATCATCCCTCTTTTGCAGATGAAGAAACTGATGCTTGTCCACGGACACACAGCTAATGAACAGTTAGTTAGGAATTTCAACTCAGCTGAGCCCTAAAGCCTGTGAACTTCAACACCACCCTTATAAGGTCCCCATGGTATTTAGTCTCTAAAGTCGAAGGATTAGATGCAGTGATCCATCTCTCCTACAAAGTAACTACCTCTAAACCACATTCCATGTACTTGAATATCTACTACATAGTCTGTAAGTACTTTATTTTGAAATGTCCAACAAAATTTCCTTCTCTTCTACCACTCAACCCACTCCTCTTCCTGCTTCCTTTAACTCAGAAAGGTGGAATCTTTCTCCCAGTTACTAAATTATCCTTGATTACGGTGATATCTCCGCAATACACAACCAGCCGCTAAATCTTTTTTGGCCTCCTTTTGAGACATTTCATATGACTCTGAAGTCGTTTCCTCACTGGCCTTTCTGTCCTCATTCTCCCCCTCCTGCCACCCACTGTCCAGCTGTCTCATTCTGCCGATGGGGCTAGTTTTCTTCAACACCAATGCTAGGAATCCTCGGTGATAAGTCAGGAAAGCCCACAGACTCCAGAAGCAGATGGCCAGGGTTCAAATCCTCTTTTCTTCACTTACCAGCTATGTGACTTGGGCAGTAACTGAAATTCTCTCAGTTTCAGTTCTAAATCTATTAAATTAGGATAATAATAGTACCAATCTCATAAGGGAAAATTAAATGAGACACAGAGTAAGGACCCAGTGAAATGTTACCAAGATCATTTAAGTTAATAACTTAAGTTAAGTTATCAGGGAAGGTGTCTCTTCCCTGATCAAAATCCTCTGTTCACTCCACATTGCTTACAAAATAAAGTCTGGGGAACTTCTCAGTGTGGGGAACTTCCAATTCCACCAGAAAATTGTCTTAACCTACCCTTCTGGACTTCTTTCCTTTTACCCAAGCTCTCTCCTCCAGCTCACTCTAAGCATGGAGTCCACTGACAACTCACCAGCCCCCCATTTTGCCCATTCCCCCTTCCACACTTTTGCTCAAAGTGCCCCTTGTGCCTGAACAGCCTTCACTCATAGTGACTTATCATTCATCCTTCCCTCAGGCTTAAACATCAACTTCTCTGTGAGGTGTTCACACATCCCCTTTTTCCAGATATCCCCAGCGATCTCTCCTGGGGCTCCATCCTACCTGGGCTTATATGTCCAGATTGCAGGTGGCCTTAATGGCCCTTTCTCTCCACTGATGATGTCACATATTTTGTACTGTACTTTTTTTAGAGGAAGCACATATTCAGCTCCTGTCCATCCTCCACTCTTATCTGGGTACATCTTACTCTATGCCCAGGAGCACACCCACAACTACAGTTTCATCAATGAACAGGAGAACTGAGAATGACTCTCGAAATCCTCCTTCATGCCAACTATGTCCGATACCTGATCAACATTGACCCACGCTTCAGAGGATTGGCACAGCCGGGGTGAGCAGAGAGAGAGTGGCAATGAACACCACAGCCCTAATCAAAAGTAGGTTACTTTATAGGTTTTGATTAACCCTCCTTCACAGGGTAAATTCTTTTTATTTAAGGTTTTAAATAGTTATTTATTTATTTATTTATTTATTTATTTATTTATTTTGAGAGAGAGCATGCACCCTTGAGCAGGGGAGGGGAGAGAGAGAGGGAGAGAGAGAATCCCAAGCAGCCTCCATGCTGTCAGCGCAGAGCCCAACATGGGGCTTGATCTCAGCACCATGAGATCATGACATGAGCTAAAATCAAGAGTCGGGTTGAACTACCCAGGTGCCTCCATATAGCAAGTTCTTAAGAAGAGAGATTAACATATAGCAGTGGTTCTCAAACGTGTCTATATATTGAAATCCATTAGGGAGCTGTATTCGTTTCTTGGAGCTTCCAGAACAAAGACCTACAAACTCTGCAGCTTCAAACAAACAGAAGTTTATTGTCTCATGGTTCTGGAAGCTAGAAGTCTGAAATTAAGGTATTGGCAAGGCCATACTTGTCTGAAACTGGTAGGGGGAATCCTTGCTTGCCTCTTCCAGCTTCTGATGGTTTTCTGGCAATCTTTGATGCTCTTTGACTTGTAGCTACATGACTTCAATCTCATGGCATTCTCTCTATGTGTCTCTGTCTTCACTGAGCCATCTTCTTAGAAGGACATTAGTCTTACTGGATTAAATAACACCTTAACGGGGCGCCTGGGTGGCTCCGTCGGTTGAGCGGCCGACTTCGGCTCAGGTCACGATCTTGCTGTCCGCGAGTTCGAGCCCTGCATCAGGCTCTGTGCTGACAGCTCAGAGCCTGGAGCCTGTTTCAGATTCTGTGTCTCCCTCTCTCTGACCCTCCCCCGTTCATGCTCTGTCTCTCTCTGTCTCAAAAATGAATAAACGTTAAAAAAAAATTTTTTAAAAAAACATTTTAAATAAATCAACCTTAACTCCAGTATAACTTCACTTTAACTTAAGTGATTACAATCTGACATGACCCTATTTCCAAATAAGATCACATCTGAGGCACCGGGGGTAGGGCCTCAATATATCTGTTTCAGAAGACACAGTTCAACTAATAAAGAGAAATAAAAGAATTTTTTAAAATACTTTCAGGGAAGCCTGGGTGACTCACTCGGTTGAGCGTCCCACTTCGGCTCAGGTCATGATCTCACGGTTCATGAGTTCGAACCCCACGTTGGGTTCTGTGCTGACAACTCAGAGCCTGGAGCCCGCTTTGGATTCTGTGTCTCCCCCTCTCTGCCCCTCCCCTGCTCATGCTCTGTCTCTCTCTGTCTCTCAATTATAAATAAGAAAAAAGTTAAAAAAAACATTTTTAAATACTTTCAGTAATGTCCCATCCCAGAGTCTGTAATCTAAGTGATCTGGGATGTAGATTGGGCTTCTGAATTTTTAAAAAGTCCTGAAGCAATTCTAATGTGCAACCAAGTCTAAAATCCAAGTGTCAGGGGTTAAGATCAAGGGGCTTTGGAGTCAGGCTACCTGGGGTGATTTGTGCCTACACCACTTACAAGCTGAGTGGCCTTCAGAAATTTGCATAACCTCTCTGTGCTTCAGTTTCCCCAACTTAAAGTGGGGATGATAATAATTGCATCTGCTCCATAGGGAGATTGTAAGGATTAAATAAGGTTATAAAAGAAAGCATTTAAAACTATGCCTCAAACCTTATTATCCTCATTATAATTATAGTTCTAACACATTTGCATCCTAAGTTTTGAAGCCTTAATTGTAATATTCAATAAAGAGTATTTAGTCTCTATTTTAGAAATGAAACGAATGGAGCACATAGATATCCAATAGTTTGCTCAAAAGTCAGTGGGGAAATCGAGAAAGAAATTTACATCTCCTATGTACAGATCATAGCTCAGCACTTCAGGAAACCAGTGGCTTTTAATCTTGGTCTCAGGGGCCACTGTGATGGGGTGGGGGACTATGAGGGAATAGAGCGGTACAGCTCACTTTTATCTTCTTCACATGTTAATTCCCCACAGGGTTTTGCTTGAAAAGAATGGGGAGTGAGTGTTTCCATGGTTTAAAAAAAATTGGAAAGCACTGTGCCAGATTATATTACCATAAACCTCCTAACTGGCAGAATTTACCCTAGCTTCCGCTTCCTCCCTTTTCCTCGAGGAGCAGAAAAGCCCAAGAGAGTTTCAGGTGGTCAAAGACACTACAAGAAGGGAGTGAGGGTAAGTCTCCATGCCCGGTAAGAGGAGATATGCAGAGGGCTCGCTGTAGCATTTCATAATGTCTGCTCTCTGCTGGTTACTAAAATTTGTGTGAGGGAGGCAGAGAATTAAGACCTCCCAAGGCCCCAATCAGAGTCATCTCCACTGAGAAATGCAGGGTGAAATGGACGGAGCACTCTCTTACCCTTATGCTTCTAATCACCGGGAAGCTCAGGAAATTGGAAACGCCCCAGAAACAACATGACATATCAAATACCAGAGCCTGGGCGATCCATCACCATCTTCATCACTGTGGTCATTACCATTCACTTCTACTCCATGGACAGCCCGTAAATCAGTTTGTGGAGCTCTTTGGGATCGCTGAGTGAAAGGCACTGAATAAATGTCAGCTGGGATCATTAGAGATACCTTTCACTTTAGACAGACAAATGTTAGTGAGTCCATGTTCAAGGAAGCACCGATAGGGACCCTGGATATTTCCAGGGGCCCCAAGATGCTAATAATGATTCACATAGTCAGAAAATTAAGACAGAAAAGGAGAGGGTTTTCTCATCTCACAATATTAAAAATACTCCACAAACGTAAAAACTCATTCACCATACTTGGCTTGTGCAGGGACATATTTCTGACCCCATGTGCTTTCTCCACAATCTGAAAACAGGCAGAGAACCAAATAGTTTTTGATACTCCAAATCCATCAGGGGAAACCTTTGGAACCCCCACTGAAGACACAAGCACCAAGCCAAAGATGTTTATAGGAAGGGTATGTTCCATTCTCCTTCCCTGAGCCCTCTTGTGTCTTTTCCCTGAACCTTCTCTTCACAGGCAATGACTCTGTATAGGGTGCCCACTCTTTAAAAACAGGCTAGATCTCCTGCACCAACTCTGGAAACTAAAGTTGGGTCTAGAGGTTATGACTGCTCTCAAGAAAAATTTTGCCAATACTTCCCAGCATGGACACATCATGTCTTCCAGACCTAAATCAATCCATCTCTCTTGCTCAAAAAGTGAAAGCTTCATCTCCTGGCATACTCCTTTGTGTGTTTTGCATCTGTCTTGGTTTCCACTGAACTGAGTACCAGGTCCAGATTCCCATGCACATGGAGGAGGGGAGTAAGCCTTTTTAGTAGGTTTTCTATTGTTCATTGTTTGCCAAATACTGAAAGCATGCTCAGTACAGTATTGGATGGATCCTCAAGGTCCCCTGAGGCAGAAAGTCCAAAATAAAGAGACAGAAGTAAGTGACTCACACAGAAAACTGCTCTGCTGGGAAGAAAAGCCAAGTTGTTCATGGTCTGTACATGAGCCAGGTGGGTGGGAGTATGTTTATGTTAGAACTTCCAAAGACCAACTTCCAATGAGGCCCTCTGGGGACATAAGGCTCTAGTCAACTCTGTCTTCAGGGAAAAACTTCTTCCTGCAAAATAGGAGGCAAGGCCACAGGAGGATTCTGGAATTTCCCGTTTAACAACTACATGGATTATATTTGTCACGGGAACACAAACACCTTTTTTCAGAGCTATATTTATTTAACGCTTAGAAATGGGGTGGAATTAATAAGCCCAGAATGGAGAAGTCCAGAATTCAGGGAAAAACATATGAGCATATTGGGTTCATTTCTGCTCTTCAGGGTTCCTCTTCAGCAGGAACTGGGCTTTGAGCCTTGCAATCCATTCTGTCTTCTAAACTGCATTCTGAGAGTTCCCATACAGCTGCCACATATTGCTGACTGGAACCCAAGCATCAAGGATACAGGTGTTTATCCACTGGAAACTGGGCTGGGAAAGCCTAGTGAATTACCAAAAAGTATAGGTAATTCCATGACATTACTGTTTGCTCTTGACGTGAACATACTGCATGCCACTTAGTAAGAGAGAGGATGGGGTCCTTCTTTTCTTATTTTTCTTCACCTTCACTCACATTATCTATTTGCTGTTAATAATCCAGAACATGTTGGGGTGTGGGCAGGAAAGAAAGGATAAGAAAGCCATTCCTTTACTTGAACCAGTACTGCCCTAAGATGGTGTCTTAGTCATCTTAGGTTCCTATAACATGACTGTAGACTGAGTGGATTAAACAAAAGAAGTGTATTTCTCATAGTTCTGGAGGCTAGGAAGTATAACATCAAGGTACCAGCAAATCCAGTGTCTGATGAGAACTTTATACCTGGTTTGCAAATGGCCATCTACACATGGCAGAGAGGTGAGAACAGGGCAAGCTCTCATGTCTCTTCTTATAAGGGCAATAACTGCATCCAGGAGAGTTCCATCCTCATGTCCAATTACCTGTCAAACTGCCCATCTCCAAACACCATCACTTGGGCGGGGCGGGGGGGCGGGTAAGATTCCAACATATGAATTTGGGGAGGACATAAACATTCAGTCCATAGCAGAAGGTTCTTATTCTTTGGGCCAAGCAGATGATTGAGCCAATTCATGGTCTCTCGTGGGCATTTCTGTGAATTTACTTGAACCTCCTTACTAGGATTCATCTGGTTGCAACTCCTATGATCCTAGGTTTTTTTCTTCTATTATCCATTCCCATCCTTTCTACCATTCCTCGTTTTCCTGCAGTCTGCTCTATGCAGACCCTTTGCTCTGGAAGTCCCGTTGTGTCTTCTAAGTGTGCCTCAGTCTTGAAAGACCAAAATGTTGATAGAAGGAAAATACAGAGAGATGAGCACTACTTCAGTTGCTACTTGTGCCCCTCCAGGCATTTGCCAGTTTTCTTTATGGAACATAGGTGCTGAGCAAAGCACAGCAGTAAGAGTTTATAATGGTCTTACTGACAAGGGAGTTGAAAATTCGGGTACAGGGCTACCAAGGCTGCTAGAACTTGAGAAGTCATGATCTGAGAGAAATCTAACTGTGGAAACATAAAGTGGATATTATATGTGCAATTTTTCCTTGAGGTATTTTTTAACTCCTAAACTGCACATGTGTGAGGCAAATTGCCAAGAAAACCAAGCAGAAAGCAGCTGCTAAGAAGCTAAAAATCTAAGCAGACATTTCAGGAATCTCCTGGTTCTAGGAAGACAAATATTGATGCTCATAGCCTGCCAAGAAAGAGAATCTCTAACAATCATACCAGACTTATCCTTGAGATCCTTGAAGAGGTAGGCTCTAGAAATAAAGACAAAGCTGAAATAGAACAGATCTCACCAGCCCTCACATTGAGTCTGAAACCCAAGTCCAGGGGATCGAGATGATCTCCCTGTGGTCTATCTGCCTGTCAGAAGAAAATTAAATCCTCTCTAAAAAAAGATGTCATCTATACTATCTACAATTTTTCATTCATAATGCTTGGCATTAGATCAAATTTACCAAGTAAGCCACAACTCAGGATCATATGACCAAAAACCAAGAGCTAAAAAAAATTTTTTAATATAAATAAATTTTTAAAAACGGGCTTTAGGAACCAGTTAACAGGAAATGTTTGAATTATTGAACATGGAGTTTTAAATAATTATAAATAACAATCAATATAAGAAAAAAAAAGATGGAAACTTTCATCAGAGTTCCATGAAGTATTTTTTTTAATCAATTAGAAAGTACAGAGCCTGGTATTATAATAGTGAAATCAAAATTTCAATAAATGGGTTTAATAACAGATTAAACATAGAAGCAGAGAGGATAAATTAGCTAGAAGATAAATCAGAAGAAAATATTAGAATTATATTTTCTTAGAGAAACGAAGAGAATTTAAAACACAGAAAGAGACAGGGCACCTAGGTGGCTCAGTCGGTTAAGTGTCCAACTTCAGCTCAGGTCGTGATCTCATGGTTTGTGAGTTCGAGCCCCACAGCAGACTCTGTGTTGACAGCTCAGAGCCTGGAACCTGTTTCAGATTCTGTGTGTGTGTCTCTCTCTGTACCTTCCCCACTCTCTGTCTGTCTCTCTCTCAAAAATAAATAAACATTAAAAAAACACGTAAAAAAACACACAGAAAAAGAGCTTAAGAGACACATGGAACAGGTGCCTGGGTGACTCAGTTGGTTAAGCATCTGACTCTTGGTTTATGCTCAGGTCATGATCTCATGAATTCAAGCCCCACAGTGGGCTCTGTGCTGACAGTGCAGAGGCTGCTTGGGAATCTCTCTCTCCCTCTCTCTCTGTCTCTCCCACACTTGCATGCTCTCTCTCTCTCAAAATAAATAAATTTTTAAAAAGAGAGAGAGAGAGAGAGATGGGACATGATGAAAAGGACTTTCATCAGTTTGCTGGAGTCTGAAAAGGAAAGGAGAGAGATAATAGAAGAGAGATACTCTGAGAAGTTTCCAAAACAAGCAAAAAATAGTAACATGTTGAAGAAACACTACAAATTTCAAGCAGGATAAATACAGATAAAACCACATCTATGAAGCTGCTTAAAACCAAAGATAAAAAAAAGAGTATCTGATAAACATAGAAAATAGATAACATGACTTTTAGGGGAGCAATAACAGAATTGTGATGGTCTTTCAACACAAACTATGAAACAAAAAAACAACAGAATAATTGTTTTAAAGCGCTAAAAGAAAATTTTTGCCAACCTAGAATTGCATACACAAGAAAAATAGCTTTCAAAAACTAATGGCTAAATAGTGGCATTTTCAAACAAACACTTAATGACACTGTAACCAGCAGTGGCAAACTTATAAAAAATAAAAATTAAAATTTAAGAGCAAAGGCAAAAAGAGAATGATCCCAGATGGAAACATCTTTGCTGCAGGAAGGAACAAGAGAACCAGAAAAGCTAAGTATTCAGTAATTCCAAATGAATATTGTCTCTTTGTAACAACAGTAATAATGTCTTTTGTAATTTAACATATATACAGTCAAAATTCATAACAATAGCACAAAAGTGAGTAATGGATAAATTGAGTTAAGGTATTATAAGACCTGTCCAGAAAGCTAAACATACTGATTTAAGTTCAACATTCATGAGTCTAGAATGAATATTAGAATTACTAATAACTAAATATAAATAAATAAGAAAAAGAATGTATAACTTCATGTGAATGGTGGAAATGAAATAATTTTGGCAGGGGAATGAAATACTTTTCAAAGTTTATATAATTGAAGCAAAAGAAGGCTATAAGTGGAAAAAACAGGTTAAAAAAACAGAAAGCAAATTAAAAGGTAATACATTTAAATCCAGACATATCTGTAAATACACTGAATAGAAAGAGAACAAATACTCTAAATAGAGACAAATGTGATTGTACTGGATAAAGCAAATAAAATGTACACGAGTGTAAGAGACAGATGCATACCTTAAAAGTAGAAAGTAAAGGGTTGGAAAATATATGCTATATACTTTACAACATAGCCAAAGTATGTCTTTTGTAGCTATAATAATATCAGACAAAATAAACTTTAAGGCAATAAGTATTGCTAGAGATAAAGAGAACTATTCCATAATAATAAAAGTGTCAATCTAAAGAATATATAATAATTATAAAACTCTATGCAGCAATTTATATGGCCTTAAAATACTTAAAGCAAAAGTTGACTGAACTAAATGAAGAATAGATAAATCCATATACTTGTACATTTATAACTTTCCTAGCAATTAATAGAATAAGCAGACCAAGAATATTAGTAAATATAGGTGATTAGAAGAGCATAATTAATAAATGTAACCTATTTCATATAACAAACCACTGCATCCATAACTTCAGAAGGCACATCCTTTTTTTTTAATTTTTTTTAATTTTTATTTATTTTTGAAGGAGAGAGAAAGAGAGAACATGAACAGAGGAGGGGCAGAGAGAGAGGGAAACAGAATCCGAAGCAGGCTCCAGGCTCTGAGCTGACAGCACAGAGCCTGAGATGGGGCTCAAACCCACAAACAGTGAGATCATGACCTGAGCCAAAGTCAGATGCTTAATTGACTGAGCCACCCAGGTGCCCATAACCCCAATGAATTTAAACTAGAAATCAAGAAATGCTTGAAAACTAAAGACTTCTAAATACTACATGGATAAATTAAATATATATTTAAACATATATTTGTATATATAATACACATATATTACCAAAAAAATTAGAAAATATTTTTAATTCAATGATAAAAACATGACCTATCACGTGCCTGGGTGGTTCAGTCAGTTAAGTGTCTGACTCTTGATTTTGGCTCAGGTCATGATCTCACAGTTTGTGAGACTGAGCCATGAGTTGGGCTCTGCACTGAGAGCATGAAGTCTGCTTGGGATTCTCTCTCTCCCTGTCTCTCTGCCCCTCCCCTACTTGCACACATGCATGCACAAACTCTTTCTCTCTCTCTCTCTCAAAATAAGTAAATAAACATTTTTTAAAAAAATATAACAGATCAAAACTTGCTTGATAAAAGGAAAGGAGTGCTCACACAAAATGTGTAGCCTAAAATGCATAAACTAGAAAGGGAAAAAAATCTGCAACACAAGCATCTATATCAAGAAGTTAGTGAAAGAACAGCAAATTAAGCCAAAGAAAAGCAGAAGATACATGGGGGAAAAGATAAAGATGAACGTACAATAGAGAAAAACATCAAGGCAACAAAATAAATCTTCAAAAATATTAATAAAATTAATAAATGCTTAGCAAGACTAACAAAGAAAAAGGAAAATAAACACACATTAGTAATATTAAGAACAATAAATGGGCTATCACTATAAATCCTATAGATAAGGCAATTTAGTAAGAGGCTATTACAAACAAAGTTGTGACTACAAATTTGAAATTTAGATGAAATGGACAAATTCCATGAAAAACTTACCAAAACTGACATAAGAATTAGAAAATCTAAATAGTCCTATATTTGCCTACAAAATCGAATCTAATTGTGCCAGTGACCTCTCAGCTCCAACACTGCCCTCATTATTTTGTGATACTGGAATATTTCTCCTCTGCAGGCTGGCACGATGTTAACTTTTGTCAGTAGAGGGTGCCAGATGTTTGAAATGGGGAGCACACTTTCCTCTGGTTTCAGTGTGCTCTTCCCTGCTGGTTCCAAAGTGTACATGACCAGCAACAGGCAGACACCTGGAGGCACGTAACCGCTTGCTAGCCCTGACCTACAGTTCCCTGCCCCTCAGCCTTCAGCCACCCAGCATCCCAGTAGAAGGTTCCCTCTTCAACTTTTCTATGTGCCAGGCTTGGTCAGCTAACACTCCAGCTAGAAACTTTCAGTCTGCCATTCCTGACCCATGAGTCTGTGCCCTGCAGCCTCAGCCCATTAGCTGCGGACCCACTCTCCCCCAGAGAGACCCAGAAAATTTCTCCAGTATCAGTAGGCTACAGCCATGCCCCCCTCCTTCCACAATATTTGAATCCCAAACTGAGACGGGACATCCCACTTCCAAGTTTGTTCCTGCCTTGGATATTCTGCTTTAGCCCTACAATAACTCCAGAGTTCTGTTTATTCCATCAAAATAGCTAAAACACTGTAAATAGTTAATAATTCTTATATTAAACTCTCGTTGTTGAAATTATTGTGTGGTATCTGTCTCCTGTCCAGACCTTGACTAACACACAGTCAAAACAAACAAACAAACAAACAAACAAACAAACCCTTCCCACAAAATAATGTCAGGGCCAGATGGTATCACTGGTGACTTCTTCCAAAAATTGAAAGAAGAATAACACCATCTAACACAAACTCTTATAGAGAATAAAAATAAAGAATGCTTCCCAAGACATTACATGAGGCCATTATAATATTACTGCAATTTAACAAGCACTATACAAGAAAGAAAAATTCAAGGCAATATCTCTCATAAACATAGACACAAAACACCTAAATATAAACTTGGGAAATATAATCTACCAATATTTAAAAAGGATAATGCATTATGGAAAATATAATCTACCAATAGTCAAAAAGGATGATGCGTCATGACCGAGTTGGATTTATTCACAAAATTTACAATTGGTTTAACATTTTAAAAGCAATCAGCAGAATTCATATTATAAAAATAAAGGATAAAAAGTTCACGTTCATTTCAACAAATTCAGCAGTTTAACACCAATTCAAGATATTAAAGAGTACGATTAGAATTATTAAGTGAATTTAGCAAGGTTGTTGTAAATATGTTCTGATATTCTAGTAACAAAATTACATTAATAAAATACCACTTAAATTAGCATAGAAAATCAAATATTGGAATAAATTTGATAAAATATATACAAAGTTATACACACTATAAAATGTTACCAAAGAGATTCAAGAAGAATAAATAAATGGAAGAATGTACATGTTCATGACTTAGAAAACACTATTGTAAAAACATGGATTTTCATCCCAAAATTTATATTTAATTATATTTGATACTTGACTTATAGATTCAATGCAATTACAATAAAAATTCCAGCAATTTTTATGGAAATTAAATTTATATAGGGTGCAAAAGATTCAGAGTAATAAAGACAATTTTGAAGAACAATGTTGAAGGACTTAGCGTATATCAAGTTTTATTTGAAAATTGCAGTGATTAAAACAGAGTAGTATTGGTGCAAAGATTGACAAAGAGATGAAAGGGACAGAATAGAAAGTCCAGAAACACATCCACATTTACACAGTCACATGATTAATGACAAAGGCCCTCTCCAATTCAGTGGGGAAGGGATTGTCTTTTCAATAAATGGTGCTGGGGTAATTGAATATCCACATGGGAATAAAATGAATCTTGATCCATGCCTCAAACCAACACAAAAATTAATTCCAGATGGATTATAGACCTAAACTGCAAATGGAAAAGCAACAAAGCTTTTAGAAAATAACACAAGAGAATAACTTCCCAACCTGGGGGTAAACAAAGTTTCCTTAAACTGGACACGAAGAGAAATACTACCCATGCAGGAGATAATTGCTGCATTAGACTTTAGAAACATGAAAGCATTTGCTTATTAAAAGTACTATCAATAAAGTACAAATAGGAGTATTCATTTATAATACTTATATTGGGGGGCCTGGGTGGCTCAGTCAGTTTAAGCGACTGACTCTTGGTTTCAGCTCAGGTCATGATTTCAAGTTTGTGGATTCAAGCCCACACTGGGCTCTGTGCTGTCAGCCCAGAGTCTGCTTGGGATTCTCTCTCATTCCTTCTCACTGCCCAATTCTCTCTCAATCCCTCTCTCTCTGTCTCTGCCCCTCCCCCACTTGCTCTTTCTTTCAAAATAAATTAAATAAATAAACTTAAAAAAAATCACAGTGTAGGGCACTGGGTGGCTCAGTTGGTTAAGTGCCCAACTTTGGCTCAGGTCATTATCTCACAGTTTATGAGTTCAAGCCCGGCTCAGAGCTCTCTGCTGTCAGCATGGAGCTAGCTTGATCCTCGGTCTCCCTCTCTCTCTGCCCCTCCCCCACTTACACTCACTGTCTCTCAAATAAATAAACATTTAAAAATCACAATGAGATACCATAACATTGCCACCAGAATGACAAAAAATTAAAAAATTAAAAAATAAACTGAAACAAACTGACAATACCCTGGATTGGCAAGGATGTGAATAGAGGAAGTGAAAGTCCCATTCACTATTGGGAGCAGTAGAGATTGGTACACCCAATTTGGAAAACCAGCAGTATCTACTAAGAATAAGAATAAGCATATTCTAGAACCTGGAAATTCCACTCCTAAGTAACCCAACAGAAATGTGTGCATATACACCAAGTCGTATAACAATATGTTCTAGCACTATTTCTTATAGCCTCAAACTGGAAGATACACAAATTCTTTACTAAAGCAGGAGAACAGATACAAAAATCAGGACATATTATTAAAATTTAATAATATTCAGCAAAGCATAAAACAATTGTGACAAGTAATAACTAATATGAATCTCGCATACATCAAAATACATGAGAATCTTTTGTATTCTCAGAGTTGGCCATAGATTCCAGGTGAAATATCCAGGTATGGAAAAGAGAATTTAGTATCTTAATTTGAGATTTGCATCACCTATGGATTGTTGGTTTAGTAATTCCCTGGAAACACATTTTAACAACTGTGACATATTTATCAACATTAGCGAAAATTCAACTTAAACAAATAGTAATGTTGCCTAACCTCTAATCAATTAAAAAAAAAAAAGCAGATAGGTATTCTCTTTGCAGATTTTTAATTTAATTTAATTTAATTTAATTTAATGTTTTTTGTTTCCTTTCTTTCTGTTCATTAGATATGGACTTGTAGTTTTTTGTTTTTTGGGGTTTTTTTGTAAATGCACACCACATAGCAATATAGGAAGCTGCATATGAAGGCCAGCTAGCCCCCAGACAATTCACCACAGAGTAGAATTCAACAACATCCAGGATTTCATTGTCAGAAAAGTTACTAATGCCTAGAGAGTGGATAAATGGCTCAGGGGCATGATCACATTAATCAAGCTTGCAGAGTCCAGATAGAAGGATGGAGAAATAGGTAGATCAGATAAGATATTCATATACAATATAAAAGCACACTAACCCAACTCATGGAGAGATTTATTTATCACATAAGAGAAACATAACATAATGTCAGTTTATAAATCAGATGTTTATTGTGAGCTTCCTGGTATCTTCTCAAGTTGTAATCAAAATAAATGGGAAACCAAGTGGTCAGAATACAAATGGATGCAAACGCAAAGAGAACGAGAGGAATTTGGTGATTTTTTTAAAGAAGTTTCTCTTAGACTACGTGGTTTGCAGCACCATCCTCCCAAATATGTATGCTCTGGGCAAGGAAACCCCACTTTGGGGGAACCGCTTCACCAAAACATCCTCTTCTCTGTGTCAGGCCATGGGTAACGCTTGCTTCTGTGATGCTGTTTTTAAGTGGATCCATGATTGTCCCAATACTCCTTCAGTACGCAGAATAATGGCTCCCACAGCCTAATCTCCAGAACGAATGGATAAATTATGTTACATGGCAAGTGGGAATTAAGGTTGCAGATGGAATTAAGTTGCTAATCGGCTGACCTTAATAAATTATCCTAGATCATCTGAATGGTCCAATGTGATCACCATGGCTCTTAAATGGGGCTAAAGAATCAGAATCAGAGTGATGGCATCTTGACAAAGACTTAACTGGCCATTGCTGGCTTGGAGATGGAAGAGAGCCAGTATCCAAGAGATATAGGTGACCTCCAAAAACTGGAAAAGGCAAGAAAACAGATTCTTCCCTAAACCCTCCTGATGGAATGCAACCTCACCAACATCTTGATTTTAAGCTCATGAGACCCATTTCAAATTTAAGGCCTCCATAACTATAAGACAGAACATTTGCCTTGTTTTAAGCCACTACATTGTGGTAATCTGTTGCAGCAGCAATAAGAAACTAATACAACCCCACATACCCTCTTTGACCCTTGCAACTTTTCTTTAAACATGTATGAAAATTTTATAACAGTTTATCTTTGCTAGCCTAGAATTCTTTCTCACTCCACAATTTGACTTTGTATTGCTCTTCCCAGATCCATTAGGTTTTGATTTTTTCTGGTTTCAGTCACAAAGGATTTTCATATTCCCTTATTGCTAACTTTGGAGGCAGGATCCCTGTACCAATGAGAGATACATTCTCTAGAGTTTATCAAAAGTGACTAGCTTTCAGAAGAGAAATTTTTAGGAAAAGAAATCTTAACTTGATGAATAAAGGACTCTGATCATCAAATTACAGTAGTTAAAACTATGCTGCAGACCCAAACTCATGGATGAAGAATATGACATCCTAACTATTCATTCCGAAAAAGACTGAAGTCTCTCTAATAGCAAATGTGGCTTTTCAGGATAATGATCCCAGTAAATGCTGTTTGGGGAGCAAGAAAGCAAAACAGAGAAGAAAATGAAGCCAGTATAGGTCACCAATGTGGGGAGCTAGGGCTCAGTCGCACTGAGCCAGTACAGAACACAAACCTCAGAGTTATCCCATGTGAGGGGTGTGGGAGCTGGGGTATTTGTACTGTTGGTCATTGATTGACAGATGCTGGTGGAAGGCATCAATTCCCCAGCACTTCCAGTTTGCAGAGCAAGTGGGCAAAGTAGGCTTTGGAAGGCAGAGAAAGCCCTCAGGCAAAGAAACACAGGTGCTGACAGATGAAAGGGGACCACTGAAGTGATAAGGGACGCAGTAATGAGCGGGGCACTTATAGCATCTGCTAAAGCCCCTAAACTTAGAGGCTCTGTTGATACCAAGGAAAAATGAGTTATGGCCATCAAATAGATAACATTTCTAATAATGTTTTCTAGGATAATTTCATCAAATCCTAATCTTACAGAGTTGATATGTGAGAATCACCAAACACGGTATAAAACTTCTAAGTGTTAGCATTGCTTGTTTTAACTGATGTTGGCCAGAGGGATGGGCAAAATTGGCAAAGGGGAGTGGGAGACATAGGCTGCTAGTTATGGAATGAATACGTCATGGGAATAAAAGGTACAGCCTAGGGAATGCAGTCAATGATGTTGTGATAGTGCTGTGTGGTGACAGACAGTAGCTATACATGTGGTGAGCACAGCATAACATAGAGAGATGCTGAATCACTACATTGTACACCTGAAACTAATGCAACATTGTGTGTCAACTATACTCAAACAAAAATTAAAAACAAAACAAAACAAAACATCGCTTGTTTTTGTGTCTACCATTTGCTCCTTAGCCATTTATCCTTTTGTGAATTCAGCAAACATTGGCCTGAGGATCTCCAATGAGCTCTGAGCTATTTCTACATGCTGGGGGAACAAAACCAAATAGTATGTGGCCTGTGTCCACAAGGCCAGTCAGCAATTACAGAACAGATGTTAAGAGCTCTGACAGACATCTACACAGATGCCGGGGCCACACAGACAGCATGAAATTGGGCAGGGGGAGTTTGAGAAGCCTTTCAGGAAGAGGAACTTCTTGAGGTGAGGTCTGAAAGACAATAAGGAATCAGCAAAATTTGTACAGGGAATAAAGCATTGCTGGTAGACAGAACAGCATGTGCAAAGAACCAGCGGCATCAGAATGTTAACTAGTTGTGCCTGCCTTTAGCAAAAGTAACATTCATGGCAAAAGAGAGAATGTGACCAGACCCAAAAGAGAAAACATTTGTGATAAGCCTTGTCTGTTCTAGACGCTACATGCCAAGATGACTTAGTTATAGCCAGGGCCCTTAAGGAATCCACTGCCCATAAGGGGATACATGCAGTAAAGAAATAGGACAGAAAAAGAAGCTGTAATAGTAGAAGGTACAAAGTGCCATTAGAGCATGACTTCAACATGATTCCTCAGGCTTTGACTGATCTTCACTCTCCCAAGTAGTAGTGAGTATGATTTATCATCTCTCATGGGGGGTTAGGTTTTCTCAGGACGCGTACGTTGAGAACAATATGGGGAGAGTGTACCTTTACTCTTCTTTACCTAGTTTTCACCCAGCCCAGTCAACAGCACTTACACACAACAGAGTACCTTTGTCCCAGTAGGGGGCCATTGCCAAGTGAATACAATGAGAATTTCAAGATTACTAAATCCACACCAAAAATCTTTCATATTTATCTAAAAAGCATGTAATTATAAAGAAAACGCATACCTTGGGAATAAGTAATTGGATCATAAAATCCATCAAATGTCATTTTGTTCATTTTGCCCAAGTGTCTGTTTGAAATGATTCTAAGCAGTGTGACGTCAATATCTTTTGAATGCCAACAGTATGCAGGGATGCATAAGTTAGCCTCCAAGAGAATTAATGGCACATAAATACATCTCCATTAAATATGTTTCAAATTTACTTGTTATATACTCACTAAATGTATAGGCTTTTTAAAGTTACAACTTTGGCCATGTCTCTTTTGAAACCGCAAGATTTTTCTTCTCTTTTGAAGATGGAGTGGAGTCCCACACCGGGTCTGTTGTATATGGTGATGATAGCAGGCAGCTCAGATTACCACAGCTACAACACCCAGAAGGGACCACAAAGGGACCGGCTTGTTCTAGGCTGCTACGAATTGGAGGCCTTGTTGTAAGTTCTCTGAGTATTTCTTTGGCAATTCTTTCATGCTGTGCTCTCTGTGGGTTGGTTCATCTGGAGTCGATGAAGGAAGAGCTATTTCAGGACCAGAGTCTGCAGTTCTACACAGTTTTTCACAGACACCTGGGTGTCCAGGCCCCACGGTGGGTGGTTTTCCTTCTCAACCTGGAGAGGGCTGCGTTTAATCCCTGTCACCACACTTCACCCTGTGGTCAGCCTTTCTCCACTTTTATTGTTAGGGAAATGTATTTTTCCACTTTTACTTGATAAAATTATAATCATCATTTTTGAAAAAAGATTCCAAAAAGTTGCGTTTTTTTTAATAATTAAGCAACCGTAGGAAGAGAAAAAAAAGAAACAACTGTCCCTAATTAAGCATCTAATTCTTTTCCGTCTTCACACAACACCCTGGTGAGGCAGGCATTGTGATTGGGTCTGAAGTCAGAAGCAGAGAACAATATTTAAAACCACTGATAGTGGACTAGATTGCATGAATTCAAATGCTGGTTTTGGTGCCTACTAGCTGTGTGATGCTAGGCAAATAACAGCATGTTTGTGACCCCTTTCCTCATTTATGAAATGGAAAAAAAACAGTTGTCTCTATTCCCTAAGATTATTGTAAGGATTAAATAAATATTAAAAGCACTTAGAATAGAACTTGGCATTTCTTTTTTTTTAATATAATTTATGGCCAAATTGGCTAACATACAGTGTGTACAGTGTGCTCTTGGTTTTGTAAGTAGATTCCCGTGATTCATCGCTTTCATACAACACCCAGTGTTCATCTAGTACTTGGCATTTAGTACATGCTCAGACAAGGGTCATTGTAATTATGTCATTTTATATATGAGGAACCAGAATTCAGTCATCCTTAAAGTCGCAACAATGTAAAGAACAGTTGAGATTTGAACCCAGATCTAGATTGTTCACTCATTCATTAATTCAGTATGCTCTTTCTGTTGCCCAGGATTGGTTGTTATTGGAACACAATTCATCATCGGTCTCTTATATTTCAGCACATCTTACAAGTGGGTCACTAACTGTCTTTTGTTCTGAACTATCTCCTTGAGGACATCTATAAAGCAAATAACCATGGAAAATGGAGATAGTGTTTCCTTCTGGAGCAAAGAGTAGACATGCTTTGGAATTTTCTCCTGTAACACACCTACTGCATCCATCTGGACCTATTGTCTTGTCCCTTGCGGGGCTTAGGGAATAGGGGAGCTGATGCAAATATGCTGACGCTCATGCTGTGTGCTGTCCCATGCTGTCTCTGACCCAGAATCCTCATCTGTTCTGTGAGTAACCATGAAACTCTGATAGGTTAATGTCTTAATCCATTCTGGCCACCATAACAAAGTACCACAGATTGGGTGGCTTATAAACAACAGAAATTGATTTGTCACAGTTCTGGAGTCTGTAAAGTTTAAGATCAAAATGCCAGCATGGTTACTTTCTGGCAAAGGCCCTCTTTCTGGTCCATAATTTGCACCTTCTCTCTATGTCCTCACCTCTAGAAGGAGTGAGGGATCTGTCTGGAGGCTCTTTTATTAAGACACTAATCCCATTCATAGGGACTTCACCCTCATGATCTAAGTACCTCCCAAAAGGCCCACCCCTCCTAATGCCATCATCTTTGGGGGCAGAATTTCAACATATGAATTTGGGGGTAACACTTTAAGGTCACACCAGCTACATTGTTAGCTTGCAAGTATGGTAAAATCTCAGATTCTCCTCAGTTCTTGGCAATACCGGTGATGATAATGGGATGCTGACAGATACCTGGCTTTGCTTTCTAGAAGAAGAAAAAGGGATATGCAGGGCATGTTTGAGAATGTGGAAAAAAATCCCTGAGATCTGGTAGAATGTTCTCTCCAAAGTAGTAGGCAAATTGGGAGTGATAAATGTTGCTGAATGTTTAGAGGATGAACAGAAAGAGGTAGGATTGAGCAGGTACCCAAATGGTTCTTTGGTTTTTGAAGGGAGAGAGGAAGAAGAAATGTTACCACTACAGTAAACCGGCAAGCCTGCAGCCCCAGTCAAAAGACAATATGCCTATGACAGCTGAGAAAAGAGTCCTGAAAGCTAAAATGAATGGTGTCAACAAAGAGTATATAAAGCTTTAGGTAGACTAAAATATTAGAAGGTGGTTGGTTGAGTTGGGAGCAAGTAGCCACTAGAAAAGGAAACTGAATGCAACGTCTAGCTCATTGACCCTATGTGGCCCCCATCCCTCCCTCTCTCTCTACCCTTACCACACTTGCTTTGATAATCCCATAGGGGCACCTCTGAGTGGAAGCTGCCTCCCTTTGCCAAAGGCTCCAGGAGGCAAAATCATCAGTCATAGAGACTCAAGGTCACTGTAGCTTCTCTTGCTTACCGTGAACCTTGCTCAAACCTCTTGCTCAAAGGAATCACTTTCTATTGGCTACTTCCTGGGCAATAATAAGGATAAAAATTTGGCCAGGGGGTGGGAAACAGTATATAAACCTATTTTTAAAATTCTGGATTCTAGTTGACCATTATTAGGCAAGAAGCTCTTTCCTTTCTTCTAACAGAAACCCCAGAGAGCTCAGTTGGTCTATTCTCTGGATGGCAACACAGCCAATAGGGGGCCTAGAGAATCAAACTTATGAATGGCGGGATGGAGGACGTTTTGCACCCACCTGAGTATACCAGGGGACTTTGAGAAAGAGAAGGAATATAACTGTACATCACTGTTGGATACACGTACCCAGGTCACTATTATGCCTGGTCCTATGGGAGAAGGGAGGAGCAAAATTCAACGGATGGGATTTGAGCAAGGTTCACAGTAGGCAAAAGAAGCTACAGTGATCTTGAGTGTCTATGACTGGTGATTTTGCCTAGTGGAGCCTTTGGCAAAGGGAGGCAGCTTCCACTCAGAGATGCCTCTTGGGATTATAGTCTGGTCACCTCCCTGGCATGAGTAATGTGGACATCATTTTTAAAAAGCAGCTATTAGCTTGCTACAGGGCTCTTCTCCACACTGAACACCTGACCCATAGAGGCCTTATGACTCTCTTGATATTCTTTTGGCGTAGGTCAACCAGAACTCAACAACTGATAAGGTAGAATGAGTCCAACATGTCCCACTTATCAAAAGAGAAGGAAGCCTGCCCGCTCCCCCCACCCCTGCCAGAAGCATCTTGTCTTTATATGAGAAAGTGGTAGCCACCCCTTGGGGAAATTTTATCCCTCATTCCACCACCTGAAGAAAAGCCATTGGATTATGAAGGCCCTTGGTTCACAGAGGCTTCCTTGATGGTGTCCACTGGGCCTGCTAGGGCTTTTCAACCTCCCTGCCAGCTGTACAGAGCTAGGGTCTGGTTGCTCTGCTCAGTGGGCAGAACTCAAAGGAATCCTCATATCTCCGGCCAATACTCCCTTTCATGAACCATATTATATTTTTCCTGTCTCTTGGGCTATTGCCAATAGCTTAGCTATTTGGTCTGCCATTTGGAAAACTACAGACTGGCAGATTAAAGACACTCCTCTTAGGGGCCATGAAATGTGGAAATATATCATGGCTGCTAATCAAACCATCTGGGTCACTCCTGTAGATGCCCACAATAAGAGTCTGTGCTCTGATTAGACCGGCTGAAATCAAACTTTTGATTGGGTCTGTAATGTCCAGATTGCCACTGTTGCCTGGATCCATCATCTTCCACACATTGAAATGGCCAACACACTGAATACAACACATCCTCCATCATGGACTGGGCATAAAGGAAAGGACTCTATGTTTCTGATGCATAAACTACCTCTATATACCAGACTTATACTTCCTGTCAAAGGTTGAATCATTTATCATTATCATTTATCTGTGAGGAAGGCCACATTGTAGCCCTTAAAGCTAATGTGTCATATTTTTGGCTTCCTGGACCAACTGCAGTCTGATGATGAACTTTTTATCATAAAAGCTACTCAATTATAAGTTAATGGTCAAGATATTCAACAGACCTTCCATGTTCACTATCATCCACAGGTAAATGGAATTGTTGAGACTTGGAAAGGCCTCCATCACCTCCTCCTGGTCCATATACTTTCATAACACAATTTGGTCACTGTATGTGGCTGTCCCCAGAAAGGAATCATTTTCTCTTGGCTATAATAAGGATGAAAATTTGGATAAAAATTTTTGGATAAAAATAAGTATATAAACTTATTTTTTAAATTCTGGATTCTACTTGACTATTATTAGGCAAGAAACTTTTTCCTTTCTTCTAACAGAAACCCCAGACAGCCCAGTGTGTCCACTCTCTGGGTGGCATTACAACCGATAGGAGGCCTAGAGACTCAAACTTATTCTAGGTTAGCCACCAAGATTCTCCTGTTGGACTGACATGGTCATAGAGCATAAAGATGATGATCACTTAATTAAGTGCTATTCATTGAGTCCTCCTGGAGTGGTTCACATGTGCCAAGATGGGGGGACATGAAAAGTCTCTAAGTTTTATTAAAATGCCTTTGTGCCTCTCACACTTGACCCCTCTGAATGGAAAGTCTGGGTGTGAGTAGGGGATGATCAAAAAAAAGGACATCGTAGCTCCTAGAAGGGGACACACCACTTTTATGGCTATGGAAGGAACTATAACTATCTTGGCACTTGAGGACAGAATATCTCAGAATCTAGGAGAGACAGGGGAGTGATGAACACTAATGATATTTGTCCTCCATAAACTTCCCTGTACCCCTCTGCATGAAGGATAACACCTTGGTGCCACCTTTCCAAACTCATGCAAACACTAAATTTAACTGACTTCTAGGCTTGCCATCCTCCACCAATGGTTCTAACAAGTTTAGAAAAATGGCAAGGGGTGGCCCTGGGACCTATACCTCCCAGCAAACACCTGTCAACACTTCTGGGTGTTTTCTTCACCACTATTTCCAATCAGTAGCTATCAGTCATTTCATGGGGCTCCCATCTGATAGCATGGACAACAAGAACAGGCTGGGCTAATTGTGCTCAGGCCAGAAAAAAAGTAGTAGACTCATTTAAAATGAACTAGGAACTTTTAAGGTTTACCAGTCAGTTGGAAGACCAAGTTGGAAGTACTGTCAGCCTGTGCCCTCCAATTGATACGGGTCTCACCTGAGAGGGACAGGGGGCATCAAATATAAATAACACTTTCTATGCAGGGGGACCATGGACACTCCTGGGACTGTGCTTCTAGTGTGGAAGCCAGGTACTACTTTGCACCTCAGAGATAGTCACAGGAGATTTCAAGTCTGATGTTTAAGGAAATATCATCAGCATATCACATAGCCCTCAGATGACTGTGGAGCTCCGTCCAAAATGAAGCTACCTTTGGTTATTTGGGAGAACTTTCAGGAGGGATAACTGCCTTATTATTTAAGCACACCCATTGGACAGCTTTCTGTATGATCGGAGTCATCAAATTAGAAAAGGGGGAAAATTCTCCATGGGTCTGTAATGTTTCTGCACCTATTGTGAATAATACAATAAATACCTTCCTTCTAGTCTATCTTCCAAGGGTGTTTGTGAAGCAAACACCCTTGGAAGATAGACAGTGTCTCCCTCCAGAACAAAAGGCAGGTCAAAAATGTGTCTCTGACTTTAGCTGAAAAGATTAGTGATGCTATTTTGGATCTGGAAGAACTTGAAGTTAACTTCAACTCATTGACTAAGATTGTTACTGATAAGAGAATTGCCCTTGACCTTCTCCTTGTGGGCCAAGGCAGAGCCTGTGCGATTACCAATATGTCCTCCCTGCCTGGATTAATTCTTCAGGCCAAAAGGAAAGTTGAATTCAGAAACTTAAGGAGAAAATCGTCTGACTTTCCAAGTTAAATGCTGTAGGTTTATGGGATTTGTTCAGCAGGTTGGATCCAGGACACCACAGCCCTGGTTGAGGTCAATACTGCAGGCTGCCCTCATCTTGCTGCTTAGAGCTGTCTTGTTGATAGTGGACTTAATGCTGCATGGGACAAATTGATTGGAGTTGCCTCCAGCCTCCGTCAGATTAATCAGAACAGCCCAAGCGTTGACATACTCATAGAAAGTTCACCAGAAGCTAAGATGGTGTAAAAATGAGGGATGGATATTGTTAGAGAAAATTCTCCATAGGTCTCTAATATTTCAGCACCTCTTGTGAGCAATGCACTAAATGCCTTTCTCTGAGACTATTTTCCAGGGTGTTTGTAAAGTAAACAGCCTTGGAAGATAGAGATGGTGTCTCCCCACAGAACAAAAGGCAGATTTGCTTATAGTCTTAGAAAGATAAAGATAGTATCTTCCTCTGGAGGAAAGGGCAAGCATGTTTACTGTCCATTATAAAAGATTCCCTATACTCAGGAACCCTCTTCTGTAACATATCCCTCTGGGTCCATCCCCATTATCCCTATGGGACATGGGAGAAGGGGAAGAAATTTACTGATGCTTGTGCTACTTGCTGTTCTGTGAGTAATAAAGTCCATTGTCTCTGACCCAGGAGTCTCATGGCTTCTGCCAGAATCCATCAAAGTATGACAAGATAAATTGTTAGCTTGTAAGCAGGTAAAATCTCAGACCTCTTTCAACCTTGACAGTCATGAAATATATTCTGTATAAATATTCCCCTTTAAAAAAAGAAAAGGAAAAGAAAGATGAAAAGTTGAGGAATTCTGTAAAAACCTAAATATTTCTATGATATATCTACAAAGCTATTTTTAGTTTGTCAACACCTTTCACTTTTCTTATTCATTCATTCATTCATTTTTCAAATGTTTGTTGAACACTACTTGAAAGATGATATAACAAAATACAAAACAGACCAGATTGCTACTAGCCAGAGGCTTGCAGTCCAGTGGGGAAGACAGACAGCAGTCATATAGTATTGGGATCATGGAATATATTGTGTGATAAGTGTTAGAAAAGAAAAGGGAAAAGTATTAAGAGAAAGAGTATCAGAAGGGAACTTCGTATAGATTGAAAGAGCCAGAGAAGAAATCACTGAGCAAAGGACAGTGAGCTGAGATGTGAAAGACGCAAAGCAGCCAAGTAAGGTAAGTGCCAGGGTGGGAAAAGCCAACAGCCTGCACGAAGACCCCAAGGAGAGAAGTTCTTGACACATCCCAGTGTGGCTAGAAAGAGAGGTTCAAGAAGTTAGGAATTTGGGCAGACATCAGATCAAACATCACTTTGTTATCATTTTAAGGCTGTGACTTTAGCCTAAGAACTATAAGAGCCATTAAAATGTAAGTCTCATAGGGTCTTTGTCGTTTAATTCTCCCTGATAATCCTAACACCTGGAACAATGAACAATGCTTGGTGCATAATATGTGGTCAATAAATATTTGTTCAGTTAAGTGAAAGGAAAGACACAGTTTGCATTTTTGAAAAATCACTTTGGCTTCTATGAAGAGAATAGATTGAAGAAGACAAAGCCAAAGCAGAAAGACAAGGTAGAGACCATTGCACAACCCAGTGACAAATTCAGTAGCTTGGACTAGGGTGGTGGCAGGAGAGATGAAACATATGCCCCTCTGCTATCTCTCTCTCTCTCTCTCTCTCTCTCTCTCTCTCTCTCTCTCACACACACACACACACACACACACACACACTTTTTCAAAAATCATTTTGTAGCCTTAAGGATGATTCAACCTGAAAGGTCATGAAAGGCCACCAAATCCAATGTGAAACAAATGAAGACAATATGTTAAGTGATGGTTGGAGTCTTTCGGGGTAGCAGGCATTTGTGTGTGTGGTTACTGATGCCGGCAAAGAGATTGAAAGAGGAAAGTTGCTCATGAAGACAAAGAGAGTAATGGTGACTGAGAACACGTGCACTAAGACTCCCAGGCACAGCAAAATAAACCCCAGAGCATTTCTTCTCCAAGACTGTATCAAACTTGATCCCCAGCCTGACTGCCCCTTGCTCCCTGCAGGGCGCAATAAGTTATTGCCTCATAAGCCATTGTGGGGAGCCCTTTGCCTCCTATGAGGAAGATAGGAATTCAGAGTCTATGAGTGTGTGTGTGTGTGTGTGTGTGTGCATGCACGTGTGCACACATTCGTGTGCATGCTCAGGCCGGCCTCGCATCCAGGTAAGGAAGCACTCCTTCCATGGGCTTGGAAGGCAGAATGTTAAGTGAGTGTGGGGGCAGGGTGGAAGAGAGGGGCACTCCAGGTGAGAGAATAGGACAGTGTCTTTCCAGGTCACACGGTGTCCGTGAGCCTGGTGTCACATGCCGCGGTGTTGAGCATGGCAATTCCTAAAGCAGAAGTTGCGGAAGAACTGGCCAAGGTTATTCTGGTGCCATGGTGGTCTCCGTCTCCCAGCCCAGATGGCCAGGAATGCTACGAGGCAGAGAACTCAGCTCCCGGTGGAGAGCTGAGCACTTGGCACTGCTTAAATCATGACCACTCACGCCCACTTGGACAGGTTGGCCTCCCTGTCTGAAGGGCAGGGGGTAGGCGAGGGCCCCGGAGAGGGAGTTCTCATTGAGAGACAGTGGAACGGCTGTGCTAGTCCTTTCTTAGCCCTGCTAGGAATGCCCACAGCCCAGGAGGGGGCTGAGCAGGCATGAACACCTGCAAAAAGCAAACGGGGCAAGGATTTCAAGATCTGATGCTGATGGAAATCAGCCACCAAGTGGGCATTCATTTGAAGTGATTTTTATGAAACGAGGAAAGTGAAACTGTCTACAGTTATATTTAAGCAATAGTCAAAAAAGAGAACTAAGCTAGCATATATTATTCTTATGTTTCATGGGGTACACAGCATTTTGTACGTGGCTACTTCATTTCAAGGCTTTGGATGAAAAATAATTACTCTAGCTGCCATACCCCCTCCCAGCTCATCCACAGTGAATAGGGACTGGGGCTACCACTGTGCCCTTCAATTTGCCATTGAGTGAAAACAGTTTCACCATTTTTTACGATATTGGGCCAATATTCTGACTAGGATTCTCACTGTTTCTAAGGGCCAGATGCTCTGCTTGACTTCTTCTCATCCAATCTTAAATACCTCCAATACCCAGGAAGCTTTAGCCAGTGTGGATAATGATGTGTGTCCCAAAAAGGGCAGCCTCTTGCTTTCCCCAGGACTTCCCTGGAAAGGTTCTCGGTGGTGCTACTCCTGGGATCCACTCCGGATCTTGGGCAGACTCTCATGCCCAGTTAATTGTCAGAGTCTCGGTGAGTAGAATATTACAGCCCTCACCGTGTGGACATCCTTATTTCCCACGTGTACATAGACTTTCAGACCTGTTTAGTAGCTTGTTATGACATCAAAACTGAAGTTACCCAGAGAACTTTGAGAAAGAAATGAACAGGTCCATTGGGTCAGCAGGTGCTTTCTTTTTGAGACCTACTCAGCCTGAACCTTTTTCTCTCCAGCCCTCTCACATCACACTGGATACCTGTCTGGTTGAGAGTCCTTTCCGACCAAGTGGTCTTGTCAATGTTTTAGATAAATGATATACACATAGGGAATCTGCTCTCTGCTCATCCAAGCTAGAAGGTTATCAGGTTTGTGTAACGGTTCATTTTATGTGTCAATCCATAAGGTGCCCAGGTATTTGGTTATATGTTATTTCTGGGTATGTCTTATGTCTGCTCAGGGTGTTTCTGGAAGAGACTAATATTTGATATCAGCAGAATGATTCCCAATGTGGGTAGGCCTCATAGACTCCATTGAAGGCCTGAATAGAATAAAAATCTGAGTCCAGAGGAATTCTTTCTCTCTGCCTGGCTGTCTCTGAGTTGGGACACCAGTCTTCTCCTGTCTTTAGGCTTGAATTTGGACTTGGACTTATACTATCAGCTCTCCTGGGTCTGAAATTCTCAGCCTCTGTAGTCATGAGAGCCGATTCCTTAAAATAAATCTGTTTATTGGATGGATGGATGGATGGATGGATGGATGGTTGGATGGATTAACTATTACACCTGCATGCTGGAAATCACCTTCCAAAGCTTCCTCGAGACAAGCAGTGCCAACCCAAATGCCTGTAAACAAACCCACATGAGTGTAGCAACCAGAGAGAGGATCAAGTGTAGGGGTTCCACCCAAACTCTTCTTCCGTTGACTTCTGCTGTGTCATATTGAGAGCACCATCGCTGCCAGATTTTTCCATTTTTTAAGAAAAATTAAAAATCTGGATTTTCTTGTCAATGTTGGCAACTACCTCAAAATATTTCAAAACCCCACATGAGCCAACCAGCCCAATCCATGGGCAGACCCAACGCCTGGCTATCCTATGCAGTCTCTGCACTAGGCAGATGTGGGGAAATCTTTCTGAATTGAAGGAAAGGGGATGCTTAGAAATATTTCCCTATTTCTAAAATTGGAGCCTACAACGGCTATAAGACAACTTTAATTCCTACACTGATTGTTTATCTCAGAGCAACTCCCCCACATGTTGACATTATCCCACAAGCCCCCTGAGAATAGGAAAGAGAGCAAGTATTATAATCTCAATTCCTATTTTTGTAATGGATTTAAGACTCCTCAGATGGAGTACCCCATGGAAAGGTGATAGAAAAACTTGCCCGGTTTCAACCGGATTCCAGACCTCATCCTCTCCCCCAAAATATGAACTTGACATTAATCATTCCCGATGCATGTGATTCCCCTATTCTTCCCCAACACACTGACATTTGGTTTAAAATTCTATAAATGCTGGGCAAGAAACAGACATAAATATTAATTTCAGGAACACCCCCATGGATAGTTTAAAACATATTTTTCCTATGAATTATTTGATCTTTTTTCACTTTGGCCATTATGCATTTCTTTTTAAACTAAGTGTTCCTCTTTAAAGATATCTTCGCTGTTCTTCAACCTCAAAAGAATTTCTTCTCCCATTAAGCTGTGCTTCCAGTGCCCCAAGGAGCCAAGCAAGTTATAAAGGAATACCCAGATGGCTCTGTAGATGTTTATTATAGGGCCCTCCATTGTATTCAAATTAATGACACCACATTAGCATGGGCTGCCCTTTGGTGCTCATTTGTTCCTGCACTCCAGGGGTTAAAGGAGCCGCCTGCTCTCCAGATGTTCAGTAGCTCTTATAAATGAAAGATTAGCGATTTTTTGCTGCCGCTGCTACTTCCTCTATTCCCTTTTAAAGCTGATATTTTCTTTAGGAACTTGCTTAGTGTCTGAGTCAGAAGAATCTCCTCCCTGAGGTATATCAATCAATAGCATGCACAAGAAGAAGGGCAAAATGTAGAGGAGGTAGACATGGTCTGTATTAATTTGTTGACTGCGACACCCTTCCAGTGACTGATGTATGCATCCTGTGGTTGTGCTCCACCCTTTGAAATGCGGATCCAATACATGTGACATTTTTCTCAACTAAAAATGAAAACAAAAACAAAAAACTCTCTCTCTCCCTCCTTCTCTTTTTTTGTGACAACATCTTTTGTTTGTGCTATGACGGGAATGTCAACTTCATTTTCAAATCTGGCTTGTCTTCCCTCTAAGCAAGAGACCTAAGTGTCTGAAATATGAGTGTATCTAACTCAAAGATACCACCAACAAGGTCTTCCCGGGAGAGAAATGAGAAAAGTACCCAACATGGATTCCAATAAATGAATGCCAGTTTAACATCTACCATGCTTGCCTTTTGTATCCAGAGACACTCCCAGGTTCCTGCTGTTCCAAGAGCTGTTCAAGCATTGAATAAGTAGCGTTCCAATGAGACGAAACCTTCTGCCTCGGCTGGTGTTTAACAAGCTGCTTTCTAGCTGCAACTCAGTCAGAATTTCTCCAACCTTAGCAGAATTACCACATTTCATGTCTTCTCTTAATATATCTCCAATGCTTCTTTCACCAAGTGGGTAAAAAGAGATAGACCAACCTGAATAGGAAAGGAAAGCCTGGTGGATACCCTTCCTCTTGTTTCTGACAATGGGGAGGAAGTAACAGACAGGCTGATGGGGAGACCCTGGCCCTGCGCGGGGTGGGGGGGGGGGGGGGAAGGCATGTGTGATGGAATCAGAGCCTGGAATATTCAACAGGACCCTCCTCCAAGGTGGAAAGCGTGGAAGAAACCTGGAGATGGCAGTAACACCTCACGTCTTAATATAAACATAGACCCATCTCAAGGCTCAAGGATGGGAGCCTTAGTTCACACACACATGAAGGAATGTTCTTGAAAGGAGACTACAGATAAAATATTTATAATACGCATGTAAGATCGACATCTTCAAGGGCACCAGCTAGGAACAAATTGCTATGGCCACTATAGGAAGGAAAATCTTTTTCCTTCTGCCCTCCTACTTTCAACATCTGGGACCTGAGAACCAAACTGATAAAAGACAGATTAACAAGAGGAGAAAATGGTTTAATTAGGTGAGACACAAGGAGGCAGCCAGTTAAGACTGTGATTTATATACCATCCTAAGCCAAACAAAGGACAAGGGGACTTCTGGTCCGGGCATGTAGTTATGGGCAGAGCGGGGCAGGGAGAGCAGGGGCCACAAAGAGATGTGTGATAAATAAAAACGGTCCATTAGGAGGATGTGAGTCTTTGGGTGGTAGGAGTTGTCTCCAAGGAGTAGCTCTCTGAGATATCTTTATAAATGGGACTTTATACATGTAAGCTTCCTTTGAAAATAGGGAAATTTATACTTTATTTATTTAAGTTTATTTATTTTGAGAGAGAGAGAGAAAAAGTGTGTGTGTGTGTGTGTGTGTGTGTGTGTAAATGAGTGGGGGAGGGGCAGAGAGAGAGAGGGACAGAGGATCCAAAGCAGGCTCTGTGCTGACAGCAGTGAGCCCAATGCAGTGCTTGAACTCACAAATTGTGCGATCATGGCCTGAGCCATAGTTGGACTCTTAACCAAATGAGCCACTCAGGCACCCCTATACTTTATTTTTAGGTAGTTAAGGGGAGGTGAAGAGTTTTTCTCGAATATGCTGGTTTTTAATTGCCTTTAGCTCAAAATAATCCTCAGGCCCTAGTGGCATGTCATGGGTGGCACATTCCGGTACAATTTGCCCATATTGTCACTAGTGGGGTCATGATACTGCCCACAGAGGGCCTTCTGAGGGGAAGGTTTGTGCTTTCCTCTGAGGCTCACTGCTGTCTGCCAGTGAGAGATGGCAGCTTCAGGGCAGAAGTAGCTGGGAGGAAGACCAGGTCGGGGAGAGAAAGTGCTGGAGGAGCAGGAGTCCAGGAGAAAGGACATCAGACCATGGGAGAGAAAGGAGGAAACACCTGGAGTAGAGTGGAGAGCCTCAGCTTCTCCTTCACCTGAGGGGGCCAGCTTCATTACTGGAGGACCCTCTCACCAGCCCTCTCTGACACGGCTAGGGTTTGGCCCGTGTGCCTGGCTGGTGGGCATTCAGCTGATCTATCCAATGAAGTCAGTCTTGGAGGGCAAGCTGATGAAGAAGATTTAAAGGAAGCCAAGAGGAAGAGATGTGATGAAAGCCAGAGAAGAAGTAAGCAGTGAGTCGTCAAAGGTAGATTGAAAGGTGAAAAATAAAGCACCTCCTATAAAGATATGAGAAAGAAGATTGCCTTCAAGACTTCGACTGAACAACAACCCCTAAGAGATAAGAACAGAGATACACAAACTCAACTGAAAGAAACAGAATTGTGTCAAGCTAGCACAAGGGATTAAATAAATGAATATAGCCACTGAAAGAGTGTATAAAGCAAAAAAAGTGGTTGTTTGGCAAGAGAAATCCGAAAGAGATAATAATGAGCTGAAAAAGGAATCCAAGCATCTATAAGATTACAAATCAGAACTCTGAGAACTAAGAGATAGAAACCTGAATCTGCCTGTTCCGGTAAGGAGAATGAATGATTGAGTCTTCAGCTGTGAAGTGTGAGAATTCTGGCACTCCTCCAGGCCCCTAGCACCCCGATAACCTGCCTGCACTGGTGCATGAACCCTGGGGCTCCCAAAGGTTGTCATGGAGATGACACACACTGGTTACCTGACTACAGGCATGGCCCCTAGTCTACCCAAGGTCTCTCCCTGCCTTCCAGGTAGAAAAGCACATGTTGATGTCCTGCTTCTCTTTTCAGTTCTTATTAGTAGACTAGGGAGAGAATGATGGTCGGAACTCAATGGTATCTAATTTAAACCCTTTCACTAACTGCTAGGGAATGCTAGAGTATCTCAAAGCAGCAGGCAAGGCCTAGCATTCACCTCTCCATTCGACAAGCAGTTAACACTGCCAGCATCTGACAGGCGCATGTCCTTCCCAGCACTTCCAAACCACCACCACCACCACCCCCAGGGGTAGTGGGAATTTAACCTGATGCTTATCACTTACTTCATTAGTAACCCGGTATAAATAATCAGAAAATGAGAATTTGTATTTTAGTTTTGCTTTGGTCCTAGAATCCTTACTGACTGTTCTTGCTAGCAGAACAGTCTCTGCTTCACTTGCAGGTTTTACAACCAAACCTGTTTGAGTATAGATGTGCCAGTGGATTGATTCCCTTCCTTTTTCTGGTGCAAAATAACAACAACAACAACAACAACAACAACAACAACAACAACAACAGATGGGGAAGGAGGGAGAAATGTGATGAAACATCCAGTTTAGCCTGGAGAAGCTCACTGTCTAAAGAGGCTTTGCCCTGTCAATGGTCCATACCTCAAGCAGATACTCCAGAAAAGAATGAATTTATTTCATTCAAGCTTCTAACACCTGCTTATATAGCTTTATCTACCTACCACACCCTAAATAGTCTCACTCCCGGAGTGCTGGTTCTGTTCCAGGAAGAAGTACCATAACTAAGAAATCAAGGGAAGCACCTCCCTTGATTTATTCCCTCCAGAAAGTTACTGAGGCCCTGCCCACAGAAGGACACCCAAAGTGTCAGGCGCAGAACTGCCCTCAGTGGGACACGGGGATTGTGTGGACACAATTCAAATAACTAGTAATACAGGTTGCTGATTTTATAAAGATAATACATTCCAATCCTAATACTAAGTACATTCCAAACAAATGGATTCTTACACATGATGAGGAGAATGAAACAGAGTTTATAAAGACAGAATAAGAAGGGTAGAGGAGATCCCTTGCATGTGAGTAACAGCATGCACCATGCCTTCTCTGCCTTCCCCTTTCTCCCTCAGCTCCATGGGTAGGTCCTGTTGGCACAAAACAATTAGCACCCGACAGCCCCTAGGCATAGCAATACAGCAATTACTTCAGGACAGGTATAGAACTTAAGTATATCCAATCAGAAAGTTGTCTGGGATTAATTTCCAGGGCTTTAACATGCACACCCCCAAAATAAAAGCCAGAGAGAAAGAAGAAAAAAACTTACTTGAGTGTATACTCGCATACACTCTCTTCTCTTCCTACCCCTACCCCTCTCTCTTTATGGATAGGGAGATATGGAGCCACTCCAATGGCATTGGAAGTCAATTTGTGAGAGTATCTGGCCCTAAAATGAAGCAGACAGGGCTACCTGGTTGGCTCAGTCAGTTGAGTGTCTGCCTTCAGCTCAGGTCATGATCTCACAGTTCATAAGTTCCAGTCCTGCATCAGGCTCCCTGCTGCATCAGAACAGAGCCTGCTTCAGATCCTCTCTCCCCTTTTCTCTGCCCCTCCCCCCTCCACTCTCTCTCTCTCTCTCTCTCTCTCTCTCTCTCTCTCTCTCCCCCTCCCTCCATCCCTCAAAAATAAATTTAAAAATAATAGTAAATAAAATAAAATAAAGTAAAATAAAATAAGATAAAGTAAAATAAAATAAAATGAAGCAGATAATGTGGAGGGTGGAGCAGAAAGAAGAAAAGATATGGGTCCTGGTTTATACTATTGGACCATTGGAGACACACTGAAGGCACCCTGCTTATGGACTGGGCAAATACAGGAGCCAAAAAAAGTCATTTACTGTTTACCCCACTAGAAATTGGGGTTTCTGTCCCTTAGAACCAAAAACATCCCTACTGATACTCAGGAGATAAGTCAGAAGACAGTATTTCAGCCTAATATGAGAGGAAAACACTTTCATACCTTCTAACATGAGCTCCATCTTTGGGGAGGAAGAGAGGCAGGGAGAAAGGAATGGAAAGTCATAAGAGCCATCCAGCCACCAGTGCCTCTCAAGCTTTCTTTCTTTTCGTGAGACTGGCGAAGCAGTAGTGTGGTAATGAGGAGGGGGAGGAGGGAATGGGAGGGAGGACATGAGGAGAGGTGCCAACTGGATTGTGTCAGCATCATCTGTGGGCTGCCCTGGAGCTTTCCATATGGGCATACACTGATTACATGAAGCACTTTCTGGAACCGCATTCACTCTTCTGGGCCACATACTCAAAAGTGTAAATATTAGTGTACAAAACTGGGTTTAATGTGTTTTCACAAATAAATTTGAAGTGTGATTAGCTTTGTTATTTGTATAATCAGAAACTTCAAGCATTTGTTCCCCAGAAATCTCTCTCTTGCACATGTCACGTGAGCACACTGGCCCATCTTAATATCTTCCCTGCCCAAGTGCAAAGAAACATGGAGGGGCGGTCGAAATCGTTGGCCCTACTGGCCCAGACTTCCCATGATCAGGAAGAACAAACCTCAGTCCAAGCAAGTAAAAACTTGGTTTGCTTTATTTCTCTGCCTTTCTGTCGCTACAGTCAAATCTTTAAGCCAAGATGCCTTTCAAATACCCTCTAAGGGCTTCAACTTTGTTTTTCCCCTAGTAATTACAAGGGCACTGATTTCATACTGTCTCCAATAGACACTATGACATTATTTCCCCTTTATTATTATTGACACCTAAGTGAACCTATCTTCAAACAAATTGGTTTTCTTTTACAGCCAGGATGTGGGAAATCCATCTGTCACTTAGCACAAGCAGAAACTGGAGTGAAATAGGGTGGCTGCCCAAAGGCATAAAGAAATTTGTGAGAAAATTGGAAAGCAAAAAAGTTTTCGAGACAAAGTCAGTAAGCGCCATCTGCGTAGGCCACGAGTCATCCCCCAAGATTGGGAGACGCTAAGAAAGACAGAGGGAAAAGGAGGGAGAGCAGGAGGAAAAGGGGAGAAATGCAGGCAATAGACAGAAAATGGAGAGGTGGAAAACTCACTTTTCCCCACACAATGGGCTGGTCAGCTGGGACAGAGATTCGAATAGCTGCGAGCCATCCCTTTCATGTTCTCAGTTAAGTCACCTCTGGACTAAAACAGGAGATTTTTGCCCTTTGAGAGGAAATTCTGGCTTGCCCTTTTTTCTGCCACTAGACAGAAAGTATGTGAAACCATTATTGACACAGGAATTAAGTTATCATGATTTTGGAGAACTTTAAAATGGCCTAAGAGAATACTCAGTGCTGAAAGTCTTACTTTTGACTAATCCTCTCCATTTCCTTCCTTTATTGGCATTTTCTTGGCTTACCTAACCCTTCTTCCCTCCCCTTTTGTTTCTTCTATTCCCATCCTGAGCCTGGAGATCACCCTCTGGGCAGCCCTCACATCTTGCTCTGCTGAGGCCAACCATCCACACCAAGTGGTCCACGTTGGGCCAGTGAAGGCGTGTGTGTGTGCATGCGTGGGCTCACACAAGCACCACACCACACACACACACACACACACACACACGCACACACACATTACCGTATATGCCATCACATACACACACACCACATACACACTGCCATATATACATACCCCACACACACCACCACATACACAAGCACACTACCACATACACACATCTACCACAACACGTATACACCATCATGTAGACAAACACATAACACACACACAAACACATACTACATTCACACACATACACAGCACCACATACACACACATCAGACACACACCACACATATACAACCACACGCATACAACCACATCCATACACACATATACCACATACACACATACATCATACACACCACACCACATGTGCACGTAACACACATACCACCAATGTACATACATACACACACCACGACATACCCATATGCCACACCCCACACATCACACCACATACGTACACACCCCACACATACATACCATATACACCACACCACACACACACACCACACCACATACACCCCACACTATACACACCGTGCGCGCGCACACGCACACACTCGCTTCTCGCTTTTTCCTGCCCACAACCCAAACCTGCTGCAGTTGACAGGGACAGAGATCTTTGGCCAAGTTCCGAGAAAGAGGGACAGGGAGCCCTCCTACCAAGTTGCCTTCAGCCCAGGGCCCATGCCTATGGACGCAGCAACAAGTGTGGCAGCTCCCCGTGCGGCTCTGTGGCCCAGGCCACGCACACAGGGCGCTCACCCTGCCTAGGCCATGTATTCCTCCCCTCACCCCAAGAAGGAGGTGCTTATTGTTAACCCTTTCCTCAGACTGAGAAAATTGTGACTCCAAATAGCTAAGGAATTTGCCCAAGGCCATAGAGCCAGTGAGTGGTGAGCTGGGATTGGAACCCAGGTCTGTGTATCTCCGGAGCGTAACTTTCCTTGTTAACTTCCAAGTTTCCCTTGCCTGAGCAGGACCCTGGGGACACCTAGGAAAGAGTCTCAGGGCAACAGCACCTTTCTGATAGAAACCACAAGATGGCGGACACCCCCATCTTGTTGAGTTGAATGAATTCCTTCAACTCACACCGGCCACCATGCCAGAGCCCGCGTTTCACACGCGCTCTTTGATCACACCCAAAGCCAGGTGCCAGCAGGGGCCCACCTGCATTCCACCCCATGGGAGGTCACACATTCAAGTCTTGGAACCACAAACTCCCAGGCCCCAGTGAGCACAGCCACGGACTTGGCAGCATCGCCTGATTTCGTAAGTATGTTACCATAACTTAAGATCAGAGTTGTTTTCTTGCCCGGCCCTCTTCTCTATTAAGTAAGGTCAAAATAAAGTTATTGCTTCCAAAACTTAAAAAAAGTAAAGCAGCTAAATGTCAAGCAATTTGGGCATTTTTAAGTAACAGATTATTCTGCTTTCATCCTCTGGGAAGTCTTATAAAGAAGCAAAGTGCTTCTCTCTCCTGTCGCTATTTTCTCACACTGTTCTCATGGTTATTATTATGGTTCACTCAACACTCAAATGGTAACATTTAAATTGATCAAGCATAAAAACAGACATAATTTCTGTCCCAAGAATCTCCCCCCACCGAAATCAGAGACAGCTGCCCAGACGGAGACGCCAGAAAGCCTGCGGTGAGAATCCAGCCCTTCCCTCTTTTGTGTATTGTCTGAAGAAGGAGCCAACTAGGGCTCACCTTTCAGTGCAGACAAAATGGTCTTCTTTATCTATAAAGGAGCCACTTAGATCAACCAGACTGGCCACAGGATGTCACTGTTACTCCATACACACAATAGCGAGTGTGCCTTTCTGTCAGGGGTTGGATGTGGATGGGACCTGGGCTCCCCTTCACCTCACCTCTCACAGAATTGTTATCCCTTCAGGTGGCGCTCCACAAGCCAACAGCACGCTCCCCATTAAAGCCGCTGCAAGCCTGCCCCATTGTCTCAATCTTCCTATTGTTCTGTATCAAAGGAGGAAAGGAAGAGAAAGAGAAGTGACGAGAAGAAAAGGACCAGCATGGTCTCTCACATCACTGGTTCTACAAGGGGTGGACTTTGAACATTTATGACCTTGGATAAAACCAATGTCCTTTTAATATATTTTATAGTGTTATAAGGAAGGGTGATAACATCTTTTTGCTTACTTTTATTTTCTCAAATTTCTGGAAAGGATTTGGAATATTCAAGCAATTTTTAAACCATCTTAACTTTTTGTAGGGAGGCTTTGTATTCTCCTGAAATGAGGCCAACGCTAGTGAAACATCCTCCCTTGACCCCCACAAACACTCCTCTACCCGCCACCCACTCCTCAGACGTCTCCCAGCTCCGGGAGCAAGCCACAGTCCAGAAAAGACTGAGCGCTCAGCAGCTGGTGAGCTAATGCCACTTCAACGTTGGCATAGCAAAACTCTTATCCGGGGACACGCCAACAGCCACTGTTAGACCAGGAGAATCACCCACCCCTGCTGCCCTCAGAGGGAGGGTTTGCTCTTCAGGTCTTGTCCGGCCCCTGCCATTTTCTACTGTTATCCTTGGCATACATTCCACACAGTGGAACCTTTTCCTAAAAGTAAGAAATAAAATCTTAGACTGACATAGTCAGTGGGAAGGAGTATTCTGGGTAGTCAGGGAGATATTGATTACTGTGACATAAAAAATAATCACAAAATACAGGTGGTTTAAGTCATAGAGGGAAGGACTTTTGCCTTTAAAAAATGACTACTTCATAATGTAATCACCTGGAAGCAGCTTTGAATAGATGAAAGTCAGGGCAGTCAAAGCCTCTCTGCCACGTTGTCACCCCACTTTAGCCGTACCACAGCAGCAGAAAGGATTAAGGCAAGTAAAGGGGGCAGTTTCGCACAGAGAAAGCATTTTAAGGAAAGAAACTTGATATTATTCCTGCATTTACAAGGTTCTGTGCAGTAGCTAGGAGCCAGAACTAATAAAAACAGTGGATGGAGACTGTGAATTTCCATACTGCATTAAATATATCAGTCTCAGGATAAGAGAGCCACTGCTCTGACTGAAGTGTCTTGGATGTGGTAAGGAGTGGACTGGCATGAGATACAGGAGAAAATCAGTAGGCAGTGCACAGGAAGAATCTAGATGGGGACAACTGCCTTGGCTACATGTGCCTTAGGATTTTAACAACTCCCAATGGTGATTGTTTAGAATTAATGCCTGAATAAAATCTGCCTAAAAACTGAAGTTTGTTGCTCATTCATACAGTAAATATTTTCTGAGCACCCACTTTGTATTTGCTGCAAAGACCATGATGAACAGGGCAGCATATTCCCCGCCCTCAAGAAGTTAATGAGAAAGACCAGTAAACACGCAGCAATAAATACAGTGTCATGGGGACTGTGCGTAACAAAGAATTTGGTGGGCCTTCATCCCTGATCCCTGGGAAGTAACCTGTGAACCCTTGGGATTTCCCAGTGATTGGAAGGTCTTTCATTCCTGGTGGGCCCCTCCCACTACACCTGATAGCTAACGCAGACAAAGGACTCAGGATGGGCATCTCTCTTGCCAGAAAGATCAACCACATGATTAGAGGCTTGGGGCTTGAGCCATGTGATATTGGCCTGCCCCCTGGGGTGGGGTGGGAGCTGGAGATTGAGTTCAGCCACTGTGCCAGGGCTCAATCAAGCATGCCTATGTAATGAAGCTTCAGTTAAAACTCTGACACTAACGCTTGGGCGGGCTTCCCTGGTTGTCAATACTCTGTGTATTGTCACACATGGATGTGCCAGGAAGATAACACATCCCTGAGGATGATCTAGCCCTCCCTACCCTCCTGGATTTCTCTCTATGCATCTCTGCTTTTGGCTGGCTAAGGATAGTGCTTTCAGTGAGTTCTGCAAGACTTTCTAGTGAATTATTGAACCTGAGGGTGTCTCCGAGGACCCCTAAACTTGCAGCTGGCGTCAGAAATCTTGGGCAGACTTAGCATTCTAGAGACATGTACTCAACCTGAGAAGCCCGGCCTGACTCTGAGTAGGCTGCAACAAAGGAAATATAGGGTGCTGTAGGCACAGAAAAGAGGCTCACTGGATCCAGACTGGGTGGGGAGACAGATGCCAGGGCATACGCCCCAGAAAAGTTATCCCTGGCACTTGAAGACCAGGCAAGCATTTAAGTTCAAGGTAAATCTTTAGAAAAGCAGGGTCAATTCCATAGAGGATGTATAGTTCTCAGCAAGCCATTGTCCTTGTTTTTTGAAGGTCCCAGGTTACCAAAATACTCTGGTTTTACCTAGGAAGTGTCCCTGAGCTCAATGTGTCTAGCCAACAACTGAAACACAATTCCAGGCTTTCAGGGAAAACAGAGCCGACAAATGGCCAACACCTCAAAGTGGTGCCATCACAGAACAGGGTTTTGTTAGGATGAGCTGTTGGTTATAGCATAGATCAAGATGAAGAGTGGGGCTCGTCCAGTCCAATCGTGCAAGATTCCTTTGGTGGAAAAAAGATCTTATTAACCTCTCTTTGCGGCACTGAGAGTTCATAAGATTTATTTAAAGTAACCTGTAAGTTAGTTCTCAATAGGGGAGGAGAGGCCATCAAAATATTATTTAGCAATGATTATCCTCAATTACCCTTTTCCGAAGACTCTTATTTAGGATGCACTTCTTGAGTAAATGTGTATTATTTCTCCCTTCCATCCATGTCCATCAAAATATCCTCTCCTATAGAAACTGGTAAAAAACAAACAAACAAACAACAACAACAACAAAAAACTCAGGTGAAAATGGCTGAGGAGACCTAAATTGTTTACCCCCACTGGCATGCTTGAGCATTTATTTACCACTCTGTATTGAAATGATCTACTAATGTGTGAATTTCTCACCTTCATCCTACTCTACACAAGAACATGGACCATACTTGTACTCTTAACCCTCAGCACAGTGACATGGCAGCTACTCAGTAAATATCTGTTCAATCAAGTGACGGTAAATAAGAACTTGAAACAGAAAAATAAACCCCTAATAATATAATTTCTGGTATCAGAACATAGCCCTGTTTTGAGTTAATTCCTAACACCCAGGTGCACCGTGCCCTGTGTTTTAAGTGGTTGGTTGTCTGTTCAATGTCCCCAATGCTCACATGAGAGGCTACTGCTGTGTCTCCTCCTCCTCACCTCATTCATTTATTCAACAAATATGTATTGAGCACTCAGCTCTCATTGCTGGGGAATACAGCTGGGAACAAAATCAATGAAATCCTTGCCCCAGTGGAGCTTACATTCCCATGGAGGCTCTATAAGCCTCTATAAGCACCAGCATATAGAGAATATTAAACAGTGGCAATGCTAAGGACACGAAGCAGAGACAATGATGAAGTTGTGTTGGTGAGGGTGGTGGCAATTTTAGAAGAAGAACCAGAGGGGCTCTCTCAGTTGTACAAAGACCTCTGGTAAGAGGTGGCGGTGAGTTACTCCAGGAAAAGAGTCCCACCCAGGGGACCTGGTAAGTGCACACATTCTGAGGCGAGAAGCTGCTCACATATTCAAGGAAAAGCGAAGGCACCAATGTGGCAGAGAGAGTACAAAAAGGCCATGAGAGCAGAGAGGAAATGGGCACAGCCCAGAGGACTGTGTCTGACTCCAGACGGCCACTGGAAGGTTTTCAGCAGTGTGCCATGGCCTGACAGATTTTAACAAGATGCTGCGGAACTCTGGGATAAGAATAGGTTGAAAGGCACAGAGGAAGGTAGGGAGACCTACAAGAAGCTATTGCCAAAGTCCAGGCAAGAGAGGAGGGCAGCTGGAACCAGGGTGGTAGCTGTGAAAGTGGGGACAAATGGTCAAAACCTGGCTAGGATTTGAAGGTAGAGAAAACAGGATTGGCTGACAGATCAGACATAGGATCTGCAAGATGTAGGATGTAAGCAAGGCAGGAGTCAAAGATGACTCCCAGGTTTGGCCCCGGCAACTGGAAAGATGCCACTTACTGAGATGGGAAAGGCCAAGAAAAGGGCCGGGAGCAGAGCAGATGTAGGGGGAGAACAGTAGGGGCTCAGTTTGGGAGATGCTGAACTTAGGACACCTGTTGGGCATCCAAGTGCTTTCTCCTGCTGATGATGAGGCTATATATAAAGTATGTATTATTAAATAAATATAATACACTCCCACGTATTAATATACATAATGTGTATATTATGTGTATATAATGTATATATAATATATAATGAATATATTATGTATAATTGACATATATATCATTGAGATAAATCATAGATAGATGATACATAGATACGTATACAGACAGGCAGGCAGACAGACAAGGAGAGGTCCAAGCTGGAGATAGCAATTTTGGAATTATCAGCATAGAGAAGGGATGATTTCACCAAGGAAAGGAGAGTCCTATTTATCAAATGTCTAGAGTTGGCATTACTACCAACATGCATTCCATTAATTGTATCCTCTGCTAACTCTTCTCTAACCTGTAAATCCACAGCAAAGCCCATTCTAACTCTTCCATGGCAGAAAGCGGTGAACTTGAGATGAAGGTGTGGGGGTGCCCCTTGGCATGTAGATGGTTTCTGGCATGTTTGGTGTATCAGGGCCTGAAGGAGCAAGTAATTTTCAAGGGAAATAACAACATTATTTGGGCTAATGCCCTAAAACTAAGGTGAGGTTCTGGGTCAAGAGCAGGGCTACAGGGATTACACTGGAAATGACCAGATTACACCCCTTTCCCATGTCCTCTCCTTGTCTTTTCAAAGTGGAGGCAATGCTCCTGCTACCCTCTTACACTGTCCTCTAGGTGACTGACTGTTCCTCCACAGTCCACAGTGGATCATTCTTCTCAATAAAGCCAAATTAATAAATGCATAACTAAATGCAATTCAAAGTGAGTAACAATGGAACAAATTCACAAAACAAGAGGAAAATAATTTGTGAATGCATAAGTCCCAATTCGGGGTTCAAAAGCAAAAATCTAACATACCAGCTGCCCTCTGCCCAGGGTGTATAACAACAAATTAAAAGGGTTGAAGGTTTGCTTCTAAGCATGGCAGGAACAGAGCAGGCAGTTAGGCAAATGCTGCCATCAGTGTTCTGAAATGCCTTCAGAATGTTCTGGAAAGCAACACAGGCTTTCCCGACAAGGAGAGAGGGAAAAAGACAGTGGCTCATTTCAAGCAGATGCAAGGCTTCTTCCCTGCACAAAGATGGCATCACCACCCCACAGTACCTCCATATCGTGGCGCCTTGACCTTGAAGTCACAGAAGCTGAGATGAAGAAGGCAAAGCTGAGAGCAGCTCCCTCTCAACGTTGCAAAGCTGGAAGACTTCAAGTCCAAAATAAAGCCTGTATCTTCTGATCGCCAGTCCAGAACATTCTCTACACTAGAACAAATTGGTTCTGAACTTAAAAAAATAAAGCCCTTGTTTGGGTTTGAATCACTTGAAGTTGGAGTTCAAATAATCCCAATCCCATCTTCTCTGTATTTAGCAATGAGATACTTCCCTAAAGGTTAGGAGTTTTAGGTGCCCCAGTAAAGAACTCGTCAAAGTTCTGAACCAAGGCAGGAAAGAAATGAAAACAGCACCTACACCAGGCACAGGGTTGAGTGCAGCAGTTGTGGTGTGTATCTGTGGGTGAGTGAGCTTCCTACTGCTGACTCCCCAAACTGAACACACTTGCTCACGCAGTCACTGGGCAGCACAGGGACAGGGTCTGCCCTGTGAAATGGACAGAATGAAAATCAGACCAGAATTCATGCTTAGCTCAGGCAGCCTCACCCCCAGGGGTTAAATAGTCGGCTCTGGGCTAGCTAAGGCCCATTCTGCCTCCAAACCTCCCCTCCCCCACCCCTTATCAGATTAAAGCATCCCCTCCTCTTCTGGGGGGGGGGGGGGAGGGAAGTGAGAGCGGGTCAGGAGTGTCATTGCCAGTGAAGGCCCCTCCACGTGGTAGAAACATCCAAAGACTGGAAGCAGCTTGGGAGAGAGTGGCCACCCCACTCCTCAGACTGTGCTCCATGGAGAGCCACTGTTTCCCAACCCACAAGATACACAGTCATTTCTCAAATGACAAATGACATGTGAAGCACCTGTCGTCGTGCCTGGAACATGGTGGGTGCTCCAAAGTGACAGTTATGATGATACAGCAGAGGGAGTAGAACAAAAGGGAGGGAAAGAAGAAGGGAAAGGCAGGGGAGAGGGTGGGGGCAAACTAAAGAGGTCGGGAACACACTAGCCAGAAAGCCTGGAAGTGTGAGAATAGAGCCTGTGCGGCTTGTGTGCCAAAGCAGGCGGTGTGGTTGGGACCCACATGGGACTGTGACGATGTGATACTATCGGGAACAATGTGCGTCTGTAATGTGCTGAAGCCGGAGTCACTAACTTAGTGCTGTGCTGAATGAAGTGGAAGAAATGTTATTAAATCTGTGACTCCATGAGGTAATAATATTCCCAGCGAGCCCACGCCTACAGAAATACACCCAGCAAGCAGGCTTTCCAGGAGCCCCCTCTAAGTTATAACAAGCTGCCTATCTCCTGCTGCCAGGATGCAGAGAAAAAATGAAAACCAGTTACCAACTACATTATAAACTTAGTGACCTGCTTCACCTCCCTTGGTTTAGTGACGAGCTTGGCTGCCTTTTGGGCACGAAGAAAGAAACATAAGGCAAGGATTAAGTTCCTTGGCTTTTGAAAGCATCAAGAGTCAAAAATGCTTTCAGCTGGCATTTCTCTCTGTTAGTCAGCTTTGATGGATTTATTTTCTTCGCCCTAGTTCATAGAAGTTACTGGGGCCAATTACCGCGAAGTGATCGCCAGGAAGTTTTTACGACGAACACTAGGTGGCGCTGTCTCCCAGGCTGTTTCAGTCCTCCTTCCAGAAGTGCAAAGACATTTCATTAAAGTCCTCCTTAGAGCTTTCTAACTCGCAATGAGTGAGGAATTCAATGGTCAGAAAGGCACTCACTTACTTTCTCCAATCTGTGGGTCTCTGAGCCCCGAGAGAGCGGTAGAATCCTTTATACACTTCACACTCTCACAATTTTATTTCTCTCTGATGCAAGTGAAGCAATTAGAAAGTAGCACTATTCAGATATTCATAGTCAGCAATCGGCATTCTTATTCATTTTGGACTCATGCAATTTGATTCATTTTACAAGTCTTTTCTTACTGCAAATTACAGATTGCTTTCCAATTTATTTATTTTTTTTTTAATTCTATAACCGGATTCTCAATTGAGGACATTTCTAGTTCTGTTAAAAGCCCAGGATCTCTTACATGGATTGGAGTCTAAAATCCTGACCAGGAGGTTGTGAGCCTTGCAACTCTGAAATAGGCCGAGTATCATTTCCCTCTGGGATTTATGAAGACAGCAGCAATGAAGGGGGTGGGGAAGGGGGCATGGCTCTCACAATGAAGAGACCACAGTGCCTCAACAAAGCTAGGCACTTTTGCTAAAGTCAAACAGAACCGAAAATACCATTGGGGCCTAGGCCTCCTGATTCCTGATGCAATGCTTTCTTTTTCTTTATGATACTCCACTGCCTCCTTAAGCCCAAATATCTACATATGCCTGGATTGATACTACATGTTACATGATGTCTGAAAATCGTTGCTGGGATATCTATAACGCTAAATAGAAACCCAGTGGCTTCCAAGCAGCATGTGTAGATGTAAGAGAAAAGCAATATTCTAACTTCTGGCAACACATCAAGTATCAAGAATATCACTTACCAGAGCGGACTTTATAAGAATGCCCCTGGGGGACCATCAAGCTGCCTCATTCCAAACATCTGCCATGGACCCTCCCAGGGCCGGGGAGCTGGGTGGCAGAGTCCCAGACTTTTCTCTTGGATCTTTTCTCTGAAGTGCCCCAATCCTGTCTCCTCTCTCTCTCTCTCTCTCTCTCTCTCTCTCTCTCTCTCTCTCATGAGAGCCTTGCCTCCTGGAGCTGAGTTATCAGAGCATGGGCTTTTAATACCAGCTTCTGACCACGATATATTTAGGCGATGAGTGGAGGAAGGAATCGGCCCTTAAGTTTAAAATCTGTATTTTCCGTGATATTTACAGATCTTATGAATTTAACATGTAAACCTGAACTTGTGTTCGTCAGTTTGTATTTTCCCTGGTTTGTGTTTTCTCTGCTCTCTTGTCTCGGTTGCTGAAAGATTAATTAACCTGCTTCTCAAAGGAAGAGTCTACTTGCTTTCTAATTCTACTCTCTCCAATTTTATATAGAAACTGGAAGGTGGTATAGTCTTTATAATAATAAGCAAGCTACCTGATCCCACCGATTTGGGTTTTTCTGCCTTATGAGAAGTAAACTGCTCAGCCCCAATTACAGGTAAAATGTCTAGTATTTCTGGGAGGGGGTAGGAATCTTTTTTTTTTTTTTTTTCATTAACAAGGTATGAAAGTCTTTATTAATACCACTAGGTACTAATTTTAAATCAATTAAAATTGAATTTTGAGGGTTGCTAGAAGGGGAGAGAACAAGGAAATAGGCTATCTCATTTTCCAGGGAAACGAAATAAAATGAATATAATTCATTTACTTGTTCATTTATTTAGAGAATATGTATGGAACACTTATTTTATTATGTGTTGGAAAACTTACTATATTATGCTTATTATACATCAGGAACTTCTAGTCTTGGGTGGAGACAATAGTAAGCCAGACCCATTCAGTCCATAAACACTCTGTGAATAAGTGAATGAATGAACAAATGAATGACATTTTATACCATTTCAATTCAATTTTCATTTATGTCATGTATATATTTGGCTACAAAATTCTTCCCCACCCTGGGTTCAAATGCTTTCTACCTGGCCCAAGTTCTTTTATTATAAATACAGCTTAATCCTCCACTAGTTACCATCTTGCCCCCTTGGTAGTAGTCTGGCCTTTGAAACCAAGGTCCCAAAAATCATGAAATCAAATGTCTACGAGGGCAGGGTGTTCCTGGAGAAAGGAAATTGGGTTGGGTGAGGCCAGGAGTTTCTGTGCCTACTGAAGGGTCTGGGGCTCACTGTTGCCCAGAGGAAACAAAGCTGTGTTGTGAGATCTTCAAATTAAGAAATTTGTATTGCTACCTAAAATCTCTGATTTTTAAATTGTGACAAGAGATACTGTTAAAGCACTGCTTAGGTCAAATAAAATCTGTTTGTGGGCTGATCCAGCTGTCAATCTGACACCTCTAATGGATACTTTTAGATTAAATGAACATTCTAACAAGAATAGTAAGCCCCAAATAATTCAGAAATACCTGGCTCAAGATAGCTTTCTTCAGAGCTAGAAGTTTTAAATCCCTGAGTGGAAACACTCGATAATTAAACACAGCCCTATCCTTTTGACACATTCTCTGAACATCAACTGACCTTCTAACAACTTTGTCCAAAAGTCTGAACTAGAAAGGGGCGAATGGCATGACAGAGAACGGTTACATATATTGTAGTCACGCTGCTCGTTTGCATATATATGATTTAGATAAAAAAACAAGTGGTTTTGGATCTCTGGAAAAGACTTCTTAAAATGTAGATGAGAAAGGGATTTTTATTATCTTAGTAGAATGTAATACAATGGCCCAAGAAAATCAATACATTCATTACCAAAACAAAGTTTTCAGAGGAATTTTTAGGTTAGTATTCTCCAATTTCTCTTATAAAAGCAAAGAAAAACTTGGCCAGCATTTTAGAACATCTTTTCATTCAACAAACATTCACAGGCCTCCCAAAATAACCTGGCATCCTGAGAAACAGACTTTATCACTCTCTGAAGGCTCTTCAGCACAGAGTCTGCCTTTCGATAAACCACGCTCAACATATATTTATGGAATGCTACTCTCTAACAAATCTATTATAAAAACAGATTTGATCTTCTAGTGATGCCTACATGAAGAGGGCAGGTGATTCGCTTTTATGGAAAACAAGCACAAAAGTGGATAAAATTGTCCTAAAAAAATTATTTCAGGATGTACAGACCTATCAAAGGCAGAAGATAAATTTAGAAACATTTACCTGAAACACAAAAACTAATAGACTTTTGGGTAGGGGTGGGGGAGTCTGTGACCTCTTGCCTGCGGCTGTTCTTAGACCCCTCTCCCCCAGGTTAGTTGGCAAGAATTGTAGCCATAGCAAGCTGGGCTAGCTGCAATAAAAAAGCAACTTTGCTGCCACAGAAGGCTGACTTGCCTTGGAGCAGAGGTGGGAGAGGGGGACAGTTAAACACCTATGACATTCACAGCTAAAAAGTGGCAGATTTGATTTGGGATAGATCATAACAACCTGCAGCTTTTCTAGACCAACGTTGTGTTTCCCAGTTGAAGTTGAGCAGCCAACCAGCCAGAAATTTAATGGGGAGTTGCTGGAATTCAGAGCATCATAAAAGAACTATGATGAGCTCTCTTCCTCACATCCCTGGCTGACTGCAAAATCACACATGTGTTGGGGAGGTCCTAAGGATCTGTGAGGATGTGAAAACCAAGGGAGACTTCAGAACTGGCCGTGACTTCGGATGTGCTCCGCAATCACACGCAACTCAGTTGGCACAGGTGGAAGCTGAATAGATTCAAAGTGTTTGAACAAAACATGAGTCTTGATCATTGTTGGATCACTGAACTATACAGAGGGAGGAATGACCTCCCCTAGTGCGCCAGGCTAACACATAAAAATAGGAAAAACAAATCCATAGAGACATCAGCAGTTGCACGCTATGAGAAAAACAAATTCCACAGTGTAAGTTCAGGCAAGTTATTAATTAATCTATAGAACACTCCAGAAAATATAACTAAATCTAGAGTCACTATAAGATCTGAATTAAAATGCCCAATATTCAACTAAGAATTATTATATATGTAAAGAAACAAGAAAGTGTCACCTATAGACCAGGGTGGGAGGTGGGGGGAGACCAGTCATTAGAAACTGACTCTGAGTGAACCTAGATACTGGACTTAGCTAACAGGACTTCACACTGCCATTATAAATATGTTTAAAGAATTAAAATAAACTATGCTGAAATCGATAAAGAAAAATATGCTAAGAGTCAACTAATAAGTCTGTATAAAGAAACAAAGATTATATAAAAGAACCAAATGAAAATTCTAAAAGATTCTACCTGAAATGAAAAATTTACTAGATAGAATCAACGGCAGATCTGAGAAGGCAAAAGAAAGAAGAGAAAGCATAAAGATAGATCAGTAGAAAGTATTGAATCTAAAAAACAAAGAAGGAAAAAATTTGAAGAAAAATTAACAGATCCTCAGATTTGCCAGGTAATATCATGAATTCCAACATGTGTGTAATTGGAGTCCCAACAGAGGAAGAGAGAGAGGGAGAGGGACAAAAATATTCAAAGACACTGTAGTCTCTTAAACTTGACCAAAGAAAGAAAAAGAAAAAACACAAAACTTGAATTTAACAGATTCAACAAGTTCAACAGGCATCAAATAAAATAAGCATAAATAGGACCACATATAGATGCACTATTGTCAAATTGCTGAAAGCCAAAATAAAGAGAAAATCTTGAAAGTAGCCAAAGAAAATGATTCACTGGGTACAAAGCAATAATAATACAATTAGTAGCTGACTATGCATCAAAAACAATGGAAGCCAGAACGCAGTGGAATAACAAATTCAAAGCACTGACAGAAAAATGTGGCAAGGCACCCTATAGTCAAGAAAATTATTTTTCAAAAATAAAGTGAAATAGGGGCACCAGGGTGGCTCAGTCGATTAAGCGTCTGACTTCGGCTCAGGTCATGATCTTGTGGTTCATGAGTTCAAGCCCCGTGTCAGGCTCTGTACTGACAGCTCAGAGCCTGGAGCCTGCTTTGGATTCTGTGTCTCCCTCTCTCTCTGCCCCTCCTCTGCTCACATTCTGTCTCTCTGTCTCTCAAAAAATGAATAAGCATTTTAAAAAATAATTTTTTTAAAATATAAGTGAAATAAAGACACTTTTAGATAAACAAAAATGAAGACAAATCTTTGATAGCAGACATGTACTACAATAAGTTCTAAGGTCAGGCCTTCAAGCTGAAAAGAAATGACACCAGATGGTAACTGGGATCCATGGTTAGATACAATTATTTCTATATTATAATATGTCAATTATTTCTATATTTCTATATTATATATGTCAATAGCTCTAAGAAGGGACAAGGATGTGAAGCTGTACTAATACAAAGTTGCTACATTTTATTGGCATGAGGTTGTGATTAATTTAAGATTCCTAGAAAGATACAAATTAGTAAAAGGGACTCAAGAATAAATAGAAAATAATCTCAGCAGAGGTAGAAAAAAATTTTGATAAGACACAGCACATAAAGATAAACTTCTCACACAATCAGGAATAAAATGGAACTTTCTCAACCTGATAAAAAGCATCTACAAAAAGCTGACAAAAAATAATCATGCTTAATGGCAAAAGACTGAACGCTATCCCCCTAAGATCAGGAGCAAAGGCAAAGATGTCTGCTTGTACCATTTCTATTCAACACTGTGGAATAAGGCAAGAGAAATAAATAAAAGGCTTATGAATTGCAAAGGAAAAAGTAAAACTCTTTCTACACAGACACGATCTTGTACATAGAAAATCCTAAAAAATCTTTGGAAAAAACTACTAGAATTAGTAAGCAAGCTTAGCGATGTCACATGTTACAAGATCAATGTACAAAAATCAATATAGGGCATTTTTGTAGACTAGCACCAATGAATTAAAAAATAAATTAAGAAGACAATTCCATTCACAAACACATCAACGATAATAAAATACTTAGGGATAGATTTAACAAAAGAAATGAACAACTTTGGGGCACCTGGGTGGTTCAGTCGGTTAAATGTCCAACTTTTTCAGGTCATGATCTCACAGTTTGTGAGTTCAAGCCTCGCATTGGGCTCTGTGCTGACAGCTCAGAGACTGGAGCCTGCTTGAGATTCTGTGACTCCCTCTCTCTCTACCCCTCCCCCACTCACACTCTGTCTCTCTCTCTCTCTCTCTTTCTCTCTCTCTCAAAAATAAAGATTAAAAAAAAAAAAAAACCCAGAAATGCACAACTTAAATTAAAGAGTCCTAACTAACTGGACAGATATATCACATTCATGTATTAAAAAACTCATTTGTTAAGATAACATTTTCTCCAAATTCATGTTTAAATTCAACATAATTTCTATCAAAATCCCAGCAAGTGCTCTTGTACAAATTGAGACAGTGATATAAAATTTATATGGAAATAGCAAAGGATCTAAAATATCCAAAACAATTTTGAAAAATAAATGAAGAACAAACTTGTTAGGATTTATAATAACTGGTTTCAAAACTCACTGTAAGGCTACAGTAATCAAGAAAATATGGTATAGGTGTGAGGACAGACATACAATTAAACAGAAGAGAACACACAGTTTACAAATAGATCAAAACATACATGGCAATTAATTTTCAACATAAGTGCCAAAAAATTCAATGGAAAAGACTAGTCTTTTCTAAAAATTATACTGGATGTTCATGTATTTTACTGACGTTGGATCAATATTAATTTATATATTTTAGAATTCAACCTGACCCTGTTTCTCACCACACACAAACTTAACTCAAAATGTATGTCAACCTTCCCTGAATGTAAGATTGAGCTTGTTAAAACTATAAAATTCCTAGGAGAAAATCACTGTCTAACTTAGGTTAAGCAAATATTTTTTTAGATATGACAATTATAACACCATTTTGGAAAGGAAAAATTGACCATTGGAATCATCAAATATAAATATTTTTCAAAAGACACCATTAGAAAATTAATAGGAGTCACAGACTGGCAGAGAAGATTTGTAAAGCATGTATCTCATAAACAACTTCTATTCAGAATATAGAAATTTCCCTTCCAACTCAATAATAAGATAAAAAGAATTAAAATGACAAAAGATTTGAAGATTCTTCTCCTTCCAAAGATATGTACGAATGGCAAATATCCACATGAAAAAAATGCTCACAAGCATTAGTCATTAATAAAATGCAAATTAAAAACACAATGAGATACCTCTACAAAATCACTGAAATGGCTAAAACTAGATAGACTGACAGTACTAAGTGTTGACAGAGAAGTGACTAGCAATGGCATACATTATTGGTGAGAATATAAAATGGGACAGTCTCTTTGAAAAGGAGTTTAGTAGCATATTAAAAAGTTAAACATGAACTTACTGTATGACTCAGCAACTTTATCCCAAGGAATCCACCAAAAAGAAATGAAAACATGTCCACCTGAAGATTATTCATAATAAACAAGATCTAGAAACCATCCAAACTGCCATCAACTGGTTAGTGGACTAACCAAATATGGTTACCCATCAAACATAATACTGTTTAGCAATTAAAAGGAATAAACTATTGATAACATACAACAACATGGATAAACCTCAAAAACATTGTACTAATTAAGAGAAGCCAGACAGAAAAGACTGTATATTATACAATTCCATTAAATAAAATGTCTAGAAAAGGCAAAGCTATAGTGACAGAAAGATAAATGGTTGCATGGACCTGGAGAGTGGAAGCAATCAGTTATTGACTGTAAATATCCAGATGGGAAATTTGGGGGTGGTGGAAATGTTTTAAAACTAGATTGGTATAAACTCATAAATCCATGCAACTAGACACTTAAAATAGGTGAATTTCATGGTATGTACATCATTCCTCAATAAAGGCTTTGAAAACACAGATTTGATTTTTGCCTCATAGAAAATCAAAAGAATATAGAGGGGTGCCTGGGTGGCTCAGTCGGTTAAATGTCAGACTTCGGCTCAGGTCATGACCTCACAGTTTGTGAGTTCAAGCCCCTCTTCAAGTTCACTGCTGTCAGTGCAGAGCCCCCTTCAAATCTTCTGTCCCCCTCTCTCTCTCTGCCCCTCCCTACGACTCTCTCTCAAAAATAAATAAACATTTAAAAATATATTTAAAAAACATAAGAATATAGAAATTATCCAGGTAAGTGAGTCTCATACAGAATCCCTGATATCTTTTATCTTCTATTTAAAAAGAATTTTTGGGGAGCCTGGGTGGCTCAGTTGGTTGAGCATCCAACTCTTGATTTCTGTTCAGGTCTTGGTCCCAGGGTCATCAGATTGAACCCTGTTGGGCTCTGCACTGAGCATAAAGCCTGCTGAAGATTTTCTTTCTTTCTCCCTCTGTCTCTCTCCCCCTCTCCCCCACTTGCATGCTCTCTGTCTCTAAAATTAAAAAAGGAAATTTAAAAAAAGAACTGGAAATCTTCACTATACTCTTTCCATGCTAGTTTCCAGTACTACTTTAATGAATGTATGTTGGCTGAATGGAAAAAAAAAATTAATGAAATCATAAATAATTATAATTGTTAAACAAGCCGACAGAAATCTTTCTCACTCTAAAAAATATGTAAGTGCATTATGCTAAGTGAAACAAGTCAGAGAAAGAGAAATATACTATGATTTCACTCATATATGGAATTTAAGAAACAAAACAGATTAACATAGGGGAAGAAAGGCAAAATAAGATAAAAACAGAGAGGGAGGCAAACCTTAAGAGTCTCTTAAATACAGAGAAAAAACTGAGGGTTGCTGGAGGGGAGGTAGGTAGGGGGATGGGCTAAATGGGTGATGGGCATTAAGGAGGGCACTTGCTGGGATGAGCACTGGGTGTTCTATGTAAGTGATGAATCATTAAATTCTACTCCTGAAACCAATACTACACTATATATTAACTAACTTAGATTTAATTTTTTTTTCAACGTTTTTTATTTATTTTTGGGAGAGAGACAGAGCATGAACGGGGGAGGGTCAGAGAGAGAGGGAGACACAGAATCGGAAACCATTCCCAGAGCCTGACGCGGGGCTCGAACTCACGGACCGCGAGATCGTGACCTGGCTGAAGTCAGACGCTTAACCGACTGCGCCACCCAGGCGCCCCAGATTTAAATAAAATTGTTCAAAAAATAAAAAATTTATGGGATTCAATAGAGCAGTTGTTCTCAACCATAGGCCATCTTGTTACTCAGGAGATGTCTGGAAATGTCCAGAGACATTTCTGATGTTCATGACTTGGGGAGAGTTCTACAGGGGACTAGTGGGCAGAGACCAGAAATGCCACCAAACATCCTACAATGCACAGAATAGTTGCTCCCCTCTCCCCCACCCACAAAGAGTTATCTTGCCCAAATGTCCCCAGTGTCAAGACTGAGATCTTGCTCTAAACTAACATTACGCTTCTTTCCTACAATGCTTGCTCCTTAATGTACATATCACATTTCATCTGTTCACTTTCTGTCTTCTCCTATAGCCTGGGACTCTCCAAAGACTGTTTCATGTCTACTGTGCTTCTTTCTTCTGTGTGCTCAGCATAATGCCTAAAGCAGGTAGGCGTTCTCCAAGTGGTCAGTAGAAGAATAGGTAAAAGAATGAAAAAGTGAGTGATTAAATATAATTGCTATTTTTAGGATAATTGTGCTACTTTAACAATTGAACATCCACCATGGTTTTATGTTATAACACTGGCACCAAAAACTAACTTTCAAAACAAATGTCATTCTATACCTTTTTCTAAAGATGAAAAGAAACCTTCCAAGAAGCATATGTCATATCTCTAAAAGGGATGTGAAAGAATGGGCTAATTTCTGAATTTACATTCCACAGCCAAAAATATCAGTCTTGGGTTTTTACACAGCAAAAACATCCTTTGTAAATCTCCCTTCCCAATTGTGTACTAGCAAGTTAATATTATTGTCATCAATAATAGTCATTCTCATTAACCAGTGTATGCTGTTCTCATCTTTAAAGCTCTTTGCAGAGTCTACTAGTTACCATTAGGATTAAAGTTATAACATTTAAATATAGGCATTTCATCTTAAAGTTTCCATTTCCCCTTCCCATATTATAATAAAAGAAATGAAACCAGCTAATGTTGTTATAATTCCTCTTTGACACTCTGCCTCCCATCCCACTCCATCCTGGATAACTCAGGGAATTCTAAAGAGGATGTAGATACAGTTGTAATTAAGGTCATAGACATAGACAGATAGAAAGCTAGGTAGATAGGTAGTTAGTGGGAGGTAAATTAGATGATAGATAGATAGATAGATAGATAGATAGATAGATAGATAGATAGATATAGACAGATAGGTGGGTGGCCAGGTAGGTAGGTAGGTAGATAGTTGGGTAGGTAGTATAGAGATAGAAGATGAATTTATGTATAGATACATAATTATACATAAGTATGTGTACTTTGCCACTATCTATCTATCTATCTATCTATCTATCTTTTTTTCTCATTTCCCCACATGTGTATGTACATTAGTGGCTGTCTAATGTCCATGACATAGTCTCACTCTTGACACTGATGTTTAAGACCTTCTACAGTTTGGCCAATATCTGGTTCCAACTGAATGTACCTCTGTTTCAGAAATTCTCTGCTTAAGACATATTGACCTACTCATATTCTTCAGAGAGGAAAGCTTCTGAGAGAATTTGCCTCCACACCCCATGTCCTCAGGCCACTTCAGAAATAAGAAATGTGATGGATGAAAACGGAATGGAGATTGCCTCTCTCTCTGAATTCATCTTCTAAAGAAAGTTGCACTTAATATGTGCTTTCATAGAGGAAAACAAAAAATAGAGGAGAAATTCAATTTCCTTCTACCTCTTCAATGGAATTTTATGATCACCTTTCTAATTTGTTTTTGATATTGTTGATGTGTATATTCATTCATCCTATAGTGTTAAAGACATGCAAAAGAATATAAAGAATGTTAAAAGAAACATCATTATCCTATATTTCTTCTGCTTCTTCTGCTTTACTTTTGCTACATTTATACTTAACTTTGGACAATTTTATGTATTGTTTTGGATGTTTTTATAACTTCCATAAATATATCATAATGTACAGAACATTCTATAATTTATGTTTTAAGAGCAGCATTATGCTTATAAAATGCATTCAGTACAGGTACCATGGAGCTATTGTTTATTTACTTTCACTGTTGTATAGTACTCCTTTATAAAGACTTACCAGTGTAAGTTATTTCCAATTTTTGCTATTACAAATAATGCTACTATAAAAATACATATATCTCCTTGGATGTGCAAGTGTTATTTTTAGGAAATATGTCAAGGTGTGGATTTTTTAAAGTATAGGGTACGAATATCTTCAGCTTTCTTTATAGATATTTCCAAATTGTTCTCTAAAATGGCTGTATCTTCCTACTAACAAGTGTAGAGATTTCCTGATGTTCTTTTTTTTTTAATTTTTTTTTAACATTTATTTATTTTCAAGAGACTGAGAGACAGAGCACGAGTGGGGGAGGGGCAGAGAGAGAGGGAGATACAGAACTGGAAGCAGGCTCCAGGCTCTGAGCTGTCAGCACAGAGCCCTATGCGGGGCTTGAACCCACCAACAGTGAGATCATGACCTGAGCTGAAGTCAGACACTCAACCAACTAAGCCACCCAGGCACCCCAAGATTTCCTGATGTTCTTCTTTACACTTGTTATTGTCAAACTTATTCCCATATGATGAGGTGAAATCACAAATCGTTTTGGTTGTCTCTGTCCTACTCTGTGTTTAATAAAGATATGTCACATACTACTATTTTGTATTTAAAATTTTCATAATTAGAAGCTATTCTTCATCACAAGTTGATCTCTTACTTTCACATAAATTTAATATCTATGGTTAGGCATTAGCAGAAATGTAGACTGTTTGCATTTTAGGATGTAGCTATAAAGCTATATGTATATGCCTTGTAGAATCTCCATCATTATTTTTGCTTTTTCTGTGGATGATCAAACTGGTGATGATAAGGTGGTATAGTCACCACTAAATCTGCCAAACTAGAACATGCTGAAGTGCAGGTATTTTAATCATTAATTGATAGGCAATCATCTCTGCTCCAAGATTTGGGGCAGGAATAACCAGACTTTGAAGAATGTTAAATGCTGGCATTGTCAGTAACCACAAAATAATTCCCAAAGCATATCCTATAACAGAAACCCACTGCATATCCATTAGAGTCTACACTCCTTGAAGTCAGTATGCCTGTCTTCATCTCTGCTTCATCACAAAGCTCCTAGCCAAGTGGGCTATGCACAGCAAAGCAGTCAATAAATACTTGAAAAGGATGAACACTGCTTACAGGGCCTGTTGCTATTTCCAGGCTTGCTTTGGGTCTGGATTCCTGTCCCTCCCTGAGCCATGCAGGGCTTTTTGCTATAAATGAGCTGCCTCTCCCTGCTTGCTGTGAGCCAGGTTTTTGTCCATCTGCTGCCATTGTTTCCCCACGTTTCACAGCTATGTTGTATTGCATGTGGTTATTCTTTAGTGGGTCATTATGGCATCTGTCTGCCCACCTTGTGAATGCCCCGTCTCAGCTCACTAGACAGCAGCTGCCAGAACATCCTGCTCCCCTCCATCATCCATGCAGATCCAGCCCTGTCAAGCCTGCCCTGCAGAAATCATCCTTTCATTGCTTGGGGGTTGGCCGCACTCCAGGACCTGGTTACTGGGATCCTTGCTTGCCATTTAATACTCCTATAGGTAATTTTTTTAACCAGATCTGTTACCCACAAGAAATTTCGGTTTCATGGATGTATACAAGGCTATATTCAACCATCACTACATGGATCTAAGTTCTAATTTTTTTAGGAAGTGACCCTGGGAACGACATTAATAATGATAGAGGAAAGCTCACATTTTGTAAAGACTGGACTTCCAGAAACCCTAATCCTCATCCAGAACTAATCAGAAAAGAGGAGCAATAACACTGTCACAAAGTTCATGCACTTTATTCGGCCACCTTAAATAGAAGCTTCCTGAGGGTTCATAGCCATAAAGATGAAACTTGGTTACATGCAGTATACAGCTTATGACATGACAAACCAAAAGTTTATATATTAAGTTGATTGTTTGGAGTTCAGGCTTCTGTTCCCTTTGGTAATTTTACTTGTCATCAAATTGAAGGCAGTAAAATTCAGATTGTATCAATACTAGTACAATGCATCCAAAAACTGAAAGTATCCATACCTTTTCTATGACATAAAACTCATGGCCTTTGTTACAGCTACCTTCCTAACCTTCCTTGCTTACTTTTATATAAACTGTATGACAAAGAGATTAAACTTCAAAGCCAATGACAAAAGTATATTTAACATGTACAATGGGTCCAAATTATATTAGTATTATAGAAACTCAACGGGAATGACACTGTCACTTAGTGAAATTCCTTCTAAGTACAACATCAAGGTGGCAAGAATAGCACTTCTTCTTATCCCTCATCTTCCCTCCCTCACTGCCCCCCCCCATACCTCCTCACTCTACTATCCTCCCCACCACCCCACACTCCTCACCATCCCCACTCTGTCATTGCAAAGGTTCATGAGACTAAGATAAGACAAGCAAGCTGGCTGGGCAGCCTCTATGGTGGAGAGAAAGAGAAGGGCATCCTGACAGAGGTAGAAACATGATCTCCCCACTTTCTGAGAGCCACTTGGGCCAGATATCATGCCAAGCCATTTTGTATATGGTACCTGTCAAAGATTAACAAAGCTGGACACTAGTTAATGTGGTAAGGGCAGATTTTAATGAGTAATATATTATTGCAATAGGGAAAGACTCCAGGATAAACCGAATTCAACACAGCTCAACTGATTTGGACAGAGATGATAGGGTATTTTAAAGGAAGAATGAGGGAATGGGGAGAGTGGTGAGCAGGGGCTCAGTAGAGTCAGGGAAGTAATAATTACAAAAGCAGAAGAAGGGTTTGGTCCAAATGCATCTGGGTTTATTAACTGGTCCCCATCAAAGTTAAGCTTCTGCCTTCCCACAGAGGCTGGGACACAGGGGCCCTATGTTCAGGCGTCATCTAGAACACACAGTAAATTCTCTGGGCAGCCTTGAGTTTTCTCAGGCAGGCACTTTAAGGAGGCTAGTGTCACCCTAAGGATGCAGCCTTGAGCTGTCAGTGAACTATGTTAGTGTTCATTCAAGTCGTCATAGGCCAAGGTTGAAGCCTAATTGGGAGCAGTGCTCAGGGGAACCTGGCTAGAGGTTGGTCAAGGAGAAAATCTTTGTCATATCTTAATAATCACCCAGTGCCCCATGAAGGAGATTTTATTATTTTCATCTTGCAGATGAAAAACCTGAGACCCAGAGGACAACGGCCCTACAATCAAGTGAGTCCTAGGTGGCAGAGGTGGGATTAGAGAGTAGATCTGTTCAGTCTCTGCCAGGTGGTAACATGGGTTGGCTCCTTGGAGCTCTGCCTTCCCGAAGCCAGAAGCATGGGGCATGCACGCCACCTGCATCTAAATTACAGTTCAATGAAAATGACCCAGAGACCTGATTCAAGGCAGACCAAACGATGCAGAGCAACCAACACCTTTCCTTCTAAAGTTTAGATAATTAAATAGGGGTGCCTGGGTGGCTCGGTCAGCTGGGCATCCAACTTCAGCTCAGGTCATGATCTCATCGTCTGTGGGTTCGAGCCCCAAGTCGGGCTCTGTGCTGACAGCTCAGAGCCTGGAGCCTGTTTTGGATTGTGTGTCCCCCCCCTCTCTCTGCCCCTCCCCTGCTCATGCCTCTGTCTCTCCCTCTCTTTCTCTCAAAAGTAAATAAACATTAGAAAAAAAATTAGATAGTTAAATAAACCCAGGCTAATGTGAATAAGAAGTAGGGAGTGACTAGGCTGAGTCTGAACTAGAGTTTGAAGCTTTCTGTGACCTATTTAAACAAGGTGGTGGAATAAATTAGCTTTAAAATCAAATAAGGAAGAAAAAGGACTTTCTCCTATGCCATTTTTAAACAGTTCCAAAAAATATGCTTTTCAATTCTAATGTGGTTTCTTTACAAATATTATGACACCTGGTATTACATTTTGGAACTGAGACATTTCCCCCTTTTCCTCACTACTTTCCAAAATTTACATGGATTTTCTACTTCTGCTGCCACCATTTCTGCCAAGCCCAATCCTTTTCATTCCTGTACATAATGTGCTATTCCTCAGTTTGAACATAGTCATTTCAGTCCAAGAGAAAAAAGAAGTGCTATATAAATAAATCTTTATTACTGTCACAGCATTGTTAAAGAATTTCCTAGTTTGAGCTGCTCTTCGTTTGAAATCACCACCTTACCAGGGCAGAGAGGATCCTGCTAGGCATTTTAAATTAGGGAAGACAGTTTTATTGTCAAGGCAGGTCAATCAAATTATAATTGGCTCTAATTTGCACTCCCACCAGCTGTTAAATTCTTCACCTGCAGCACTCAAAATGGTGTGAAATTCTTGCCGGCTTTGTGAAAGCTTCAAAGAGAATCACTCTCCATCTGATCCCTAAAACCAAAAGTCCTTGTTACTCTTCATCAGAAGCAAGGAAAATGCACCATTGGCTCTGACTATGGGATGTAGGACCCAGTCCGAGTGGGCAGAGCCTGACAAGGATGGACAAACACATCATCCATGCACAATCATCCTTGACAAGCCAATGTTTCTATCACAGACCAGCCAGGGGCTCTCCTTTGTAATAGGCACAATACTGTGGAGCTGTATATTCAATTTCATTGCAAATTTAACTTGCAACTCCAGGGGAAATCACAAATTTAGCACTTAAAATGGGATAGCAGAGTAGAATCTGGGGAAGGGTGTATCCATGTTGGTTCTGTAGTGAGGACTGACTATGCTTTCAGACATCCAGCATGGCAGATTGTCTCAAGATGGTTTGGGACTCTGGACAACTAAAACACCTCTAGGGAGCTTCTTTCTACCAGTGCCCTCAAACACACATGCACCTAGAACACATACGTGTGCATGCATGCATACATACTCACAAACAGAGCTCCAGGAAAGAATGGAAAGTAACAACCAGTCAGCACATTAGGATGAACTATCATCTTGCTATTCCTTTGAGGGCCCCAGCTTCCTACTCCTTTACAATCTTGCTGAAGGCAGTTTTGAGTAAAACAGTAGACCTTTTGATGGCAGCAAGAGTTCGGTATGGCCAGATATGGAAACATCAAAATCAAATAACCAACGTAACCTTAGTTGTGGATGCATTTTGGCAAGTGCTGGTTTGGCTGTGGCTAAGGAAACTTTTTGATTTAAATGACCAAATGGAGGTTTTCCCAATCTTGCTAATTTGCCATTTGGACAGCCTTCAACCATCTCAAAACGAAGGTGTTTGGGGATGACTGGTGAGGAGAAAATATAATCAAGAAAATTAGGTTCTTTGAAGAAATATTTTTGGATTTCAATGGGTTTAAGAAAATATAAGATGAGCTTCCTAAGAATAAAATGAAATATTACCCTAGAAATAAGAGAGAGAACAGCTTCCAGGTAAAGTTTCTGAGGAAATGAGGCAGGAACACAAATAATCATTATAACAGTATTTAAGAGGGCCAAAAACTAAAAACAATCTACCTTTCCAATAATAAAGAATAAGTTAAATCATCTAAAGCACTTCCATAAAACAGGATTCATGCAGCACATAAATGGTCTTTATGAAGAATTTTGTGGGGCGCCTGGGTGGCGCAGTCGGTTAAGCGTCCGACTTCAGCCAGGTCACGATCTCGCGGTCCGTGAGTTCGAGCCCCGCGTCAGGCTCTGGGCTGATGGCTCGGAGCCTGGAGCCTGTTTCCGATTCTGTGTCTCCCTCTCTCTCTGTCCCTCCCCCGTTCATGCTCTGTCTCTCTCTGTCCCAAAAATAAATAAATAAACGTTGAAAAAAAAATTTAAAAAAAAAAAAAAAAGAATTTTGTATTACATGAGAAAATACCTATAACATTGTTAAATGAAAATTAGGATTAAGACTACTCATAGTATAATGTACACTTCTGTATAATGTACACTTCTGTACCTATATATGTATTATATTTACATCACTCAAACTCAGAAAAATATGAGTGGTTAGTCCCCAATGGTGAATTTGTAGGCAATATTAATTTATTTTTGTTTTTCTCTACTTTTAAAATTTTACAAACCGAGTTTTTGAATTTTTTATAAGCAAAGAAAATAAAATCAATAAATACTTGCAAGCATAAAGATTTGGGATACAATCCTCAGGTGCAAAAACTGTCACATAATTTGATTTCTCTAGATCAGATCAAATCTCTGAGGCCCAGGGGCCCAGGACAGGCAAGATGTCTCATAGTGGTCATTATGGGGGCCCTCTTGCCCCTCAGTGCAATCAGGAGTTGAAATGGATACAGAGAATTGAGGAAGGAACCAGACCATTAGTGTTTAATGCCCCATCTTGCTCTTCTTCTTTTGAGCATCCAGATGTGGCCATGCAGCAGGTCCTGGCATTCAGAGGTGGGGATGAGGGCTTGATCCCCTCCACCACTATTCCATGGCCATGGTCCCTTCTGCCCCCAGGAAGGGCATGGCTTGTGAGTAGAGCATAGTTCTGCACAACTCATGGACATGTCCCCACATACAAAAAAAAAAAAAAAAAATCTCTTAATCTCCAAGAATCTGCCCCTACTCTGGTGAGCACACTTCATCTACCCAAATGCTTACCATAATTTTCCCCTAATCACAGGCCTTCCAAACAAGTTATGCATGAGTCAATATGGACCCCAAAAGCAATAACAAGGAATGGGATATAGATTTAGATATAAATATAGATACAGATAGATATAGATAGATATCTCATAAACCTTTGCAAACATTATCTTATTTATCTTCCCAACAAGCCATGAGATAGCACCATAATTATCTCCATTTTCCAGATGGGAAAGCCTGAGTCTTAGAACAATTAAGTTACTCCCCAAGGTCATACAACTTTAATATATAACTTCTGTTTGTGGCCCTGCCAGAAAGCCTTTAACAAATCCCTAAGGCTAGGAGCTAAAAACTCTGAAGAAAAATTGACTTCCTTCTTGGGATGGAGACAGGAGATATGCTAATAATTCCATCAAGCCTCCTCTGGGACTAAAAGCAAAGGTATAAATTAATATCTCAACACATTAGACTGTCATCCAAGTTTAAGACCAAAAACAAGGAGAGGATAAAAGAAAAAAAACGCAAAGCCATAGCCTGCTAATGGATAATATCTGTATCACTCGGCAAAAGTAAATAAGAGACTGATCACCCACCAACCAGGAAGAAACGGGCAGAGACTATGGGGGAGAATTTGGGGGAAATTTGGAAAAGATTCTGCTTCTCTGGGGACTCAGAGCCTAAGAAGTTCATCCAGGCCCTATTATCTTTCTGCCCCAATGGTATCTGTATCTATTTGCTTGGGCCGCCATTTAACAAAGTACTACGGAATGGGTGGCTTTAATAACAGAAATTTATTTCCCAACAGAAATTTATTTCCCCCTTCCAGCAGGGTTGGTTTCTTCTGAGGGCCTCTCTCCTTGGCTTATAGATGTCTGTCTTCTCCCTGTATCTGTACATGGTCTTTCCTCTGAGTGTGTCTGTGTCCCAGTCTTTTCTTCTTAAAAAGACACCACTCCTACCAGACTAGGGCCCACCCTCATGACCTCACTTAACCTTAATTGTCCCTTTAAAGACCCTACCTCTAAGTATAGCTCAGAGGATTAGGATTTTAGCAAATGAATTTTTAGCCCTTAACAGTATTTAATGTTAAAGTCTAATTTCCCTCTTGATATCAACATGTCACTTAAAATGGGTTACTTCTCTATGCCTTCACAAGTAAGTACCTGAATATTTCTGTTATTATTTCTGTTAATATTTCTGTTATATTATTTGTTAAGTACCTGAATAATACTGTTTCATGTAGAACAAGTCAACGTTGTTCCCTGAACCTATTCTATTTGTTCAGAACTATTCTGTACGATGAGGGCTACATGGAAAATGGAACACTTGTGTCCTGGACCAAGCACCTTGCAACCTGAGACCAGAGATCAGGTATGCATAGCACATACGTAGAAATCCATGGTGATAGCAATTCATGTAGGTTTGCCCAGAAGCGCAGCACAGAGTACCAGAGATGTAATAACAATGGATTATAATCTACTGTGGCCTTATCACAGCTGTGTAGTCTTGGGCAAGTTGCTGAGGCTCACTGTGTCTCGGTTTTCTTATCTGTAAAATGGCATTAATAGGTCCTACAAAGGCTTTTCGTGAGGATTAAATAAAATAATACATACAAGGCAATCGGAATAGTACCTGGCACATTGTAGTCACTCAGTAAATGTTATCATTTGTATTATCATTGCTCCGCTATCAGGGTCACCCAAGCTGGTTGATGGAAGCCAGCCAAACTGTGTCTCACACCTATGCCCAATTTCAAGGACCCAAGCGGGGGAAGCTTGGTTTCCTCTGCCCAAAACCCTAGTTTGTGTTCCTTGCATCCTTATTCACTCTTCCAAGTGTCAGGAAAATAACATGGACTTGGAAGCCATAACCTAGGGTCAAATCTTGCTCCAATTTCTTCTGTGCTTTTAGGCACATCGCTGAGCTTTTCTGAACATCAGTTTCTTCTCAGCACAACGGAAAAATCATGCCAATAATACAGATAGTGCCTCATAAGTGTCCGGGACAGAGCATGACCTGACACTTGGTCCTTCTCCCCTTCTCTTTTAAGTACAATTAGATTATTATGAGGTGTCTCTGTCTCCTACACACATATCCTGAGTGCCATGTATTTCTTTACAGGTAGCACAATTCTCAGATACAGTGGGATAAATTAAAACTCTATAACTCCAACAGGAAGATTTCAAGAAGCTCCCTGTTTTCAATCATTGTTATTTCCAACAGTGCCAGACATTAAGAAATCATGAAAAGACCATCGGTGTCTCTTTGTCAATGTGGTAAACAGTCAGATGAAGTTTGGCCTCTGAAGTAATGGATGATAGCTGATCAATATGCTAACAAAAAAGACCAAAGGAACAAAATTTTAAAAGGGAAGTATACCAGTACGACTCAGTGTGTGTCTTACATAGGTCTTCGAGGAAGAAGAAAATGAAAGAGGTAGAAAAAATCAACTACATACTTATGTGATTAGTAACTTGCAAAATATTTTTCACATAGAATATTCCACTGATTCTTACAACAACCCAGTGAAATATTTATTTTTTTAAAATATTAGTTATTTTTTCGGAAAAGTACAAGTGGGGGGCGGGCAAAGAGAGGGGGACAGAGATACCTGAAGCAGGCTCTGTGTTGACAGGCTGACAGCAGTGAGCCCGACGCGGGGATCAAACTCAGGAACCGTGAGGTCATGACCTGAGCCAAAGTTGGACACTTAACCAACTGAGCCACCCAGGTGCCCCTGATGAAAGATTTAAATTACTTCATGATGAGAATTATTACTAGATCAAGTATTGTTAAATCAAAATGCATATGCATGTACACCTTTAAAGGATTTCTGGATCCTGGGACCAAGTGACATAATCTTTGCTTTCCCTGATTTCTCTATCAAAGTTTTATTTTGTTAATTTGTTATATTCATTTTGATGATTATCTTAAAAAACATCAACCATGTAAATTCTGGATCGATTAGAACAAACAGGTTCTAATCGAGTACATTTGGGATATTTCAGAATCTCAATGGCATAGAGGAATTCTTCTTGATATTCATGAGTTAATGAATAGTGAAAAGAAGTGAGGTGCCTCTGATGAGCGTATGATGTGTTCATGCTACATAAAGACCAACAGACATGTGAATAGCATCTGGTCAGGATTATGACTAGAGAAACAGTGAGGGAAATGAGTCACCATACATCACTCAGAGCAAATGTTTGCCGGATCCAAATACCTAAGCTGGAGCACTCAGCACGACAGGTATTTACAAAGGGGATGTCCTTCCAGGAAAAAAAACCATCCCCAGCCCCATTCACATAAAGATGATATTTTGAATTTCATTTTCAGAAGGACTTTTTGAAGGGCATATAATTTGAAATTTTATACTTGTTTTATGTTTCCTCAAGGGTTATAAGCACCAAAAATATGCACATTTTAATTTTGTATATTTGTAAATTCTTCTATTATATACTTCTTCATATTGATGAGATTATTATTTTATATTGGCAATTATTTTATTGGACTACCACATAGGTAAAAATTGGGGCTAACGAGCTTGAAAACATTGCTTTTTTGAGATAGAAATGTTTGTCAAACTCATCTGTAAAATTTCTTTGAATGGGCTAAATCATTTGTGGTAACCTGGAAAAGCTAACTAAAAGAACTCTGCAAGCTCTCCTTAAATGAGAAATCTTTTTGCACATAGACTATCGCCAGGAGATTTTGTCCTCTTTCTATGTGCAGGCAGTCACATAACCAGGCTTTCCCCAAGCTGTGCACGTGACATAGTGCAATGGATCAGGGAAAGAAGAGTCTGGAGAGAGAGACGGAGAGGGGGGGAGAGAGACAGAGAGACAGAGGCTAACCTGCAACAATGTGGCCATGATGCAGATGCACTGTAAATGTTGAACATGTGCGCAGACTGTAAGTAAAGTAACCACAACTGAAATTTTGTGAAACTGAAATTGGATAACTGAAATCCAATACCAAGGCATGCAAAGAGGGGAAAACAGAAAAATGTTGCCCCCCGGGGGACTGGCTCCGAATCTGGCATTCCTCATCTTTCCTCCATGACTCTGAATAATGTTATTGCTCTGCCCTCCTGGTCTTGATTTTTTTTTCTTGGGGAGGTGGGCACAGTTGTCCTTTTGTTTGTTTTGTTTTGTTGCCAGTCACAAAACGGGGGCCAAGAATATTGCTCTGTGCAGTGCTTTGTGAATCACAGATGCCTGCTATTCTCAAGCATGAAAATCTTGAAAATGTGCAATTTAAGGGTCTTTGTGTAGCACGCCTGCCATTTTCTTTCTTTGTAACTCATCTCCAGTCACTTTACTGTGCTTATTTGAAACAGATGGAATAGAATAAATAATAATTCTAGAATAAAACAAGAATAAATACCCAAGTTAGAGGTGGGTTTGATTTCCCATTAAAAGGACTAGTATTGATGTCTCCTTTTGCCCCAAAAGGAGAATGGAAGGACATGTCAGTTTCTAACTTCAGTCAGAAAGAACAAATTTGCAAAGGAAAAACTTGATAGGAAAAAAGAAGTGAAGTTGAGTGACTTTCATAAGCCAAGAACATCAAAAGGTTTTATTTTGGTTTAATAGAAATTGTGCACACTATTAAAATTGCTCAGTGGACTGGGTCCTCTTTGCTTTTTGTTTAGAAACAAATAAAAATATTTAGCTGAATTATTAATGTGAAGTAAATTGGTTACTCTGCATTTAGAGTTACTTTTTAATTCACACATACATCTGTGTTAACATCTTAATGGTGCTTTACCACAGATTATGCCACACTTGTAATGGCATCCAAGGAACCATTTAAAAGATAATGTTTCTAGCAGAGACATATTTGAAGTGGATGGTGTTGAGTATAGGAAAAAAATGGTCTGAATAAAGTCAAAAAATCCACCTGTGAAGTTAGGGGTTACAGTCCACAAGACCATGCTTAGAGTTCAGGGGTTCCCAAGTCCATGTTTAGGCTCCATAATTCACTAGATGAACTCAGTGAAAGCTGTAATAATCATGGTTATGGGTTATTACAGTGAAACAATAAAGGGAACAGATTGAAATCGGCCAAGAGCAGAGTCCCAGAAGGTTCCAAACATGGAGCTTCCAGTTGTCCTCTCACCATGGAGTCATGGACAATTTTTACTTTCCTAACAATAATATGTGACAATATGCATAGAATATTGCTAGCCAGAGAAGCCCACCCAAGCTTGGTGTCCAGAGTTTTTTATCGTGGAGACATGGTTGCCTGCACACATGGCTGATTTTGGTCTCCAGCCCCTCTGGAGCTCTTCCAGAAGTACAGCAGATATCGTGCAGCCCAAAGCCATCATCATAAATCACGCGGTTAGTTGTCTCTTGTGGCCCAGAGCCTGCAGGTAAATACACACTTCTAGAAAGCACCTCTAGCTAAGGTGAGATCTCACCTTGAGTAAGTTTAAATTCCTTATTACACAAGCCACCCCATGGCCTTTGGCCAAGGATCTCTCCTTCTAGGGAAATGATCATAGTTGTCTGAGCATCTACCTTTAGTATAGCATTTATATGACAAAGACAGCAATAGTATCAGTATGAATATGTCTAACATTTGTGGGATAGGAAATAGATTTAAAGAAACTAATCCATCCTAAACAGGCATTAGAATCATTTGAACATTTTGTGCTAACTTGATTATTTCATCTATTACTACTTGTACCTTATGATAAACTTGTGCAGAACTATTTAGCATAGCAATTGTGATGGTTACTTAATCCAGTTCTTCTTCAGATTAGTCATTTTCAGTTGGTGTTATTATATCCTGAGGAGGCTTTAACTCAATTTCCCAATATATTTGATTATTAACATGAGTATAATCTTAAGACTTACATACATAAGGAAGTCAAATCTTACCAAAAATGCCAATGGTACACTATATCACAGTGTCGTCATGGTTCAACTATGTTTCATTACAGAACAAAATCAGTAAGAATTACAGAGGCAGTTGGAATGCCTTCCAACACAACCAACCCTCGCCAGTATACCACATATTACTATGAACAGGTGCCATTATAACTGGCCATGATTGGTTATTTCCATGGTCAAAGTCAGTTGGGGACAAAGCCATTCAACCTGTCTCAGTTCATGGACTTGTACTAAAACCATTTTCCATTATGTGCTGTTATATAGCAAGCCCTACCTCCCTCCTGCGAGGAAGACACAGGTGGCATTCAGAATAGTTCCTATCCTTGCTACCTGTATTTCAGTCTGTGTCTTATTTTGATATGCCCTAGGGGTGAGGGCAGTCATAGCATATTGATGTAAATTACAAGTGCCCCCAGAGACTTTCCACAGGTTTGGAAGGCTGTAAAATTATCATAGCTGTGCCCTTGAGCCTCAGCCGCTAGGATGGAGAGCCGGTGCCCCAAGGCTACTTTGGCCTTCATCTGTATGAAAATAGTCAAAAGTCCCTTTTGGATCAAGGTACAAGGCTTTTGCCAACACTGGGTCCTAGCATTACCCCACATTATTTGTTTTGTTTTGTTTTGTTTTTTAAGTTTATTTATTTTGAGAGAGAGAGAGCATGAGCAGGAGAGGAGCAGAGAGAAGGGAAAAAGAGAGAATCTTAAGCAGGCTCTGCACCTAAGAACCTAAGCAGGTTCTTAGGGGCTCAAACGCACAAACCTCAAGATAACCACCTGAGCCAAAATCAAGACCCAGACGCTTAACTGACTGAGCCACCCAGGCACCCCACCCCGCATTATTTGGTAAGTCAGCCTGACACACTTCACTACAGCTTCATCATCTTTCTAAGCTGACTCCCATCCTTTGTCTTTCTCTGCTAAAAGAATACTTCTAATTTTCTCATTCTAGTTAACAGGGCTTCTTTCTCCAAATACCACTCCTCATTATAAGCAAATTCATTTAATACTAAAAAAAAAAAAAAAAATGTTTTTTAAGTGAATTTAGTTTGTCCCGGGATGAACAGGCCAGAACCCATCTCCCATAAGGCCCCATTCTGACTTGAGGACCAGTGTGGTTTAATCCATCATGCATATTATTGCCATTGTGTACTAATTGGCCTGAGTGCAATTAGAATACATGTTTCATACTCAAAAATGTTGGTCCCCCGTTCTAGAGTTAGATGAGTGGTGATCATAGCTGGATGTAATTCAGTTTGCGTATGCCCTAAGGCCTCCCACAGCCTTCCTCATCTTGAGGTAGTGCTGTCCCAGGGGAATCCAAATCTGCCCTGTGGTGCCTACAGTTCTAATCCCATCAGGACCCATTGTTTTGTTTTGTTTTGTTTTCCTATTGTGTTTAATATTTTCCACCCACAAAAACAAGGGTGATGTGTACTTGTGCACAGCATTTTATGGTATATCAGGCATGCCACAGCTATATTTTGTCCAATATAGCTAAGAAGCTTTCTAATAAGCATGTGGTCATCCAGGTTTATAGTTACACAGTTGTCAGCTGGGAGTTGCATATCACGTGGCCCAATGACCCAATAGGGAGCAGTTGTCAAAAACTCCTTCCCAAATAATATCTTCTATGTAGACACAACCTGAGAAATAAGAGTTTGATATTGGCACATTAATAGAGTTCTACTCACGGGGTGCCTGGGCGACTCAGTCAGTTAAGCATCTGACTCTTGATTTTGGCTTGGGTCATGATCTATCATTTGTATGATCAATCCCCCAGTCAGACTGCTTGAGATTCTCTCTCTGCGCCTCTCCTGCTCATACTCTCTCTCTCTCTCTCAAAATAAATAAACATTTTAAAAAACAGAGTTCTACTCATTCATTAACCTTCAGTCTAGTTCATCATATTATATGACCAAAATGTCTCCTACAGCAATGCCACTCAGGTTTGCAGGGTTCTATTCAGTCTTGTGAGTTTCCAAAAGCAGAGGTGCCCTTGGAAAACATGGCTTTACCCCTCTGGGCATCTGGTACAATTGAGCTAAGGAGGTATTATTATTATTCTGCTCTGAGCCTCAAGTCACCAGCATTATATTGGATTTCTCTCGGTGCATCATCACCCATTTATTCATTCCTTTACCCTGAGCTACTATTTCTCCTTCTCTTTCATTTGCCATTTATGTTTGCCCAAACTTTCCAGCTCTGGAAGGGCCTTTCAGGCAAAGGAAATGTAGTCAGTTCACATAAAATATCATGTTCCAATTGTAATCCAGACTTTCACTTTATCCTATCAGCCATTTCACCTCATTTCCTCCCAGTCTAACTGTACATCTCATTAGGACTTCACCAGCAGGCTTTAGAACCACAGCGCATTGGGATCCCATATCAAGAAATCCCAGAAAATTCTTTTCCCCCCAACCCCACTAGCCATTTAACCCACACGTGTGCACATGGATTTAGGTCCCAGCTGGGCGTTGAGCAAGAAGGTCCTGTCCACTCTATCAACTTCCATCTTAATATGCCAGACCACTGCCCTCAGCAATTTCATTGTTTCTCATTGTCATCTTCACCTTCCAGAATTCCAAATTCTTCCACACTGGGTTCAATAGCGTAGTTTTGTTTAAGGCCCTTTGATGTTGGGAACCAGGAGGGACTCCCATTGTCTACCTGACCCCCAATAGTGCTACATTAAGACCTTTATTTCAACTCATCAGTGTCTATTTTACTCATCCCATTTCTCAAAAACCATTGAAAGATTTCCAACCCATTGTCTTTCCCCATTTTCTTGTGAATCACTCTAACTTTTTTAATTCTATAAAATTCCATAAGGGAAAACAAGACAACAAATCTGACAGGACTTCTCAAACTGCTGCCTAATACTGTAGCCGCAATGTAACATGGAGTGGTCATGCAAAAGGCTCCTTTTATTTATTTGTTTGTTTGTTTGTTTATAGAGAAAGCAGAGCAGGAGCAGAGAGAGAGAGAGAGAGAGAGAGAGAGAGAGAGAGAGAATCCCAAGCAGTCTCCTCGCTCTCAACGCAGAGCCCAAAGTGAGGCTCAATCTCACAAACCATGAGATCATGACCTGAGCTGAAATCAAGAGTTGGACACTTAAATGACTGAGCCACCCAGACACCCCTAGGGAATCCCACTTCTGATGCCAACTGCAAAGTTAAGGGTTACAGCCTATAAGACCAACCCATTTCTGACACCAACTTCAAGTTCAGGAATCCCAAGGTTATTTTCAATGTTGATAAAACTCTTTTACTCTTTGGGTAAGGTTCAATTATTAAGTACACACTACCTAAAAGACACCGAGACTTTACAGGGGCTAACACCCAGATCCATAGCCTCATCCAGTTTGTGCCACATCTACACCTAGCCATATGGCCAACCCTGTCATGTACACAGACATTGCCCTATACTACAAATCCTTGTGTCTACTTAAGTTGTTTGGACACAAAGTTCTAGTAAACCACAGTGTTCTAAGCACTGGAGAGAAAGAATCTGATTAGAATTCTTGCTTTCTTAGAACTAATCTTGAGGTTTTTTTGGCAGAATGGTGACATCACTGCCATCATGGCACTGGGGCAAGTCTATCTATGGAAAGAAATTTCTGATGAAAACTTTGTTTAAGCCTTAGAACACTTTCCATGATAAATGCTTGCACCCAATACAAATAGCTACCCGTCTTTGTGTCCACTGCTAAGACTGGCTGATTGGATGGCAAGCGTGTGGTCTTTGTCAGGATAAAAGAACAATATTATGAAAGCTTTGGGTACAGCAATGACAAGATTAGCAAGGAGTTTACCGTTGGTAACTGTGGACAGCTCTTAAAAATTTGATGTGTTTTATCTTAATCAACAAATCATTCCTTCTGTCCCAGGGAGGGCAGCCCCACCCTCAATCTCACCTTATACTCTACTCTCCTGGTATTCTCATTTGCTATAATTATTTAGTTACGGTTTCCCTTATTCCACTCCAAGTCTAGCTGGACACAAGTATATTTATGACTAAACTTAAAACACAAACTATAGGGCTTCCTGGGTGGCTCAACATATAAGCATCTGACTTGTCATTTCAGCTCAGGTCATGATCTCATTGTATGTGAGTTTGAGCCCCACATCCAGCCCCATGTCAGGCTCCATGCTAACAGTGCGAAGCCTACTTGGGATTCTCTCTCTTCCTTTCTCTCTGCCCCTCCCCCATGCTCATGCACATGTGTACCCTCTCTCTCTCAAATTAAATAAATAAATATTTTTTAAAAACATTATAAACCACCTTAAAAGACCTTTTCTGTGCCATGGATTCTCTGACCTTTTCATAGAGATACTCACTTAAACCTTTCTTGGCAATTTCTACAGACACAAGCCATGTTAAATGTATTAAAAGTAATAAATAGGGAGCACTGTGGAAGTTTTATGTGTGTCTCGCATCCATGAAATACAGCCATACCAACACTAAGCCATCCTGCACACCAGAAAACTGATTGGAGGATTAACACAACAATCTGCACAACATGAACCACAGAATTCAGCAGGTACACGGCGCAGGGAAGTGAACTGAGGGAGAGAGAAGTGCAGAAGGCCGGGAGCCTCTTTTGCCTGCAAAGAGGATGGAGACTGGGGGGTGGGGGGGAAGGATATGGGACCTCCCCTCCCCCGCCAAAAGCAGCTGGAGAGAAAGTGGAAAAGTGGAAACAGCCGCAGGGACTGAACTAAAAAGGGAGAAAGGAGAAAGGAGAGGGTTTAAATTCCATTAAGACTATAAACAGGGGGAGCACAGAGGCTGAAACTCCGCAGCTCCATACCTGGCGGTGCTCTGGTGAGAAGGGTGAATCCCCAGGAGCAGAGTGGAGTCTGGGGTTCTTCAGGCCACACGGGAGAAGCAGTTCCCCTGATGGGAGGACACCTGGTAGAGGCTATGTGGGTCCCCCAAAGGCAAGGCTCCAGTGGACCCAGGAGAACAACCACATTCCCTGGTGCTGGAACAAGGTCGTTAAGGGCGAAGCCGGGTGCCAGATGCATGTTGTGATTTTCCATAATCCCTGAGGCGCTGCTGCTACACTGTCTTGCAAACTTTTTCTTTTTCCGGGGCGGGCTGGCACCCGGCCGCAGTCTCTGGGCGTCAACAGCAGCACGGCCCGCAAACATTCCTCGGTGCGGCCAGCACCCGGCCGTTGCTCTGTGAGACCCTCCCGCAGACGGGCAGATCAGGTCAAAGCCGCAGTCCCTCAGAAATAAGGGGTCGGGAAAAACAGCCGCATCTGAGACAAAACTCAGGAGGGAGGTGCTGCCTGGGGCTTGGTCACGGACCGTGTAAAAGCGGGGAGTGGATGGAAGCCGAAGACAAAGGATGGGTGCGTGACTGCTGATCAGGGAGAAAAGAGTTCTGATATTAGAGACTGAAAACCTGGGTGACACCATGTTCACGCTCCAGCGCATGCGCATACGCATCTACAAGCACTACAACAATCCAACCCGGTAAGCTAAGCAGCGCCATCTAGTGGAGAACGGGGCCAATACACTAAGCCCCGCCCAACTGGGCCAATCTCACTCTTCAGGAACACAAGTCCTTCTCCCTGCTTAGATTATGGACTATAAAGCGATTCATAGTTTGTTTTTTTAATTTTTTTTATATTTATTTATTTTTGAGAGACAGAGTGAGACAAAGTGAGAGTGGGGGAGGGGCAGAGAGAGAGGGAGACACAGGGTTGGAAACAGGCTCCAGGCTCTGAGTTGTCAGCCCAGAGCCTGACGCAGGGCTCGAACCCACAGACTGTGAGATCATGACCTGAACTGAAGTTGGACGCTGAACCGACTGAGCCACCCAGGAGCCCCAAGGGATTCATAGTTTGACTTCTAGGGGAAAATGAAGTCATTTCAGTCATACTTCAGTCTGTTCACTAGTCCATCTATTCAATTTTCTTTTTTTTTTTTCTTTTTTCTATTTTTGTTTCTTTTCTTTTTCTTGAATACAGAAAGAGAAAAAATTCATTTTTATTTTCAACTTTTATTAAAATTATTTTTCTTTAATTTTTTTCTACTATATATTTTACTTTCGTGTAAATTTTTTCAAATTCTATTTTACTTGTATCATTTCATTTTAGTCTACTTCAGTGTATTCATTTTTTCAAGTTTTCAAACGATTTATTTTTTTTCTTTATTTCTTTCCCCTTTTTTCCCTAATCTATCAAGCCCCTTTCAACACACAAACCAAAACACACCTAGGATCTAGCATCATTTATTCAATTTTTGTGTCTGTGTTTGCTTTTAATTTTTTAAATTTAACATTTTTTCTAATTTTAATTTTTTTATTTTAATTATTTTTGCCTCATTAATTCCTTTCTCCCTTCAAAATAATGAAATGAAGGAATTCACCACAAAAGAAAGAGCAGAAAGAAATGACAGCCAGGGACTTAACCAACACAGATACAAGCAAGATGTTTGAACTAGAATTTAGAATCGCGATAATAAGAATACTAGCTGGAGTCAAAAATAGATTAGAATCCCTTTCTCTAGAGATAAAGTAAGTAAAATCTAGTCAGGATGAAATAAATAATTCTAAAACTGACCTGCAATCTGGAAAGGATGCCACAGAGGGAAGGATGGATGAGGCAGAACAGAGAATCAGTGATATAGAGGACAAACTTATGGAGAATAATGAAGCAGAAAAAAAGAGGAGGATTGAGGCAAAATAGCACGATTTAAGAATTAGAGAAATCAGTGACTCATTAAAAAGTAACAACATCAGTATCATAGGGGTCCCAGAAGAGGAAGAGAGAGCAATAGGGGTAGAAGGGTTATGTGAGCAACTCCTAGCAGAAAACATTCCTAACCTGGGGAGAGACACAGACATCAAAATCCAGGAAGCACAGAGGACTCCCACTAGATTCAACAAAAACTGACCTTCAACAAGGCATATGAAAGTCAAATTCACAAAATACTCAGGCAAGGAGAGAATCATAAAGCAAGCAAGGGGGAAAAAAGTCCTTAACTTACAAGGGAAGACAGATCAGGTTTGCAGCAGACCTATCCACAGAAACTTGGCAGGCCAGAAAGGAGTGGCAGGATATATTCAATGTGCTGAATCAGAAAAATATGTAGCCAAAAATTCATCCAGCAAGACTGTCATTCAAAACAGAAGGTGAGATAAAAATGTCCCAGACAAACAAAAATTAAAGGAGTTCATGACCACTAAACCAGCCCTCAAGAAATTTTAAGGGGGACTCTCTGAGGGGAGAAAAGATGAAAACAAACAAACAAACAAACAAATAAAGACCAAAAGCAACAAAGACTAGAAAGGACCAGAGAACACCACCAGAAACTCTAACTCTACAAGCAACATTATGGCAATAAATTCATAATTTTCAGTACTCACTCTAAATGTCAATGGACTCAGTGCTCCAATCAAAAGACATAGGGTAACAGAATGGATAAGAAAACAAGATCCATCGATCTGCTGTTTACAAGAGACCCACTTTAGACATAAAGACACCTTCAGATTAAAAGTAAGAGGATGGAGAACCATCTATGATGCTAATGGTCAACAAAAGAAAGCCAGAGTAACCAATCTTATATCAGACAATCTAGACTTCAAAATAAAGACTGTATCAAGAGATGAGGAAGGGCATTATATCATAATTAAGGGGTCTATCCACCAAGAAGACCTAACAATTATAAACATTTATCTGCCAAATGTGAGAGCACCCAAATATATAAATCAATTAGTCACAAACAGAAAGAAAGTCATTGATAGTAATACCACAATAGTAGGGGACTTCAGCACCCTGCTCACAGCAAGGGACAGATGATCTCATCAAAAAATCACAAGGAAACAATGGCTGAATGACACACTGGACCAGATGGACTTAACAGATATATTCAGAACATTTCATCCTAAAGCAGCAGAATATATATTCTTCTCCAGTGTACATGGAACGTTCTCCAGAATAGACCACATACTGGGACACAAATCAGCCCTCAACAAGTACAAAAAGATCAAGATCATACCGTGCATATTTTCAGACCACAATGCTATGAAACTCAAAATCAACCACAAGAAAAAATTTGGAAAGGTAGCAAATACTCGGAGACTAAAGAACATCCTACTAAGGAATGAATGGGCTAACCAAGAAGGTAAAGAGGAAATTAAAAAGTTCATGGAAGCCAATGAAAATGATAACACCACAACCCAAAACCTCTGGGATGCAGGAAAGGCAGTCATAAGAGGAAAGTATATAGCAATCCAGGCCTTCCTAAAGAAGGAAGAAAGATCTCAGATACACAACCTAACCTTACACCTTAAAGAGCTGGAAAAAGAATTGCAAATGAACCCCAAAACCAGCAGAAGACAGGAAATAATCAAGATTAGAGCAGAAATTAATGCTATTGAAACCAAAAAAAAAAACAGAACAGTAGAACAGATCAGAAGCTTGTTCTTTGAAAGAATTAACAAAATTGATAAACCACTAGCCAGTTTGATCAAAAAGGAAAAGGATAGGATCCAAATAAATAAAATCAAGAATGAAAGAGGAGAGATCACAACCAACACAGCAGAAATAAAAACAATAATAAGAGAATATTATGAGCAATTATATGCCAATAAAATGGGAAATCTGGAAGAAAGGGACAATTTCCTAGAAACATATACACTACCAAAACTGAAACAGGAAGAAATAGAAAATTTGAACAGACCCATAACCAGTAAAGAAATCAAATTAATAATCAAAAATCTCCCAAAAAACAAGAGTCCAGAGCCAGATGGCTTTCCAGGGGAATTCTACCAAACATTTAAGGAAGAGTTAACACCTATTCTCTTGAAGCTGTTCCAAAAAATAGAAATGGAAGGAAAACTTCCAAACTCTTTCTATGAAGCCAGCATTACCTTGATTCCAAAACCAGAGACCCCACTGAAAAAGAGGACTATAGACCAATTTCCCTGATGAAAATGGATGCACAAATCCTCAACAAGATATTAGCCAACTGGATCCAACAATACATTTAAAAAGTTATTCACCATGACCAACTGCGATTTATACCTGGGATGCAGGTCTGTTTCAATATCCACAAAACCATCAATGTGATTCATCACATCAACAAAAGAAAGGACAAGAACCATATGATCCTCTCAATAGATACAAAGAAAGCATCTGACAAAATATAGCATCGTTTCTTGATAAAAACGCTCAAGAAAGTAGGGATAGAAGGAGCATGCTCGAGATCATAAAAGCCATATATGAAAGACCCAACACTAATATCATCCACAATGGGGAAAAACTGAGAGCTTTCCTCCTAAGGTCAGGAATAAGACAGGGATGTCCCCTCTCACCACTGTTATTCAACATGTTCATCGTAGTCTTAACCTCTGCAATCAGACAACACGAAGAAATAAAAGGCATCCAAATCAGCCAGGAGGAAGTCAAACTTTCACTCTTCGCAGATGACATGATACTCTACATGGAAAACCCAAAAGATTCTACCAAAAAACTGCTAAAACTGATTCATGAATTCAGCAAAGTTGCAGGATATAAAATAAATGCACAGAAATCGGTTGAATTACTATACACCAACAATGAAGCAATAGAAAGAGAATCAGGAATCGATCCCATTTACAATTGCACCAAAAACCATAAAATACCTAGGAATAAATATAACCAAAGAGGTGAAAAATCTATACACTGAAAACTATAGAAAACTTATGAAAGAAATTGAAGAAGACACCAAAAAAATGAAAAGTTTCCATGCTCCTGGATAGGAAGAACAAATATTGTTAAAATGTCAATTCTACCCAAAACAATCTACATATTCAATGCATTCAATCCCTATCAAAATAATACTAGCCTCCTTCACAGAGCTAGAACAAATAATCCTAAAATTTGTATGGAACCAGAAAAGACCCCAAATAGCCAAAGCAATCTTGAAAAAGAAAACCAAAGCAGGAGGCATCACAATCCTGGACCTCAAGCTATACTACAAAGCTGTAATCATCAAGACAGTATGATACTGGCACAAAAACAGACACTCAGATCAATGGAACAGAATAGAGAACCCAGAAATGGACCCACAAATGTATGGCCAACTAATCTTTGACAAAGCAGGAAAGAATACCCAATGGAATAAAGACAGTCTCTTCAGCAAGTGGTGCTGGGGAAACTGGACAGCAACATGCAGAAGAAGGAACCTGGACCACTTTCTTACACCAAACACAAAAATAAACTCAAAATGGATGTGAAAGACCTAAATGTGAGAGAGGGAGCCATCAAAATCCTCGAGGAGAAGGCAGGCAAAAACCTCTTTGATCTTGGCTGTAGCAACTTCTTACCAACACATCTCTGGAGGCAGTGGAAACAAAAGCAGGAATGAACTATTGGGACCTCATGAAAATAAAAAGGTTCTGCACAGCAAAAGAAACAATCAGCAAAACTAAAAGGCAACTGACAGAATGGGAGAAGATATTTGCAAACGACATATCAGATAAAGGGTTAGGATCCAAAATCTGTAAAGAACTGATCAAACTCAACATGCAAAAAACAAATAATCCAGTGAAGAAATGGGCAAAAGACATGAATAGACACTTCTCCAAAGAAGATATCCAGATGGCCAACTGACACATGAAAAAATGCTCAACATCACCCATCATTAGGGAAATACAAATCAAAACCACAATGAGATACCACCTTACTCCTGTAAGGATGGCTAACATTAACAACTCAGGCAACAACAGATGTTGGCGAGGATGCAGAGATAGAGGATCTCTTTTGAACTGCTGGTGGGAATGCAAACTGGTGCAGCCACCAGTATGGAGGTTCCTCAAAAAATTAAAAATAGAACTACCCTACGACCCAGCAATTGCACTGCTAGGTATTTATCCAAGGGATACAGGTATGCTGTTTCAGAGGGGCACATGCACCCCCAATGTTTATAGCAGCACTATCAACAATAGCCGACGTATGGAAAGAGCCCAAATGTCCATCGATGGATAAATGGATAAAGAAAATGTGGCATATATATATATATATATATATATATATATATATATATACACACACACACACAATGGAGTATTACTTGGCAATCAAAAAGAATGAAATCCTGCCATTTGCAACTGTGTGGATGGAACTAGAGGGTATTATGCTAAGTGAAATTAGTCAGAGAAAGATAAACATCATATGCCTTCACTCATATGAGGACTTTAAGACACAGAACAGATGAACATAAGGGAAGGGAAGCAAAAATAATATAAAAACAGGGAAGGGGACAAATCATAAGAGACTCTTAAATATGGAAAACAAACAGTTACTGGAAGAGTTGTGGGAGGGGGGATGGGCTAAATGGGTAAGGGGCATGAAGGAATCTTCTCCTAAAATCATTTTTGCACTATATGCTAACTAATTTGGATGTAAATTAAAAAAAATAAAAGTAATAAATAAAAATATGTCTTGGGAATTTCTAAAATAGTGTTATGACCTTCAAACCATATTCGATATTAACAAAACCATGTATTTCCTGACTCAGAGAATTTTCCAAATATGATGGGCAAATAAATGTACAAACTGTTTCTCATATTTCATATTTATATAAGATATGACATTTGTTAAAAATAAAGGTCCAATTTAAAAACTTTTATTTCATTTGCCTCTACCAAAGACATTCCTTGGTGGTCTCCCCAGCACCCACTTCCTCTTCTTTATCATAGCCCCGATTTCCATGAAGTTCTGGGGAATTTCATTCCACCTTCAGCTCCACGAGGGGAGCCTTTGGCTTGGGTTAAGCCAATCAGTTTATTTCACCTGTACAATCAGAATGAATCTTAGGACTTTTGTTGGCAATATTGGGAAAACAGTTTTCTGCTGGCCACAACCAAGATGTATGAACCAAAACCCCACGACCTGCAGGTCATCATCTTGGTACCCTGAGGAGAACCAGCCTCCAAGTGAAACGAACATTACAGAGCACAGGGAAAAGCAAAAGGAAATTAGTACTTTCGTAACTTTTTTGGACAGCTGGAACAAGCCTTAACTGAGACCAATATTTATTCCTGGACATTGCAGTTGCACCAGCTAAAATGTTCTTTATTGTGGAAGACCTTACCACTCGAAATGGGATCTTTATGAGTCAACAGCGGCAACCTCACTTAGGAGCTTGTCAGAAATGCAGAACCAGGGCTAGGCTGGGGATCCTCCAGAGGCCGAATCTGCTTTTGAACAAAATCCCCAGGGTGACTCTCTGCGCACATTGGCTTTTGAGAAGAACTCCTCACCTTCTCTGAATCAGCTTCTCCCATAATTTGCATCTTGAATCAGACCACCACCACATCCTTATGCAATAGGCCATATAGATGTTTTTGCTCCTCTTTAGAGACACAGAAACTGAGCTCAGGGAATTTCCATGCTAGCCAAAGCTCCCACACATTTAAAAGGGGCAGAAGGAGCAGGAGCATCCAGGTTCCAAGCTCCACTGTAATTCCCTCCTCTAATGTGCTTTAGGGAGGGGGAGAGCCATTATCAACAGTTTCCAAGCATAGTGCAGCTTGGAAGGTCTAAGGCTACCTCTTCAGCAACCTTGCATTAGCCTTTATTTTAAGAGACCATGGGTTTAAAGACATCCTTCCTCTCAGTGTTTGCAATCATGGAAAAACTTCTTAATCTAGGTAATTTATTTAATAAGTAGCTCCAAATATTGGTTCCCGACTACTAGTAGTTTAATACAAAAATTACAGGCTAGTTTAATTGCACTTAACCAAGTAAGCCCTGTGAACAATTTTCTCTCATTATTTCTCACTGAGGCATGCCCCTTTGGCACAGTTCTCTTTTTATTAATAAAAGCAAGGAATGGGTGTTGAGAAATCTTCATGCTCCTTGATGTTTTCTAAAATTTAGCCAATAAAGAAAATTACTATATCAAACAGAATTATTTCAGAGAAAATCTTCCCCTTGAAAAATTTTCAACTCAGCTAAAATAGTATTAGACATTTAAAGGCCTACCTGGTAAATTGCTGTGGATCTTTAATATGGTTTATGTGCACAATAGTCCCTCAACAAATACTTGTTAAGTACATAACTTTCACTTTTAAGTTACTTGACGGCTTGCAAAGCACCTTACCTTTGTTTTTCCTTTTATTCTCATTGACTTGTATCTTTGCAACAATCCTGGTAGGTACGTGTTATTATTTCCATTTTACAGATGTTGAGACTAAACCTCAGAAAGATTAAAAACACTTTATTTTATTTATTTGTGATAGAAATGGGATTCAAATCCTGGTCCTACGACCATAATTTTAGATCCTACTATCTTATGCTGAATCCTTCTTCTAGAAAGGCATTCCAGTGGGCCTTACACTGTTAGTAAGTGGAGCCACTGTTAGTAAATGGAGCCACTAGGCCATCCTTGGGTGCACACACACCCACAGCCATTTCATGAAATCTGCTCTAGATGCAAGTCTTGTTTACTACTTGGAGTAATTTGTATTACACTGAATAAATGATTGTAGACCAAGTATTCTTCCACCATTTCCATCTCTTTCAAAGTCTGTAATGTGAGATTGTTTCTCATAGGCTGGAGAGACATCCTGACCCTCAAGGATCCCACTGAGATGCAAACATGGGGATTTCTTCCAGCTTTGGTTGGTGTCTTTCCCAAGCTTCAGCTTCTAGTCTGCTGATGGCAAAGTAGTGTAGACAGAGGTCCTGCCACTTCTTGCCTGTGGTAAGAAGCCACAGCCACAAGCCACCCAGACACTGGCCCAGATGCAGGCTATCAGGTCAAAGATAGAGCATAGGCAAAACTTGTCTCCTAGTCAGTAACACACCAATGTACTTCCTGGAGACTATGTCCCCATTTTCTTTGATAACTTTCTACTAATGTTATGGTAGATGGGCTTCTAAGACAAGAAGCTGGAGAAGATTATGATGTATTACACCTCCTATCCTATCTGCAAACAGGTGTATTTTTCATTTGCTTTTCCCTTGTGAGTCCCACATCATTTGCAAATATGTATGCAAAGTGGTATCCTGAAGTGTGACTCCATCTCCCCAACACTCATCATACTAATGGAAACTAAACATGATCTTAAGAGTGATAAAGACATGATTGAGAAAATGCAGAAGTTGATTCCCATCCTGTAGCCAAAGGCATTAGTCACAGCTTAAGGAGATCAGTGCTGTAAAATAATGTACCTGGAATGCTCAGCTCTCACACAGAGGGGTCGCAGGACAGTGTTTGATGGAAATATTAGAACTCTCTGCCCACTGCCTGTCAAGACGAGGAAGAGAAATGCTTGCTGTTTCAGGGAGGGCAGAATAAATAAAATAGACAATCCTGTAGTTAATTCATTAAAGAAAAAATAAAAGATATTAAGACAGATGAAATCAAGTGTGAGGCAGGGATATAACTGATACAGAAGAAGTCACTGACCACAGAACACTATGAAGTCTTGTTGAAATAGCTGATTTTCAAGAAAATACAAACATAGGGTAAGGGAAGGAAAAATAAAATAAAAATAGAGAGGGAGGCAAACCATAAGAGATTCTTAAATACAGAGGACAAACTGAGGGTTACTGGAGGGCAGGTGGATGGGGGATGGGCTAAGGGGGTGATGGGCATTAAGACTGTTGAGATGAACACTGGGTGTTATATGTCAGTGATGAATCACTAAATTCTATTCTCAAAACCAATATTACACTATATGTTAACTAACTAGAATTCAAAAATTAAAAAAAAAAAGAAATAAAATAACCACCAAAACAAACAAACAAACAAACAAAAAAGAAAGAAAGGGAAAGGAAATACAAACTCAAAATTCCCTTGGGAAAAAGCAGAAAACTAAATAGACAAATAACCAGGGAAGAAACAAGGGAGGGAAGAAGGGACGTTGTCAACAAATTACCTCTAAGAAGATTAACAGACCCATAAAGTGTTCCCACCAGCTCTGCACACACAGTCAAGAAACATAATTCCTAAGTTTATACAAAATATTCCATGGCATTAAAAAAAACTTTCCAAATCTTTTCACAGAGCTAGACTAATTCTCATATGGAAACCTCAAAATAAATAACACAATAGGGAAAAATTACACACTTAGCCTTTGAAGACATGACAGTTAAAGATCTTTATTTATTTTTTTTATAATTATAAACCAGTATTTTTTACTTCAGTGCCTCCTCATCTGATGTGTTTCTCCCTCCTGCACTATTTGCCCCTCAAGGCCAAGGGGAGTGACACTCATTCCTTGGTTAACCTCCCTCCCTTCCAAGGGTTGTGGAGTTCAGCAGGTGAATGACAGGACCCAGATTCTCAATCTCATTTTCTGGTTCCTAGCATGTCTCACACAAAACAGCATAAAGTAGCAACCCACTTGTCAATATTCATATGGCAAAAATCTAAATAAATGCAGCTTACTGAGACCTCTGAGAATTCTTTCAAGATAAACTCAGGGAGAAGGGGACACTTGCCAAGAAGCGATAGTTAATTTGTGATTGGGAGAATATGTCATTATTCCTGGCACACAACACAGATTGAGAGAAACTGCCACTTCCCCATTCCCCATCAAAGACCTTTCTGGGTGCTTCGGGAACCAGCCCCGCTCTCATCTCTGGAACCAGCAAAAATATCTCTCCAAAGTGACATGTTCTTGTTTTCTGCAAATGCTACACTTTCTAAGAGTTGGGCAGTCTTCTTGTCCTTAAAACAATAGCACGAAAGCATTTGAGTATCTTTCCCTGTTTTTAAGCAGTCAAGTGACAAGCTACCTTCTCAAGCAAACAAGCAGATTTCCTGTAAGGTCATGCAAGTTACTCATCTTTTTTCTTTCCCACAGTGTCTATCATCAGTCTGTGAATGAAGGGTTCCAGAATGTGGGATGAGGAGAGAAAGAATACCCATGACCAACAGTGTATGAACACATATATGACCACCTCTTCTTCTCAACCCTCCACAGCTCCCCAGTTTTTTATAAAGGACAAATGTCTAGCTCATTTCCTAGGGAGTGTCCAAAGAGCTGCACAATGAGACCCCAAGCTATCTTTCCAATCTCATCCCTCCTAATTCTTGCTACACCCAGCCTCCCCAGACACTTCAAAGGCACCCAATCTCACCAGAAACTCTCTCATATTGTTCCCTCTGGCTGGAATGACCTTGATAAACTCTTCCTCCTGCCATGCTCCTACTCACTGTCCCAAGCCCAGATCAAATGTCACTCTCCCTTTGAAATCCTCCAAGCCAGAAATAAATACTCCTGTGTTTTCAAGCATGAACTGTATCATAATTATTCGAATGTGGCTTTGCTCCCCCTAAAAAATTACAAACTTGGTGACGACAGGGACTGTATCATGTTTGCATATTTGTGCATGTGCCCCATTGTCCAGCTCAGTGCCTCACATGATGCAGGGACTCATTACATTTTTGTTGAATGGCCCTTTTGAGTGTCTCCTGGAGGTCCACTGCCTGACACAAATAGACTGTAACCTGTAACCTGATGTAATTTGATTACTGAGAGTGATCAGAAGAACTGACAAGAGCATTTTAAAACAATGCGAAAATGGTGTCCACAAGGAGACAAACCGAGGGCAATGGTTTCTCCGATTGGCAAGAGGAAATGACACCCAAATCAAATTAAAAACAGCCAGGAAATGTAGTCCTACCTATCCTTGAAAACATTTTCTCTGTCATTCTCTTCTTCCTCAAGCGATTTGGTTTCCTAAGTAAACTTTCCTTCAGGGAAGACAGTGGGTGGTAGGAGTCAATGGTTTTTATTACCTATTGCTGTGTAACAAACTATCCCAAAATGTAGGGGATTAAAAATAGCTATTTGGGGGGCAGAAGGCGCCTGGGTAGTTCAGTCAATTAAACCTCCAACTCTTGATTTTTAGAATTTTGTAAGTCCATCTGCCATGATCTAGTAGATTCATGGGCTCAAGCCCCGCATCGGGCTCCATGCCGACAGTGTGGAGCGTGCTTAGGATTCTCTCTCTCCCTCTCTCTGTGTCCCTACCCCACTCACTCTTGCTCTCTCTCTAAAATAAATAAACCAATTTTTTAAAAAAAATAGCTATTTTTTTCTTGCTTATGATTCTACTGGTCAAGAATTCAGATAAAGGTAAGCTGAGTAGTTCTTCCACTCCGTGTAACATTGCTGGGTTCAGTTGTTTAGTGGCATTCAGTGGGAGCTGGGTGGTGCGGGGGGGGGGGGGGGGGAGTAAGGTGCTCATCTGGGCTAGTTCTATAAGGCTCCAGCGCCTCCTGGTGGCTGCATGACTAGCTTGGGCTTCCTCCCCACATGCTGGTCTAAGGGTAATTAATAACACTTCTCAGGTGGATGCTGACTTTCAAGAAAATGTGTTTCAAGCAGTGAAAGTGGAAGCTGAAGCACTGTTGCCCTCCCCTCAGATGTAGAGTCACCCCTGCCAATATTCTATTAGTCAAAACTGGTCAGAGGGCCATCCTGCATTTAGAGAGGAAATAGTCTCCATCTTTCCTTTCTTCTTCTTCTTCTTCTTCTGTTTTTTAATGTTTATTTATTTTTGAGAGAGAGTGAGACAGCACACACATGAGCCAGAGAGGGGCAAAGAGAGAGGGGACAGAGGATCTGAAGCGGACTCTGTGCTGACAACAGAAAGTCCAATATGGGGCTCAGACTCACAAACCATGAGATCATGACCTGAGCTGAAGTCAAACGCTTAACTGACTGGGCCACCCAGGTGCCCCATAGTCTCCATCTTTCAATGGGATGGAAAACAAGGAATTTTTAGTCGTCTTTAATCTACCTCTTCTTCCTAGGACTTGATTAACTTTGAATAAACCAAATGTCAAAGTTCTAGGCCTCTAGAATGGAAGCATACCCAATCAGACCATCCATTAGCATGAATACATCCCTTAACATTATTAACACATAATAGGTATTCCTTACTTGACGTTTAGTAGATATTTCTGAAACATGCCTATACTTCAATATTTTGGAAAATGAATCACCTTTTAATGCATCAAAGGAGTTGGCTAATTAAAGGAAATCCATTCTTTTGCAGGGAATTCTCTGCTTGCTTGGTTCCAAGACAGTTCCAACTCCACTTATCTTTATTCCTTTCAATAAAGACTATTTCATGAATATGATACTGAATATATTCATAAATATATTATCAAATAAGAGCTAATTTTATAAATTATAAGCATTTTTACATAAATAATTTCACAAAGTAGAAAAAGTTACTGTCAAAATTATTGTAGATTCACTAACATTTTTGCTGAAATGCTACCAGTTTGGAATTTTTACAATTGCCGTTGGAAAAATCTGATGAATCAGTGACTTATAAGTGGCCCAAACATCTTCTGAATCAAAGCCTGAAGTATTTGTTCAGCAGAATCTTAGGTGATGGTTTTGAGAGAGGTTACTTTGGATATGATGGATAAGAATTGTCATTTAATCTTTGATTTCTGGCTACATTAACAGTTAAGTGCCCAATTTGAAACTGCTAAGGCTTGAGAGCTGTGGAATACATAGTTAATTGACCTAGGTAGTATGAGAAAAGGCTAGAGTTTCCAGGCCAATTTTAATTTTCTCAAAAGGACCAACACAATTTTTTCCAGGAATAGGGAGATCTATATGCCTCAATACATTTTTGTGGAATGAATTAGTGAGGGAATGCATAAGTAAATATATCACTCGCCCTTTTCTTCAATGTGCTCTCAAGAACCCTACAGACACACTGGAAAGCCCATTTAAATACACAGGGCAGCAACAGCATGAATGGGAAAGACAGAACAGATTTCAAAAAATATTTTAGGGGACAGAATCAAGATATGGTTATCCAGTTAGAGGTGACAAGTGAGGACGAGGAAAGAAGTTCACAGGTTTCAAGCTTAGGTGACTAGGTCAATGGTGCTGATGCCAAGTGTGTTAAGAATAATAGTGAAGTTTCTAGTGCCGAATGGAAGGGTGAGTAGCTCAGTGAGAAAGTCCAATACTTGTAGACATCAGGGAAGATGTCCAGCAGGCAGTTGGTATATTTCAGTTCGGCTGCCTGGACGAGGTCAGAGCGTGAAGGTGTAGGTTTGGGAATTATAGTAATACCTTATGTGGTAGTGATGCCATGAAAATGTACATAATTGCCCAGTTGAGAGAGTATGGAGGGAGAGAACAGGGCAGGGACAGACCCCAGGGAAACATCAGCACTTACCTGAGGGGGAAAGGAAGGAAGGCTTCTTGGAGACAAGGACAGAATAATCAGAAATATACCAGAAATGTGCAAAGTGATGTACTGCAGGATCAGTCTTCAAAAGGGAGAAATGTCCAGCCCCATATATCTGTTAAATCCACCTATGAAATTGGCGCCTGGGTGGCTCAGTCAGTTGGGTGTCCGACTTTGGCTCAGGTCATGATCTTGCAGTTTGTGAGTTCCAGCCCCACGTCGGGCTCTGTGCTGACAGCTCAGAGCCTGGAGTCTGCTTCAGATTCTGTGTTTTCCTCTCTCTGTCTCTCTCTCTGCACCTCCCCTGCTCACACTCTGTCTCTCTCTCAAAAATAAATAAACATTAAAGACAATTTTTTTTTATTCCACCTGTGAAATGAGACTAAGAAGCATCTTGCATTGTAACGTCAACTAAGAAAACTCATGGTCCAAGCAGTTAAAAAGATCAAGATACACATCTTTCAATCTGCCAGCTAATTAGCTCCATGACCTGGGGAAGTCCCTTAACTTTTCTGTGCCTCAGAGCTCTCATCTGAAAACAGATAATAGTAATTAAGCCCATTCTAACCACCTCATAGGATTATTGGAGTTCAATGAGAAAATGCATGTGAATGCTAGTCCATTGTGAAGTAAAAATCATGTAGTGATATAAAGTTATTTCTTAATTTTAGTAGGCAGATTAATGATTGTTAATAAATGCTTGAAAATAACAGTATATGAGAAGAGCACAGATAACTCTGCTTTGATGAAGCTCTTTGGTAAAGAGCTTCTTGGATCACTGAAGTGTTCTTTTTCCCAAGAACTTGTAAGTCCTGCCCCACATGGGACATGCCACTCAAGCAGCAACAGCACTGGCCTGGGATTCAGGGTCCTCATCCCAGGCCTTGCCAACCATCTGTGCCTATCTCCATGGTGAACGTGCCACAGTCTATTGTGATTATTTGATGTAGGTCTGCCTCCCTTTAAGACTGTGAGATCCTTGAAGAGAGACCATATTTTGTCCATTGCCCTTCTGTTTTTATCAGTAGTCCCAGCACAATGCTTGAAACATGGAAGGGTTCCATAAGTATTCATTAAAAAAAAAAGAATAAATGGACATGGATCTCAGAATATCATTCAGTTTTAACCTCACTATAAGAGAACAAAATTAGATTATAAATTTTCTCTAAAGACTTAACGGCATTAGTATTTTCTTCAGACACACTTAAGCAGTACCAAGAAATGCTTGACAAGTTATCTGGAATAGATAAATAATTATAAGCATGTATAGAGATGAAGGGTTACCAGTATTCATAATCATTTATTCTTAATGAGATCAAACTCTTTGAGGATGGTATTCAATAATGTGATTTCAAACACCTATAATCATAGAGTACTTGCCTCATGAACAACCAAAAGTGATAACAGGTTGAGCAGCAGGTGAAGTTCTAGTCTAGAAAAGACACTTGCCCTTATGTCTCCCACTATTTTGCTAATTGCCTTTGAGCCCCCTGGCATGTGTCACCCCACCTCACTCCACTACCAAATGAAAGATATTTGTTGGGTTTTTCCCCAGAAAAAAAAAAAGCTAAGCACCTTAAAAATAATAATGATTAGAGTAAAGATGACTTTGGCAGCTCAGGATGGTACATCTTTGACCTTGAGCAGCTGCAGCCTATACTTGACAATGGAGCTGCTGGAGGTGTTGCTGAAAGTCACAGTAGAGGGCGGCATAGGAGGATGCTGGGCTCACCGCGCATCCTGCTGATCACTTAGATTCCACTTACACCTGCCTAAATAACCCAGAAAACCGCCAGAGGATTAGCAGAACGGAGTCTCTGGAGCCAAGCGCAGACGAGAGGCCCACGGAAGAGGGGAGGAAAGGCGGCGAGGTGGTGTGCGCTCCACGGACTGGCGGGAGGGAGCCGGGGCGGAGGGGCGGCTCCCCGGCCAAGCAGAGCCCCCGAGTCTGGCTGGCAAAAGCGGAGGGGCCGGACGGACTGTGTTCCGACAGCAAGCGCGACTTAGCGTCTGGGAGGTCATAAGTTAACAGCTCTGCTCGGAAAGCGGGAAGGCCGGAGGACAAAGGGAGGGAGAGCTGCTGAGCCCCCGGACGACAGAGCTCAGTTTGGTGGGGAACAAAGGCGCTCGCCAGCGCCATCTCCCCCGCGCATCCCCCAGCCAAAATCCCAAAGAGAACCAGTTCCTGCCAGGGAACTTGCTCGCTCCGCGCAAACACCCAACTCTGTGCTTCTGCAGAGCCAAACCTCCGGCAGTGGATCTGACTCCCTCCCGCTGCCACAGGGCCCCTCCTGAAGTGGATCACCTAAGGAGAAGCGAGCTAAGCCTGCCCCTCCTGCCCCCGTGCACCTTGCCTACCCACCCCAGCTAGTACACCAGATACCCAACACCACAAGCCTGGCAGTGTGCAAGTAGCCCAGACGGGCCACCCCACCCCACAGTGAATCCCGCCCCTAGGAGAGGGGAAGAGAAGGCACACACCAGTCTGACTGTGGCCCCAGCGGTGGGCTGGGGGCAGACATCAGGTCAGACTGCGGCCCCGCCCAACAACTCCAGTTATACACCACTGCACAGGGGAAGTGCCCTGCAGGTCCTCACCACTCCAGGGACTATCCAAAATGACCAAACGGAAGAATTCCCCTCAGAAGAATCTCCAGGAAATAACAACAGCCAATGAACTGATCAAAAAGGATTTAAATCATATAACAGAAAGTGAATTTAGAATAATAGTCATAAAATTAATCGCTGGGCTTGAAAACAGTATAGAGGACAGCAGAGAATCTCTTGCTACAGAGATCAAGGGACTAAGGAACAGTCACTAGGAGCTGAAAAATGCTTTAAACGAAATGCAAAACAAAATGGAAATGACGACGGCTCGGATTGAAGAGGCAGAGGAGAGAATAGGTGAACTAGAAGATAAAGTTATGGAAAAAGAGGAAGCTGAGAAAAAGAGATAGAAAAATCCAGGAGTATGAGGGGAAAATTAGAGAACTAAGTGATACACTAAAAAGAAATAATATACTCATAATTGGTATCCCAGAGGAGAGGGAAAGGTGCTGAAGGGGTACTTGAAGAAATAATAGCTGAGAACTTCCCTGAACTGGGGAAGGAAAAAGGCATTGAAATCCAAGAGGCACAGAGAACTCCCTTCAGACGTAACTTGAATCGATCTTCTGCACGATATATCATAGTGAAACTGGCAAAATACAAGGATAAAGAGAAAATTCTGAAAGCAGCAAGGGATAAACGTGCCCTCACATATAGAGGGAGACCTATAAGACTCGTGACTGATCTCTCTTTTGAAACTTGGCAGGCCAGAAAGGATTGGCACGAGATCTTCAGTGTGCTAAACAAAAAAATATGCAGCCAAGAATCCTTTATCCAGCAAGTCTGTCATTTAGAATAGAAGGAGAGATAAAGGTCTTCCCAAACAAACAAAAACTGAAGGAATTTGTCACCACTAAACCAGCCCTACAAGAGATGCTAAGGGGGACCCTGTGAGACAAAGTACCAGAGACATCACTACAAGCATAAAACATACAGACATCACAATGACTCTAAACCCGTATCTTTCTATAATAACAATGAATGTAAATGGATTAAATGCGCCAACCAAAAGACATAGGGTATCAGAATGGATAAAAAAACAAGACCCATCTATTTGCTGTCTACAAGAGACTCATTTTAGATCTGAGGACACCTTTAGATTGAGAGTGAGGGGATGGAGAACTATTTATCATGCTGCTGGAAGCCAAAAGAAAGCTGGAGTAGCCATACTTAGACAAACTGGACTTTAAATTAAAGGCTGTAACAAGAGATGAAGAAGGGCATTATATAATAATTACAGGGTCTATCCATCAGGAAGAGCTAACAATTATAAATGTCTATGCGCCAAATACCGGAGCCCCCAGATATATAAAACAATTACTCATAAACATAAGCAACCTTATTGATAAGAATGTGGTCATTGCAGGGGACTTTAACACCCCACTTACAGAAATGGATAGATCATCTAGACACATGGTCAATAAAGAAACAAGGGCCCTGAATGATACATTGGATCAGATGGACTTGACAGATATATTTAGAACTCTGCATCCCAAAGCAACAGAATATACTTTCTTCCCGAGTGCACATGGAACATTCTCCAAGATAGAGCATATACTGGGTCACAAAACAGCCCTTCATAAGTTTAAAAGAATTGAAATTATACCATGCATACTTTCAGACCACAATGCTATGAAGCTTGAAATCAACCACAGGAAAAAGTCTGGAAAACCTCCAAAAGCATGGAGGTTAAAGGACACCCTCCTAAAGAATGAGTGGGTCAACCAGGCAATTAGAGAAGAAATTTAAAAATATATGGAAACAAACGAAAATGAAAATACAACAATCCAGATGCTTTGGGATGCAGCGATGGCAGTCCTGAGAGGAAAATACATCGCAATCCAGGCCTATCTCAAGAAACAAAAAAAAAAATCCCAAATACAAAATCTAACAGCACACCTAAAGGAAATAGAAGCAGAACAGCAAAGGCAGCCTAAACCCAGCAGAAGAAGAGAAATAATAAAGATCAGAGCAGAAATAAACAATATAGAATCTAAAAAAACGGTAGAGCAGATCAACGAAACCAAGAGTTGGTTTTTTGAAAAAATAAACAAAATTGACAAACCTCTAGCCAGGCTTCTCAAAAAGAAAAGGGAGATGACCCAAATAAATAAAATCATGAATGAAAATGGAATTATTACAACCAATCCCTCAGAGATACAAACAATTATCAGGGAATACTATGAAAAATTATATGCCAACAAATTGGACAACCTGGAAGAAATGGACAAATTCCTAAACACCCACACGCTTCCAAAACTCAATCAGGAGGAAATAGAAAGCTTGAACAGACCCATAACCAGCGAAGAAATTGAATCAGTTATCAAAAATCTCCCAACAAATAAGAGTCCAGGACCAAATGGCTTCCCAGGGGAGTTCTACCAGACGTTTAAAGCAGAGATAATACCTATCCTTCTCAAGCTATTCCAAGAAATAGAAAGGGAAGGAAAACTTCCAGACTCATTCTATGAAGCCAGTATTACTTTGATTCCTAAACCAGACAGAGACCCAGTAAAAAAAGAGAACTACAGGCCAATATCCCTGATGAATATGGATGCAAAAATTCTCAATAAGATACTAGCAAATCGAATTCAACAGCATATAAAAAGAATTATTCACCATGATCAAGTGGGATTCATTCCTGGGATGCAGGGCTGGTTCAACATTCGCAAATCAATCAACGTGATACATCACATTAATAAAAAAAAAGAGAAGAACCATATGATCCTGTCAATCGATGCAGAAAAGGCCTTTGACAAAATCCAGCACCCTTTCTTAATAAAAACCCTTGAGAAACTCGGGATAGAAGGAACATACTTAAAGATCATAATAGCCATTTATGAAAAGCCCACAGCTAACATCATCCTCAATGGGGAAAAACTGAGAGCTTTCTCCCTGAGATAAGGAACACGACAGGGATGCCCACTCTCACCGCTGTTGTTTAACATAGTGTTGGAAGTTCTAGCATCAGCAATCAGACAACAAAAGGAAATCAAAGGCATCAAAATTGGCAAAGATGAAGTCAAGCTTTCGCTTTTGGCAGATGACATGATATTATACATGGAAAATCCGATAGACTCCACCAAAAGTCTGCTAGAACTGATACATGAATTTAGCAAAGTTGCAGGATACAAAATCAATGTACAGAAATCAGTTGCATTCTTATACACTAACAATGAAGCAACAGAAAGACAAATAAAGAAACTGATCCCATTTACAATTGCACCAAGAAGCATAAAATACCTAGGAATAAAACTAACCAAAGATGTAAAAGATCTGTATGCTGAAAACTATAGAAAGCTTATGAAGGTAATTGAAGAAGATATAAAGAAATGGAAAGACATTCCCTGCTCATGGATTGGGAGAATAAATATTGTCAAAATGTCAATACTACCCAAAGCTATCTACACATTCAATGCAGTTCCAATCAAAATTGCACCAGCATTCTTCTCGAAACTAGAACAAGCCATCCTAAAATTCATATGGAACCACAAAAGGCCCCGAATAGCCAAAGTAATTTTGAAGAAGAAGACCAAAGCAGGAGGCATCACAATCCCAGACTTTAGCCTCTACTACAAAGCTGTCATCATCAAGACAGCATGGTATTGGCACAAAAACAGACACATAGACCAATGGAATAGAATAGAAACCCCAGAACTAGACCCACAAATGTATGGCCAACTCATCTTTGACAAAGCAGGAAAGAACATCCAATGGAAAAAAGACAGTCTCTTTAACAAATGGTGCTGGGAGAACCGGACAGCAACATGCAGAAGGTTGAAACTAGACCACTTTCTCACACCATTCACAAAAATAAATTCAAAATGGATAAAGGACCTGAATGTGAGACAGGAAACCATCGAAACCCTAGAGGAGAAAGCAGGAAAAGACCTCTCTGACCTCAGCCGTAGCAATCTCTTACTCGACACATCCCCAAAGGCAAGGGAATTAAAAGCAAAAATGAATTACTGGGACCTTATGAAGATAAAAAGCTTCTGCACAGCAAAGGAAACAACCAACAAAACTAAAAGGCAACTAATGGAATGGGAAAAGATATTTGCAAATGACATATCGGACAAAGGGTTAGTATCCAAAATCTATAAAGAGCTCACCAAACTCCACACCCGAAAAACAAATAACCCAGTGAAGAAATGGGCAGAAAACATGAATAGACACTTCTCTAAAGAAGACATCCGGATGGCCAACAGGCACATGAAAAGATGTTCAACGTCACTCCTTATCAGGGAAATACAAATCAAAACCACACTCTGATATCACCTCACGCCAGTCAGAGTGGCCAAAATGAACAAATCAGGAGACTATAGATGCTGGAGAGGATGTGGAGAAATGGGAACCCTCTTGCACTGTTGGTGGGAATGCAAATTGGTGCAGCCACTCTGGAAAGCAGTGTGGAGGTTCCTCAGAAAATTAAAAATAGACCTACCTTATGACCCAGCAATAGCACTGCTAGGAATTTATCCAAGGGATACAGGAGTACTGATGCATAGGGGCACTTGTACCCCAATGTTTATAGCAGCACTCTCAACAATAGCCAAATTATGGAAAGAGCCTAAATGTCCATCAACTGATGAATGGATAAAGAAATTGTGGTTTATATACACAATGGAATACTGCGTGGCAATGAGAAAGAATGAAATATGGCCTTTTGTAGCAACGTGGATGGAACTGGAGAGTGTGATGCTAAGTGAAATAAGCCATACAGAGAAAGACAGATACCATATGGTTTCACTCTTATGTGGATCCTGAGAAACTTAACAGAAACCCATGGGAGAGGGGAAGGAAAAAAAAAAAAGAGGTTAGAGTGGGAGAGAGCCAAAGCATAAGAGACTGTTAAAAACTGAGAACAAACTGAGGGTTGATGGGGGGTGGGAGGGAGGGAAGGATGGGTGATGGGTATTGAGGAGGGCACCTTTTGGGATGAGCACTGGGTGTTGTATGGAAACCAATTTGACAATAAATTTCATATATTGAAAAAAAAAAAAGAAAGTCACAGTAGAGCAAGTATATCCATTGTTTTGTTCAATTGGTTGCACAGCAGTAACTACAGTTATTAGTCATTGGGGTTTGCAAAATATAATTGTGTTCATTGATTTCTATGACCTTATACTCATGGTTTACCTACATAGAAATTTGCCTTTGAGGTGTTTTTCCCCAATATTATCTATACCCTTGGAAACTTGACAGTAAGTGGCCCAAGTTCAAGTCAAATATCACATAACATCAAGGAGTAGTAGGCATGAATTTCAAATAAGCACCCATATCTCGTTTAGTGACCAAAGTCTGGCTCCTCATTTTGTTTTTTTTAAATCCCCTTCTCATGAATTAGACATAAGATATGCCCCCAAACAGTCAACCAAGAAATATCCCTCCTCTGAGGAGCATCTAGAATGCTAGAAAGTACACATTTCTGCCCATTCTTCTCAACAAAGACTGTGACGGACTCAAACGCCAGCATTCTGCATGTCGTGGCCACTCTCCATGAGTATCCTCTGTCATCAAACTGAGAGTTCTGGTATTTTGGAGGCACTTTCATCCTTCAGTCCAGAGTAATTCTCAGCATTTCACAACTTGGATTGATCTTGTCAGTGATCAACACCTGATGGCTGTTGTCCCTGCTTCAGCCATATTATTCAAGTGTCAATAATTTCATTTTCAACTCTCCAGTCCTAAGAGTTCTCAAGAGAAAAACAGCCCCATAGACAACTTTAGTGAATCACTTAAAGTATTGTGTTTTCCTAAAACAATTCAGTGTCACAAAGGAAAAACAGGACAACTAGACAATGCATGAACTTCATCAGGGCCAGGGAAATAATCATACAAAGAAACACAATTCCATGGAGCTACCTTAAACTGAAGAGAAAATCGCAGAAGGGGTACAAAATCAGCTTGGTTTCTGCTGCTGCCTGTAACGAATTGGGCAGACTTACATGGAAAGGCTTCCAACCTAACACCTGAAAATGCTTTTCACGTGACAGGTTCTCAATGTAAGATTCATCATCAACCCCAAGACACACAAAAGGAAAAGGACACTAACTCTTCAATAATGTTGGTACTAAATCATAAATGGAGCTTTAGAATGCCACCTTCTTAGGAACTTAATGAAACTTCCCAAGTCAGAGCACACCATAGAGGTACAAGCTTCATCTCTTAGTGTACAAATCAAATCCTTGGGTTTGCTATGGCTTGTAATTCATTTTATTATCCAATAGGTTTCAGGTTGCATCTTATCAGAACACAGAACAACATAAAAGCCTGGTGGAGCCCACATTTCAGGGGGGAGGGACCAGGAGAAAGGCTAAGCTTGTTCTGGAAACTTTTCCCAGAAGGACAAGGTGAAGGGTAGTATTACTCAGGTGAAAGAGAGGAGAGCATTCTTAGTGTCCCCAGGGAACAGGTGACCACGGTATGGAGGAAAACCCAGGGAGAAGGTCCCTCTGGGTTGTAGATTCAGGGCCCCTGCTGGGTTCCCTTCCATCTATCTACTTCTTCCTTCTCCTTGACCCCACATACAACTTGAGTTCTTGCTACAGGGTGGAGTTCATGCACATGGTATCCTCTGACAGACCATATTTCCCAAGCTAAGAATCAATTCTCATTGTTCTCACAATGGGAGAGAATATTTGCAATTGAAACAGACTTGGAAAATCTGGGAATAATTACTATAAATTATAGTCATTTTCTGTGGACTGCTTGTCACCTGTGACCAATATGCCTATAACTTGATATTATCTGATTAACCTTTCCTAAGTTTTATTTTATTACAATAGTAAACTCTATTCATATATATCCAGACATCATCATTCATTTTCCCTTATCAGGGTTGTCAATGTTTTGTTGGACTTTTTTGTTTATTTGTTTGTTTGTTTGTTTGTTTGTTTAAATTCAAGTTGGTTAGCATATAGTGCAGTATTGGTTTCAGGAGTAGAACCCAGTGATTCATCGCTTACATGAAACACCCAGTGCTCGGGGCGCCTGGGTGGCGCAGTCGGTTAAGCGTCCGATTTCAGCCAGGTCACGATCTCGCGGTCCGTGAGTTCGAGCCCCGCGTCAGGCTCTGGGCTGATGGCTGGGAGCCTGGAGCCTGTTTCCGATTCTGTGTCTCCCTCTCTCTCTGCCCCTCCCCCGTTCATGCTCTGTCTCTGTCTGTCCCAAAAATAAATAAAAAACATTAAAAAAAAAAAAAAAAAAAAGAAACACCCAGTGCTCATCTCAACAAGTGCCCTCCTTAATGCCCATCACCCATTTAACCCATGCCCCCACCACCTCCCCTCCTGCAACCCTCAGTTTGTTCTCTGTATTTGAGAATCTCTTATGGTTTGCCTCCCTCTCGGTTTTTATCTTATTTTTCCTTCCTTTCTCATCTGTTTTGTATCTTAAATTCCACATATGAGTGAAATCATATAATATTTTTTTTGTCTAACTTATTTCACTTAGCACAATACACGTTAGTTCCATCCACATTGTCGCAAATGGCAAGATCTAATTTTTTTATTGTTGAGTAATATTCCATTTATATATCTAAATATATATAATCTTCTTTATCCATCCATTGGTCTATGGACATTTGGGCTCTTTCCATAATTTGGCTATTGTTGATAGTGCTGCTATAAACATTGGGTGCATGTGCCCCTTTGAATCATCATTTTTGTATTACATCATTTATGTACTAGGTACATAAATACCTAGTAGTGTAATTGCTGGGTTGTAGAGTTGTTCTATTTTTAATTTTGTGAGGAAACTCCATACTGTTTCCCAGAGTGGGAAACTGCACCAGTTTGCATTCCCACCAGCAGTGCAAAAGTGTTCCCCTTTCTCCTCATGCTCACCAACATCTGTTGTTTCCTAAGTTGTTCATTTTAGACTGTCAATGTTAAAGAAAATTGAAGGAGACATTGTCTGATACATATATTATAAAGTACATGCTTACATTACAAAGTATAGCCTAAGTCTTCCCAGAAAACCCTACTTACCTCTTTAGGATCATTAGTCAGAAAATTCACACATGATTCCACCTTTATGGCAGATGGCATACACTCATAGCTTGGCTCAAGACATTTGGATAAGTACTCTTAAATAGGATGTGATCATTCAAAACACATCATTGGAAGCATTTTTTAGTTCTCTTGTCAATGATAATGATTGGTTTGCTTACCAGACTTGTTTGCTTAACAGTAAGAATTCCAATGTCTAAATTTTACAAATGTTCGAGTTACAAACAAAGACTATTTCACTCACTATGCCCCAGGTTTGATCAACTTTTTGATCAATCAAAAAGTCCTCATAAACTTTTGTTGCTGTTATCACTAATTTCTTCCATAACAGAAAGACCCAAGGATTAAAGCATGGCATGTCGGGACAAACTGGCAGCTTAAAGACTATGTCACCCACTGTCCTCATTTTATTTAATTGCTTTATTTGAATTGTTTTGATTGTGTTGATCATTCAAAGATGACACTCTTATTATGCACTGTTCCAAATAGTGGTTATATCAGTGGAGGTGTTTGCAGTTGCAAGGAACAGAAAACCCAGCAAAAAGTGGCTTAAAACCACAAGAAAAATATGTTGCCTTATGTTGCAAGAAGTCTGAAGGTGGTCAGTTCCCAGGAGCTGGGTACTCTGCATCTTTCCACTCTGCCATGCTCAGCAGGTTAACAAAGCCCTCCTTTATATTTGCAAGTTGGCTGTAGCAATTCCAGATGGTACCCACAGACATGACATCCAGCAAAGAAGAAGGCGTTCCTCTCCTGCTTCTCTTTATGTATTTCAAGGAAGACATTTCCCAGAGGCTTCTTGTACACTACCCACAATTGTCTTACCGTGATCAACATTTGCCTCTGGAGCTGGAGAGGGGTCTTTGGAGCTCCTGTAAACCCAATTACTAAACAAATGCAATGCTCTACTAGGAAGGAAAAAAATGGAGTGGTCAATTTGGGATAAGGAATCAATAGTTTCTGCCACACGGGTTTCCCAAAATAGTTCATCTTGTCCTACTCACCTTGTTAATAATATGAATTTGTCCATTTATACCTATTCAACCCCATTAAAATTTTCACCTCTACCACTTGCTCAGGCTTCCAGATTTATAGGAAGCCTACCAATATTTTCAACATACTTCCATTTTCTATGTGGAGCCATGTTTCTCCTAGGTATTCTAAAGAATAACTAGATACAAAATCATACATTATTTGTAGGCCTTCCTGGGATTACACCTCCACAATCATACAATTCTGGAAGAAAATCTACCTGATTTTGACCCTTTAGCAAGGAAACACATATATGCACTGTTATAAAATGAAATTCAACTAAGTTCTAGAGATCATACTGGCTTGACTCAGCAGTTCACGAGTCAGGTAGCACCCAATCTAGCAGATAGAAAAGAGCTCCAAAGTTGCTGTCTGAAATGCAGGACGTTTATAGGCAGGAAAGAACAGGAACAAGGAAGTTATACTAGGCAAAAAAAAAAAAAAAGAGAGAGAGAGGTGTTGGTTATTGCAAGGTTACTTTTCTTTGGGGGATAGCTGGAGTGTATCAGGCAAATTACTTAACTAGTTCACATCAGGTTTGAGATTCTATTCCTAATGGAACAGAAACTGTAATTAAGTTAAGTCTCCATTTGGTGGCATGGGGCTTAGCATAAGTGACTCCATTTGGGGCCTGTTGTCTTGTTTTTAACAGCACCTACATATCACCCATCCAGGAAAGAGGGAACAGCCACTCAGCCGGACCTTTCCCAGCCACACTTTTTTTTCAGAATGGGCATACTCAGAAAGTTAGGAAGATGACTTTCTTGCTCTTATCATTTGTGTGCTCACAGATTCCCATGAAAGAGAGCTAGAGGAGAGAAGCCCACCAGTCTACTCGGATTTGTATCTAACCAGACTGGTGTCCCTGATTCAGGTGTGTGTCCCTCCTCTATGCCTAATTTGTGTCACCCCTAATTTGTGGCCCTTGGGTCAACAATTCTCCTGGGTAGGATGTGAGTCTGCTCCGGGATTTTCAGCTACTTGTTTTTTGTTAGTCTTGATCACAGGTAGATATGTAGCATTTGGCTGGTGCAACCATTATCGATAGCCATGTGGTCATCAAAGGAAAAATCCTGATAGCAGGGAATGTTGTCATAATCTATCATTTATAAACCCTGTCACTGTGTTAATCGCCCTTAGGAATCCATTACTGTCCCCACCAGCAGCATTCACTGAAGAGACACAGGTCAGAGCTCTCTCTGGCTGCTGGGAGAGTGAAACGTGCTAAGGCCGCAGGAGCAAGAGGCGCTCCCATGTGCAAGGGCTTCAACTTCATTAGCCCTTTCCCCATGGCTGGTTACACATGTGTGTGTGCCAAGAATGCATAAGCTTCAGGGAATTTCCACCTCAATGTAAACTGAGAGCCCCACAGAAAGAGTGATGAATACCAGTATAAAAGGATTACATGGAGAGCCTCATTCTGGAGGGGCCATTCCAAATGATCTATCTGCACCCAGTTTCTTTCATGTGGACCCAGCACAAAGGAGCCTCATAGAATGTACAGAATGTACTAATGGCTCTGCTTTCTGGCATCTGCCCTTTCAAAGCTTCTTTTCTACTCTCCTATTAATCTCAGCCACAGCTACACTAGAGGGCACTTGAACACTACATTCATTGCAGACCAAGTCATTGGCACAGGTACTGGTGGTACTTTTTTGGGGGGAGGATGGGGGTGCATGGGTGGGAAGCACAAGGGGGGGTAATAGGAGGGGTATATTTATTTTAACATGTCTTCAATAAACCCATCAGTATTTGAGGAAGCTTCCGAGTCAGACTTTGGGGACCAAAACCTTAATTATACAATATAATTGTTGTTAATGGAACGTGTACATTTCAACCCAGCAAGACTGGTGGTGTTTAATGCCAGCATGACATATTTCCCAAATCGTTCTCTTTATTTGTATAAATAGGAAAGAAGCAAAAATTGCATCAGCTCTCTGCATAATGAAGAGGGAGGGAATGTGCAGCCTGTACTATGGTGGCCAGATGCCCTTTTATCTCTTTTCAAATCAACATGCAGAGCTGGTGGTCCTCAAATAGAAAGCATTTTTCCTAAGGGATGGCTGCACTGTACGTTTAGAATGATAACATTCTATAAATAAATAAAAAAGATTATTAAGAACGCTCTGTAAATCTCCTAGTCAAACACCCCTTCAAGCAACCATCATCAGTAATTCAGTTTGGTCCCTTAATCCCACTGTATACAAATACACAGCATAAATACAGTATTTAACAAGCACCAGAGAAAAGGCAGCACTCTTGCAATAAAGACTCATTTAGGAAGAACGAACATCCCTTGCCCCGAGTCTTGTTGGCCTCCCCCAGATTTCAGTTCTTCATGTGATTCTCTTGCCTGAACAAGACGTCCACCTTACATGAGTGAATCTCAGGCAGAGCCACCTATTTAGTAAAACCTAAACATAGTAACTTGGTTCCCACATTCTTTTTGTTCCACTTCAGCGAATTCACAGGTTATCCATTAGAAACCACATCACAAGTACCAACACCCACGGGCTTCGTTAAGCCATGACACTCCAGTGGGGTTTCAACCAGATCAGAGGCAGAGAAGAGAACAGATCTGACGCGCGATCCATAAGAATCCTATGGGATCTGAGGTCTAGCGATGTTGACTTGCTTTCCCCGTGACCACCTACTTCTCTCTGCTTGTTCTTTGTCTTTGTGGATTTTCTCTGTGGCTCTTGCTGTGTCTCCCTGAATCTCCATCTCTGCCTCTCTCTTCTCCACCCCTCAATTTTCTTCTCCTTTGTTGTTCTCTGGATCTAGGATCTTGGTCAACATGAGGACTCAGGTAACAGGGAGGGTAACACACTCTGATGGTGAATACAGCCTAAACATGATGTCCTGGTTTTCTTTGCTGGCTTTTGATGAACTGTGACAACGTGCAACTACACGGCTGGAGGCTGCAACAGTGCCAGTGCCAGTGCCCAGCTATTTCCTCAGCCCAAATACAAGCACTTCTAGTATTTAGTTAAATGGACACAGTGCTTTTTCCCTTACTCCCTCAACTTGAATTATAGAAATGACTGCCCAGGTGCCACCAGAAGGCTCTGCCAGTTAAAGCTCTTCTCAGTGAGGAGCCATTTCTCAAGCTCTCCATGGCAGCATCCCAACACCCCAAATTGTGTTTCTCTCCATGCTGACTGGTGTGTGTGACAGGAGAATGGGCCCCTGAATCCACTTCCATCAGGGACACCCTCAACCAAGAAACACCCTTACTCTACTCTTCCCTTCTCCTTTAAGACCTTCTGGTTCCATCCAACCCACTATGCCGGGGGCTTGCAGGCAATCCCATCCATCCTCTGCTAGGCCCAGAGATGTGCATTTTTCTCTAGAGGACCAGCCCTGAGGGGAACTCCAGGGAGAGTCTGAGGCTGCAAGTTACCACTCTGGAAGCCAAAGCCAAGGCCAACTCAGCACCTTAGATCTTCGCCTCATGGGTGATAGGACCAAAGTGGTTTCGTGTGTGATGCGTGCAGCAGTTGTGATCTACTACCCGGACTTTTCAGCCATTGGTTAGCAAAAGTTAACTTTTACAAGTGTCTGATTCTTAGTTTCTCTATGCTCTTTATTATGTTCAGATTTTAAATCAAATAGGGTAGAAAGATCTAGGCACCACATTTGTTTGCTAGAGCTACCATAACAAAATACCACTGACTGGGTGGTTTCAACAACAGATATTTATTTTCTCAGTTTTGGAGGCCAGAAGTCCAAGATCAAGATGTCAGCAGGTTTCATTTCTCCTGAGACGTCTCTTCTTGGCTTGCAGATGGCTGCCTTCTTGCTGTGTGCATGCATCCCTGGTGTTTTTGTGCATCCCGATTTCCTCTTCATATAAGGACACCAGTTTGCACAGCAGATTGGATCGGGGCCCGCCCAGATGACCTTATTTAATTACCTTTGTTCTGGGTCCCATCTCCAAATACAGTCACATTCTACAGTACTAGAAGTTAGGGCTTCAACATACGAAATTGGAGGGCACACAATTCTGTCCATAAGAGGAACAATCACATGCTTCTGGTAGCATCCAAGGGTTTACCAAGCTTTACCTCAAAAGAAATGAAGTGCATCTAAGCCTTGTTCTTAATTCTCTGTTGATGCATTATATTTTTCATAACAGTGACATTTAATGAATATTGCAAAGATAAAAAGAAAAAGAAATTGTAGGCACAAATCAATTCCTAATAAATCTCTTAAGGATCTTTGAAATTCAGCCACTGAAAGCAAAGTTTCTTCCTCTGGTTTAAAGCAAAACAAACCAAAGAAAAAAGAGTGGTTTTTATCTCTGAGTTTTGGGGAGGTGGGGTAGATTCTTATTATAGTTGTTTTGTCCTAACAATGTTTTCTGTAAGAACTTTCTTGATTGCTAAATCTTGACTGTTTTTTGTTCTTTATCTTCGTTGCATTCTTACAACGAGCATTGCCCCTGTCCAGGTCTCTCCAGAACATTTGTACAGTCTGGTATAAAGAAATAAGCTCCAGTCTTGTTTCACAGGTAACAGTCTGCTCTCAAGTCGAAAGAGGCAGATAAGAAGAAAAAGCATATGTGATGCTTTCCTGTTTGACAAGCTTTCCATGAGACAGCACTCCAGGTTTGTTTCTTTGTGTATTTCTCCCTCTAATAAATGTGATGGGCAGTTTGGAGTATGGAAATCATGAGTAAATAGGAAAATTACTGCTCCAGACCTTAATTAATCACACAAAAGCCATCCCAGAAGTCTGTCTCCCATGCTCAGATGCCTGATGCTCCAACAGCTGCTCACAGGGAGACAATTCCCTGAGGTGTCTCTGGCCCTGGCTGCATTCAAGCCAGGCTCAGTGAAGGATTCTAGAGGCCAACAGACCCAACTGCCAGGCAGGCTGCCACCTGGCAGGGCTGCCCCCTGTGGGGGCCTCTGAGACATAAAGAAGTTTTTGTTTCCTATGAACGAGACGTGAACTACAATCTATGGTGCCCTCTGTGACTAAAACCCACCAAGTGTGATTTCTGAAATTCAGGTAAACAGAAGGGAATTTGGGTCAAATATGGTAAGTAGACCACACACATGTATCTCTTCTCCCATCCAAAACCTGGATAAAATGACAGTGAAAGAATTAAAAAGATGTAAACCCATAGGTCAAACAGAACTGGAGAGGCAACAGTGAATGAATGACGACTGTCAACACATTTGTGGGGGGTGGGCGGGGATGGAAAGTAATGGAGAAATGGCAGTTAGCTTAGCAGAGGGGAAGAAACTATAAGCTACCAAGGTGCAGAACCCTGGAGAGGTTGGGCACATGGACACTGCAGGTCCTTCATAGCTGGGGGTGAGGCATGGGTCTGGAACAGAGGTTCTGACTGAAAGTCTGCATACACAGTATGTATGTCTCTTCCTCCACCAAACACCAGCCCTGCTCACCAGCCCCCACCAACCCATCCCTGCTCCATCTCTTCCAGGAAGCCAAGAAGGTATTCTTTAGAGAACTTGAACCAGAGAATCCCAGACTCAGATAACAACAGGCATAGAGGATGGGGAACCAGGTGCTAGACTGAAAGAAAAGCACTTAGGTGAAAATCTGGTTTTCCAAGCACCCTTCCTGCCTCTGCTCACGGAACATGAATGCCTGGATATATACCACCCAAGCAGAAGCATAAAGGAAAATTCTCCAAAGAAATTCACTGGCTCTGGAGAAAATCTCCACAGAGACTCCCATCTAAAAATGTTCTTCATCAACTCAGCCAGCTCACCTCCTGACAATACTTACCGAGGGACAAACCACTCCCAAGCACACAGTTTCCTAATGGCTCCTTATTGCATCAGTTGTTAATCATAAATGAAGATTCGAAGATCGCCAGACATTTGAAGATGTTCTCAAAGATGCAAAAAGAGAACTAAGCAAATAAATATAGTTTTTAAGGGACTAAGAAGACATCGAGGCAGCAGAGGAAACAAAAGTAAAACCAAAAGACAAAAAAATGAACCGACAGTAATTATCATCAGAGAGTTCTGAAAAAACATTGCCTTCACAAAACAAGATAGGATACAATAAAAAGGAATCATCAGAGTGCAAAAGAAGAGTTTGTGAAATTAAAGATATAATAACCAAAATAGAAAACATTCAGTAGGACACTTGGAAGATAAGGTTGAGTGACTGTTCTCAAAAAGCCAAAAAAAAAAAAAAAAAAAAAAAAAGGGACTAGGGGGAGAAAAGGAAATTAGAGAACCAGTCTAATGTGTCCAACATCAGGAATTCCAGAAAGAGAAACTTAAAATAATAAAGAGGTGGAAATGATCTCACAACTGGAAGATATGTTTCTAGAGAGTGTCCAACACCATGCATTGAAAAACAAAAGCAAAAACCCAGCAAGACAAATACCATGAAACTTCAGAATACCAGGTATAGGAAAGATCATAAGTCTGCAGAGAGAAAGCCTATCACAAAGGATAGGAAACAAAAATGCCATTGGTGCCTATCACAGGAACACTGAGGCCAAATGACAATATAGCAATGCCTTGCATATTCTGAGGTAAAAACAATTCTCAGTCTATGTCTACAGCAAGCCAAGCTCTTCATAACATATCAGGGTGGAATAAAAAAATGTTCAGAAAAACAAAAACTAAAAACAATACACCTCCCACACACCCTCTCTCAAGGTGTCAGTGCTTAACTCGTGTTAACTGGAATTAGTGCTTCACCAAAACTGGTTTTTAGTTATCATGGCAAAACGAAATGGGAATCTAGGAAAGGAGAGAAGAGAAAATCAATCCCAGCAAGATATAGAAAATGAGTCATAAAACAAGTATGCGATGAGCCTGAAAAGCAACCAATGTAGAGTGCAAGGGGTTTGGAGAACTTTGGGAGAAAAATCTCCAAGTGGGGGGTAGGGACGAGTGGGAGAATTCTAGATTATTTGATACACCTAACTTGTGGGAAACTGCATGAGAAGCATTTTACACCTCTGTCAGAGGACTTGAAAAAAAAGCGGTGATAGGTTCATAGAACACTAAGCGAATGGAGGGAAAAGACTATCCATTTTGGGGAGGAGGAAGTGGGAGGGAGATGTACAATAAACTAAAGGTAAATGCAGTAAATAAATAACCCCTTTATCTGTGGTTTCACTTTCCAGAGTTTCAGTCCCCCAGGGCCAAACACAGTTCAGAACAGATGATCCCCCTTCTGACAAGTGGTCAGAAGGTCAGTAGTAGCCTAACACTACATCACAATGCCTACGTGGTTCACCTCACTTAATCTCATCATGTAGGCATCTTATCGGTTCACATTATCACAAGAAGAAGGGTAAACAGAGTACAATAAGATATTTTTAGAGAGAGAGAGACCATATTTACATAACTTTTATTACAGTATATTGTTATAATATTGTATATTGTTATAATATATTTTATTATTAGCTATTGCTGTTAGTCTCTTACCGTGCCTAATTCATAAACTAAACTTTATCATAGGTATGTGTGTACAGGAAAAAATATTGTACCCATAGGGTTGGGTACTATCTGTAGTTTCACACATCCAGTCTTGAAATGTAACCCCCATGGATAAAGGAGGTCTACTCTGTAGCACTTATTGTTCAATAGCAAACAATATTTACATAGCCACAATAAGGTAAGCTCCGAACAGGAATCAAATGAACATGGAATCAATATGCTGAGAGGAAGTGGGGGGGATTAGAGAAAAGCTCCACTATCATCATATGAAACAAACAGATGATGTCTAAAATAGGTAAATCAAGAATTAACATATTAGCAGATTGTTCACAAATACGAGTGTACATTTTAAAAAAAGCTAAAAGACCTAGAAGTGGTTGCCAATGGATACAGAGAGAATAGGGCCTGGGGAGAATTCGAGATGGGTGCTGCTCGGTTGATTCTGTCTTTTGATCACATTTTTTTTTTAAATTATGCTCATACAGAATACTTTAACAAATATAAAAAAATAATACTAAGTAGATGAATATATAGGAATAAGTAGATAGAAGAGACAGGAGAGGAGAATAAATAGTGAGGTAAGACAGTTTGAATAAATAACTGGAAAGGCTTATGTTGAAGCTAGAAGCCATGAGGAGAAACCCAGGCTGAGCCAGTACGGGTGCCCTTTTGCCAGAAATGGAAGAGTAGCATTGGGCAATCAGGGAAGAAAGAATCGCATTTTAGATTATGTAGGAACGATTCTGGCTTGGACTGAGAGAAAAAGAACATTGGAGCTATGGATAATGCACTGTCTTCTGGAGAGTCTGCAACAAAAAGAACCTGAGGTCACCATGAGCCCCCTCCGCATCACCCAAGAGGGTACGATCCACATCAGACCCCAGGTATTGACACTCCCTGGGGTTACGCAGGTATGTACACCAGCCCTGTCGGTAGACACACAAATTTACAAAGTAGGTTTTACACCTTCAACTGTACCTCAACTCTTTCCAGTTGTATTTGGTCCTTGTAATGATCTACTTGAGCATAACTGTATCTGATAACTCTTCAGACTGTCAATGGTGACGCTATGTTGCCCCTAAGAATGATATTGGTGCCTTAGTCTTGAGAAGGTATACCTCTTAGAGAGATCATAAACTACAAGCCCCCAAGGAGAAATTAAGTCTTCAAGTAGTAGCAGAGGTGGCTCCAAAGCAAAGACCCGGGCTTGGTGTGGCACCTCACTGTGGGAGGCCGGACCCAGGTGCCAGGCTGAAACCGGGTCGAGCAACGGCTCCCTGTTGACTCAGCCAACCCGGTGGTTCCCCCTCCCATTCCCCCACTTGCAAGGGCATACGAAAGCCTTGTCAAGGCTGAGAAAGTTAATTCCTGAAGCCTGTGGTCTGTGGGTGTTGGCAGTAATGTTACCCCCCTTTTTCTAGAAAAAGAAATAGAAACAAACATGGGAACTGTGTTTTGCTAGCAATCTATCAACAAGGTCTTGCTGTGACCCGTTTAGAAAGTTCACAAGGTACACAGAACTAAATGTTTTGGCTGGCAGTGATCATGTGAAACCTGTTTATTCTTAGAATGACCTGATCCATAAGAGTCTTATATTATAAAAGATTGTGTACAGCAACAATAAAGCTGTCACTTGGGCCATCAGCCCAGGGGACCCTCCTGTTCCCAAACTGGCTTCTCTTCTTTTTTTTTTTCTTACATTCCCCTACCCTCAAGACCCTGATCTCGGTGTTTGTTGCGCCGGTCGCAACACCTCGCAGCCGTTCCCTGATCAGTGTAAGAGATCTCGGGTAGATCACTTACCCTGGCTGGGCATGAAGACCTTTCTTGAGATTGAGGAACTGGGCTAAATAAACTGGCCCACTCCAGCTCTGATAGCTTAGCTGTGTCTAAATTAAACTCTGCTGGAGGAGCTCAGCTGCCTCGTGTACAGAAATCTTCTAACATGGACACACCCAGGTTGGTTCCCCCATAGGTCTGGTGCCACTTTACAACATTTCAGGCTCTACTCAAAAGGCTTCCTCTTCATGCCACAGAGGGTCAGCTACTAAGTTTTCCAAATGTGCCTTGAATCATGCCCAATCAACTATCCTTTTTTACATGACTTTTCTTCTGATTTTAATAAATCCATAATGAATAGTAAGTCATGAACTTCTACTAGTCACTTCTGGAATAGGCGTTTCCATGGCTAAGGCTGTTGTGTGGCATCCCTTGAAGCATCCCTGCTTGTCCCCTTTGAGTTGGATGGGAGATAAAGAGACAGGCACAGTGTGGTGGTAAACTGTGTGGGATCTGGAGTCGAGCTGCACTACGAAACTGTGATTTCACCTCCTCGAGCTTCTATTTCCTCCTGTGCAAGATTGGATAATATTAGTACCTACCTCCTAAGGTGTTCATAAGGATTAAATGACTTCATAACTGTAAACATTGCAAACTGTGAACATTGCCCGGCTTATAGTAAGCACTCAATAAATCTCAGTTAATATTATTATTACTTTTTTTTTTTAAGCTTGGGTCCAACTCTGCGTTTGACTATTAACTATCCTTTCCTTTAGTTTTCTCTCTTTTTTTTTTTTTCTTTTGGTGGTGCTTATCCACTTCTGTGGCTCCTTGGCCTCCCCCATTTGCAAGCCCTATATGAAAGATTTGCCCCTTCAACATAATAAAAATACTTCTAATAACAAATGTGAGGCTTCTACAAGAAGGTACGGTACAAGTATGACAGTTGAGTGAGATGAAGCATTTTTATCCGTGTGAGTGACTTCAAAGGCTGGAAGATACTTTCTACTGTTTTTTTTTTTTAGAAATTCCATGCCTTCTACCATTATTTGTTTCTCAGGGCACTTGTTAACATTGGATCTAATGCATGAGTCCCCATGTTTCAGCAAATGTATCTTGTCAACTTCCCCTCCCTCCATGGTGTGAGATGGACAGGCTGTTTCTGAAAGAACCTGTCCCTTGACCATTGTAAGGGTTGAGATTTATACAGTGAGTAACCTTTTTCTCCTGGGGTTGAGATTTACATATTGAACGATTTCCCCACCCCCACCCCACCCCACCCCCACCCCCGGGGTGGGGTGTGGGCTGTGAGATGCCCTGCATGCTTTGAACTCAATCAGGGAAGGGGAAAGGCTGCTGGAGCTCTGTCACCAGGAGCCACTTTCACCTTGATTTTCACAGTTACTGTCAGTATAAGAGGAGAGAAATGACACAAGAAAATAGCCATGTACTTAAAAGTCACAGTATTCATCCAGGAGTCTTATGAACTATTTGCTACCGTAATGATCACCCAGTTTTCTGCTCAGTTGTCTGGGAAAGAAACTTACATCTGGGATATTGGGAGAGGAAGGGAGAGACAGAGACAGAGGGAGACACAGAGAGTGACAGAGAGAGAAAGAGAGAGAGAGAAAGGATTTGAAGAACTCCAGGAGAAATAAAACAGTATGAGCCCTCAGAGGCATCCTACGTCAGTGACAAGCCATGCAGCAGCCATTGTGTGGAAGGGTTTTGATGGCTTCATTCTCGAGCCACACAGCAGACCCAGAGCCGTGGGTCTGGGTGCACAGCAGCTGTGCTCTGCCTCTACCTGCTGTAACCGAGAAGATCCGTCCTTAAGGTGCCCGTGAGGCCACATTTTCATGAACTGCCTGAGCAATTGATAAGTCGTCAGTTGGGAAGTAGAGACATTCACAGGTTCAGACCTGAAGCTTGGTCCTTAAAATGAATTGGAAGCATCTGGCTGTTTTGCTGTCGGTAGGTAATGATGCAGCCGCCTCACACACCCAGATGTGATTCTACATTTCTGCAGCTGTTCTGGTGGGAGTTTCAACACCCAAAACATCTGCTGCTGGGACTCTGCGGCACAATTCTCACTCCATCTCTCTGGGTTCTTATTCTTTTCCTAGAAAATGTACTTTCTTTCCATTCGGTATTTTCCTACTTTCCAAAGGTGTTATTCCCAGCAAGGGGATACCCACCGAATTCTATGTAATGTGGAAGAGAAATCCGTATCATCTTCAAAATTCAGAGCCAAACTGAGGGGGTGTGACGCTAATTCATTTTATGAGGTTTGATGAGATAGAACATTACAGCCAGGCAAAAAATTTCATACTTTATGGCACACGTAGAAGAAACGGTTATAATGAAGTCACTTCTGTATGTTAAACACAATTGACAGGGGAACGCCTCTAAAGTCCAAAATGTTTATCTCCGGGATATTTGTCAACATCATCAAATTGCACACATAAAGCACTCTCAGTACTGCCTATTTAGTAGAAAAAAAAGACCCTTCTCAAGCCTGATGCCTCAAACGTTTTAGGTGATATTACAAACTGACATACTAGTTTTGAAGAGCAACAGGAAATACTGAGTCACAAGATATTCATGCACTTTGACCCAGTAATTTCTGGGAATTTATCCTAAAGAAATTATCTTATATGTGGAAAAGTCTTACTATAAAGATGCTTATCACAGGACTTACTATGATGAAAACATGGATTTGATCTATTGCCCCCAAATATGGAAATAGTTAAATAAATATGGTGTCTCTATTTCTATAGGATACCTGGAAAATCAAAACGGGAGACTGACAAATGTTCAGTGGCCCAGTCAGCAATTAAAAAGATATTTACCGAAGTAATAATACTGAAATGCTTCTGACATACATTCAGTGGAAAAGCAAAATACAAAGTTGTTTGTGTTTGTGCTTAGAATCCTATCAAAACTTAGCACTTAAAAATGACCCAAAGTAATTGCTCCAAAACAACAATAGCTATTGTGCTTAAGTGGAAGAATTATGGGCAATCTTTTTCTTTTCTCTATTTTCTGAATTATTTAGGAAGGGGTTATATTACTTGAGTCAACAAAAAGACCAAGAAAAAGGCATCCCTACATTGTGACCAAGACATGAAATCTGCCAAGGTAAGTAAAGTTGAAGAAAAGCAACAGCAAGGAGCCTGAGGCATATCTTGAAAAGAAATCTGGACTAGTGGACTTCAGAGGGAGACCTATTCCTCTGTCACAATCTCAGTTTTTGGCCAATTTTCTCCAGAGTGTTAAGGAATCCAAAGTGAAACTAACCCAACATTCTGACTGCCACCTGACAAGGGTTGGAAATGCAGTGACAGACTATGAGAAAGCCAATCCTGCATCATATGAAAGTTCGTGAATAAGCACAAACGGAGAGACTCATTTCTCTTCATTTCAGGGAAAAACTTGGAACAAGACTCCTCTCCAAGTTCTACCAGGTAACTTTTACAAGCCCGTGAAACTTGGGAAGGGTGACTATAGCACTTCTGTCTCTCCACACCCACGTCTTTGCCAACCTCATATTAAGCCTGAAGGAGAAAACAGATCCAACTAACATTACTTGGGACCTACTCTTTTTTTTCCGCTCATATTTTAAAATAGTACATTGATTTTTTAATATCCCAAAATAAATTGCTATTTCTTAGCCTTTTGGGGGACAGCTTTAATTTAGGAGGGAGAAGGGATGATTGAGTGATAATAAACTGATTAGTCTCAGGATTTCTCAGGGAAATGCTGACCCAGCATCATGGCCCTCACACACGCCATTATAATTCTTTGATTTCCTGTCACGGCAGACAGTTCAAAAACGGAAAGTAAATAGGAGACATGGAAAATCAATGTGAGGTGCTGAATTGTTCCAGCTGCTGAGGTCTGTTAATTACATCATATTTTTATGGAGACGTTCAGCTCAGACTCGCCAAGTGCCCACATCTGGAGGCTGTTGTGTGCCATCCTGTTGGGGCAGCTCTTCTCCCCCAGCATCTTGGTTAACTGCAAAAGGACAAGCTACCCCAGGAAAGCCTGCTTGTACAGACCAACTCTCTGAGGCAGAATCCGGAGATCGTAGTGTCTTCCGTTACCATAGAGATAAGAGGGGTTGGGAGCTGGAGAGGGGCCACTGGAGTGGCAGGAAGCAGGTTAGTCAGTATGCACAGTGTGAACCCAAGGAAAATGAAAGTCTGTTCTACTTGGATAGACAGGCCTTGGTGGGCTAAGTGGGAGAGAGCTGAGAAGAGTTGAGAGACCACAGGGAGCAAGCAGAGAGAAACAAGGCTAGGGAGCGAAACGCAGGGCTTAACGCTGTGTGAAGAGCCAACCCACTGGGGAGCCACAGTGGATTTCCAAGACAAAGTCCTTCGAGCACCTCGTCTCTTGCCAGTGCAGTAAAAGCAAGCTCACAGCACGAGCATGAACTTCATGAATCATTTCAATAAAGGTCCTTCCACACTTCCTTATAATTTGGACCCTTCCAGAGTCCCTTCTGGTTTCCCTTCCACCTCACCATCCTCTATTCTTTCTTTTTTTCTTCTCTCACATCTTTCCAGAAGATTCTGAGCCCCTTCTTTTTTTTCATCTTTATGCATGGTAGGACTGGCTTCTTCATCCAGACAACTCTAACTCATCACAACCCATTCTCCTTCCCTCTTTTTGTTTTTCTCTCTACACCACCTCCTTCCCTCATTACCTTATTGCTATTTTTTCCTAATTGTACCTTCATACACAAATAGCTGGAGGTTAACTGGATGAAAGGGAAATCCAGTGCTTATCACAGATGGTTTAAGATATTTCCTAGGGGCACCTGGGTGGCTCAGTCGGTTAAGCGTCCGGCTTCAGCTTAGGTCATGATCTCACAGTTCCTGAGTTTGAGCCCCGCATCAGGCTCTGTGCTGACAGCTCAGATCCTGGAGCCTGTTTTGGATTCTGTGTCTCCCTCTCTCTCTGCCCCTCTCCTGCACTCTCTTTCTGTCTCTCAAAAATAAGTAAATGTTTAAAAAAAATTTTTTTTGAAAAAAGACATTTCCTAAGTCCAGTCCCTGCTTCCCACCTCCCCACTCCCTGCCCCAACAGGTGAGACTGTCACAAGCAAAGTTTTGGCCCAGGCCTCTATTCTTTAGAGAGACCCCAAGGGTTCTACATGTATTTTATTTATAACCCATTATTTAAATATGTATTTCAAATGTGTGACATCTATCTCATACTCTATCTGCCCCCACAAAAGTTGCACATTTTATTGTAAGTTAAATGTACATGTATGTACATGTAAATGTAATATAGCAAATGTGTATTGCATTACAATTTTTGTGTAAATTCAATGTAAAGTGTAAGTTTAAAAACTTACAGATTTTAATGACCTGAGCCGAAATCAAGACTTGGATTCTCAACTGACTGAGCCACCCAGGCGCCCAGTTCTGGTTGTTTTTTGAGTGGCTTGTCTGTGAGAGGAATCTAAGCACACACTGAGCATCATCAGTGATCCAACTTGAAAATATAAATTTCCTGCTACTCCATGTATAAGAATCCAGATCGGTTTGGTTAAGCTCTCCCACAATTGCAAAGCCAACTGTAAACAAACTTATAAATTGCGAGTATTTCTCTGATTCCAAAAAGCTGATCTAACACTTGGAACTGTTTTTGTAATTCCCCAATATCGAGTGCTTGCATTCATTCAAATGCTTTCATTTTTGTAATTTACTGAAATTTGAAATAAAACAAATGTGTACTAATAAACTGTCATTTAATTGGCTTTCTATATTAAGACTTCCATTTACATTTCATTTGAAAAGAAATGTTTTGCTACAAAAAAAAAAAAAAAGAAAGAAAGAAAGAAAGAAAGAAAGAAAAAAGTGGTGAGAGCCCCTGGCTTCACCCACTGCCCCCTCCTCCTGGCTCCACCAACGGTCCTTGCTTTTCCAGGCTATTCTCTATTCCCTAGTCTCTTCCTTTCAGACTTGATCCTACAACTCTGCCCTGCTCTAACCTGGTAAATAGACTCACACTGAGGTGGCTTAACCATGATTTAAGGGGTTACTCCTGTGTAGGAGGGGAGGGAGGAGATCTGCATTGTACCCTAAACTGCTCAAGTCCCAGGGGACCAACATAAAGGAGCACATCATCCACAGTGAAATTCTAGGCACTTTTGAGAAGAGTCTGTCAGAAGCAACTCTTAGTTAATCTCTACCTTTCAGTGTCTCTCAGACCACCAACCTTTCAGTGTCTCTCAGACCACCATCAGAGAGAGACTTGCCTCAGAACCCCTTGCGAATGAAGCGCTTGTGGGAAAGGCAGGCTCTGGCGACCCACTCCCAACCATCTGGAGGTTAGGATCTGAAGCTGCCTTTTTAGCAAATAATTCTTCACTTTGAAGTTCAAGGGTCACCCCCGTCAATCTTCCACGCACTGGTGCAGAAGGCATGAGTTGAGTGAGGATATGGGGTGCTGCCTGCCCGCCCTTTGCCTGGATTGAAAGATACAGACTTAAGAGGCAGCCCGGGGAGGCACCAGAGCAAAGAGAAGCATGCAAGCAAGACGACAAATGCAGAGAGAGAGAGAGAGAGAGAGAGAGAGAGTATAAAACCCAGGGAGCAATTTCGAACAGGACAAGAAAAAGAATTCCAATTTCCCTTTCTCCAGCTCCAAGTTCATCGGTCAGCGGTGGCACAGCGGAAGTCCACTGGGGACAGTGTGAACAATGGAGGGAGCCCAGCTCCTGGCACGTCCTGGAGGAAATGGTAGCATGAAAGTACAGTGCTGTGCAGGGCAGTAAATACAGACATGGCCCTGGGGACAGCTCTGTCCACCCATGCGGAAAGGGTTTCTGGGACGCACTTCCCCATCAACCCTTCTCCCAGGCTGGCCCAGAATTCCTGAAACCCCCAGCGGCCCAAGTACTTGACCAGAACCAGCACATCCCTGTCCTGGCACCTCCTGAGGCTGTCATTCGTACCTCCGTTCTTCCTTCATAAAAATCCACCGTGCACTCCAAAAGAGTAACTAGGACACTTCGTTTTTATTCCACATGCATCTCATTTGTCTTCAGTAGGTTCTTCCATAATCTCATCATTATTGCTATGGCCCTCGGAGGACAGCTGACTTGCATTAATCAGCCAAGCCCCTCATCGCTCACCAGATTCTTTACACTTTTACCATGCCCTGGGGCATCCTAACTTACTTGAAAAATTAATAAACCTCCCCCTCTTATCTTACCTTATTAATGTCTGTCTTTGTAACCCATTATCCCCGCATATCATCAGAGATCACTGGAGGGCGCAGTGGTCACCAGCTTGCTCCCCTCATTCTATCCTAAAGCCAGACCACCACCCCCTGAATGGCCAGGAAGAAAATGGCTTTCATGGGCCAGCAGGGTATTTGTTTACCAGCTCAATGGCACAGTGGATGGAAAGCAGAAGAATTCTTCGGCTGCAGCTCAAGGCCATTAAAGTCCATTAAGTTGTTCTCTCTTCCCCACCCCCTCTCCCCCTCTTTTGTGCACCCTAGTAAATCTGACTCATTAGCTTTAGATGTTTTGAAATACTGGTACATTAATCACTTGTGTTTGCACACTGTTTATGTGGGTTGTTGGTCATGGTCTGTAGTTATACTGGCTGTCTCCCTTGCTTACTTAAAGGTACAATCCAATTGAAAATAAAGATTTTTGCAGGTTTGCTCATTACACACAGTGTCGGCAGCTGGTGAGTGTCTTTTGCAATTCATCAGAGGCCTCCCAGACCACCTGCTCTCGGCATCCTGCAAACAGCTGGCTCTGGGTAAGTACCATAAGCTATTACCTTATACAATAAATAAATAAATAAATAAATAGATAGATAGATAGATAGATAGATGGATGGATAGGCAAATAAATAAATACATTCAATTGCCAGCCTTGAAGCGTTGCTTCTTGAAGGGAAAAGTCCATTCTGAAAAGGGAAAAATACCTCTGGCCCACACCTTCTTGGTGTCATTTAAATGAAAAAAGGGGGAGGGAGGTGATGACCCCAAAACTTCCAGTGGAAATATTTTGTCATTTGAGGACCAAGGCGGTCAAGAAAAGGACTCTACAACAGGCTGGCTGGGTAGTTTGGTTTGGTACAAAGAATGAGAGGTAGGGGGTAGGGGGTGACTTGATTTTAATTACTGGGTCTTTCTTTTCTGAAAAAGTCATAGGGAGGCTTTGCGAAGCCTGAGCTAAGGCCTCCAGATGTCCCAGGAAGAAGAAATCAACCCCTGTTTCCAAGATTGCCACTACTTTTGATTTTTGTGACACTTTACCCCAGTCTTTGACCCTGAGAATGAACTGGGTGGCCATGCTCTACTCCTGTTCTGACCCTGCAGCCTGAGGAAAGCCTAGGGACAGCAGGAGCCCCATGGCCAGGCACTTGCAAGGAAGAAGGACAGGATGTGAGAATGGGTAACTCCTAGGCTGCGTGTAGCAGAGCTTAGCAAGACAGAAACAAGAAGATGGTTGGTGGCCTGGGGGGCGGGGGAGGGGGAGACGGACATTCAGCAGGGTGTCATTTTGAGAGATTTCTAAGGCTATCATGGATAGCCTGAGACTTCCCTCAAGTCTACTTGGAAACTTTCTAACTTGGGGCTGGGTCTTGCAAACATCACCCAATACAGCTATGATCCCCCGAATCATTTACTCCAGTCTCCATGGGTCAGTCAAAATTTAGTTATGTCTTTTGACTTGTTCTTGCAAAACTGGAAAGGCATACTGACATACGACAGGCACCCATGTGACTCACTGTTTGTTTGTGTGTGTGTGTGGGGGGGGGGGGGTGTTAATTTTTTTTAATGTTTATTTTTTAATAAAGAGACAGAGTGCGAGCAGAGGAGAGACAGAAAGAGAAGGAGACACAGAATCTGAAGCAGGCTCCAGCCTCTGAACTATCAGCACAGAGCCTGACGTGGGGCTTGAACCCACAAACTTTAAGATCATGACCTGAACCAAAGTCAGATGCTTAACGACAGAGTCACCCAGGCACCCCTATTTGACTCACTGCTTACGAGCTTTACCAATCAAATGCCTGAATAAAGCTGTTAGAAATCATTATTTTTATCTTATGGTACGCAAAAGTCTAATAATTTAACTTTATTAGATTAGCTTTATTAGATTTATTAGCAGCTTTATATTTTTTGTTACCTTTTGTCAGCAAGAGTATTTATGGGTTGAATTAACACGAGGAACTGTTTTCCGTTTTACCAAGTTGAAAATGAAGGCGCATCTATATTCCTACATTTTTTTACTTGAATCCCTCAAGAACTATGAAGGGAGTACCTGCTCTATGTGGTGGGGAAGCGAGAGTATCAGCATCAACCAGGGGGCTTGTCAGAGATGCAGACTCCCTGAATCAGAGTGTGGAGCTTAACATTTAAGATCCCCAAGTGACTTGTTTGCACATTAAAGTTGACAAGCTCTGCTCTCATATGCCCTTGATTCTTTCTGGTCAGAAGTATCTGATAGAGATGGCCACCAGCCATATCAATACTGAGGTGATCACAAGAATTTGAATAAGCAAATGTGAACCAAACAACTTCCTCACCTACGGGAGAGAGGACTTTTGAGTCCGAAGAATCTGGGCTTTCTTTCAGACTCTGCTTCTTAGTAGGATCCTGACTTGAGGAGACTCACTCTTCTGAGGCTTCGTTCCCTCATGGAGACTGGAGATAACAGCAACTCCAGTGCCTGCCTGCAGGACAGTTTCCAGAATAAAGGAGAGCCTTTGTGTACAATCACACGGGAAGCTCCAAAAATGTTATTATGTATGTATAATTAAATCATAGTCACCACAGCACTAAGTGGTAGGATGTTGGAAGTGGAACAGCTGGATCAGCCCAGGGGATGAGGATGAGGCCCTTCCCCCAATGGTCGGTGGGGGGTGGGGGTGGGGGAGAGGCCCTGGTGGTTGCAGGGCTCCAACTGCTAACATTTTCACGGGTGGAAGTGAGTGCACTGGCCCTTGTGGCATCTCTGGCCCTCAAGAAGTATGCGGCATATGTTAAATAAAAGGAATTGAGTAGTCCTTGCTGGGGGCCTTTGACTTCTTGAAGAAAGATTATGACAAGCTCGGGATGACTATTGGACAATTCATGCAAACTTGTGAAAGCCTGATGGCCTTCTAGGCCACATTTAAGAAAGTGCTGATCTCTTATAGCCCGTGGGCAGGCAGACAGAATGATCAGGTTCGGAACTTAATCACAAGAGTGGCAGAGTTCCAGAGAAAGTCAACATCTCCTCCTAGAAGGTTTCTTCTGCCAAGATCAGGGCCCTAATAGAGAAAGTGTCAGACTCTGGGACATGAGATGGGGATCTCTAGTAATACAGATGAGAATTTTCAGCTCTCTCTCAGACCCCCTTGGCTCCCTGGATCTACAGACAAGGCCCACACCCCTTTGTTAGAAATAGTACCCCCAGGGGCACCTGAGTGGCATAGTCATTGAGTGTCTGACTTTGGCTCATGTCATGACCTCACAGCTTGTGGGTTCAAGCTCCGCATCAGGCTCTGCGCTGACAGCTCAGAGCCTGGAGCCTGCTTTGGAATCTGCGTCTCCCTCTCTCTCTGCCCCTCCCCTGTTCATGCTCTGTCTCTCTCTCAAAAATAATAAATAAACATGAAAAAAAAAGAATTCCAAAAAAAAAGAAATAGCACCCCCATTTGCTTGAAGATCCCTCAGAGATCTCAAATGAAGCAGGCGTCTCTACTAGTGCATCAGGAGCCCCCAAGGCTACCCCCAACATACACCAAGTTTGATGATGTGCTAGGAGGACTTATAGGACTCAGCATATCATTGTACTCAGTTACAGTTTATTATAGCAAAATGATGTAAAGCACAATCAGCAAGGGAAAAGGCGCACGAGGTGAAGTGCTGAGGAAACCAGGTGCATGCTTGCAAGGGCCCTCTCCCACAGGGGTCACACAGGATGCACCCGGTTCTCCACCAGCAAGTTGTGACGACACAGGCCAAATGTTACCAACCCAGGAAGCTCATCGGAGACTCAGTGCCCAGAGCTCTTATGGGGGGGTGGGGGCTGGTCATCTAAGCAGTCTCTGCCAGGCACATACCCAAATTCCAGAATCCCAGAAGGAAAGCAGATGTTCAGCATAAACAATGTGTACCAAGAGTATACGCACAGTGAGCCACTCTTATCAGTTCTAGGAATGGTGGGAAGCCTCCCAGAACCCAAGTTCCCAGATGCCAACCCAGGGCCAACCTTGTAAGCAAGGCTTTCAAAGGATACCAGTCGCACTTTGGGAGCCTGGAGCAAGACCTGGTAACCATTTCTCCCTTCTCAACTGGTGAAATATATTGGTCCATAGAGGGCACTGGAGTGACACTGCCTTAGCCGCAGGAAGGGACTTCTCTTTCTGGTCCCATTGTGCCATTGTTCTTTGGCCTGGCTGCCGGCAGATGGCATGCAGGAAGCCTGGTGATACTCACTCTCCAGCCCTCCTGGATGACCTCCACCCTCCTCCCTGCCTTGCTGCCAATCTCCAACCCTCCCCAGAAGGCTGTTCCTGCAGACCAAGCTCCAGCTGTGCCACCTAGTAAGTCTCTTCTTCACGAGCACACTGTGTTCCCATGGTAGCCATGCCCTTTCCATGGAGGTCTGGGTCCAGAGGGTATGGAAGGAAGAGAACAGAGGACATGTTTCTTCTAACTTCTCGGTCCTTCCTTATTCATGCTTCCTCAGCCCAGCAGGAGTAGCTGCTTTCCACATATGCTATTTCTATACTCCTTAGAGTCCTCTTTTATTCCTTTTGGTAGTCGAATATCTTTTGCTAATTAATAATTCTTTAGATTAAATATTCCCTATTTAAATTACTTGTGCGGTTTCAATCTCCTAACTGGACCCTGATTGAGGCTGTGCCTTAAAAGACAATGCTTGTCCCCATTGCCCCTCCTGGAAACCAGACAGATTATGAGGTTAGATCTCAGCACCCCCTAACTGGGATGTGCTGGATCAGCTAAGGGAGAATAGGGACTATATGCCAAAAGAGCTGCAAGATCTGGCCAATATGTACCAGCAGGCATGGGAAAGGATACAAGTAGGTGGGGGCATGGAATACAAAGTTGAATTAAGTTGAGTTTATCAGCATGGACTACTCTCCCGTGATATACAAATCTAGGCAAATACCCCTGCTAGGATGCTAGGATGACTCTTAGAAGTTTGGAAAATGTGTAACCCATGGCCCAATGGATTAGAAATACCAAAACTGATATATCAAGTGGCCTGGAAAGGCATCTCAAGGCTCAGAGAAGTGGGTATGCATATACTAGTAAAAGGACATATACTAGGTAGGTCTGGAAACTCCCCATTGCCAGCAATGTGCCTTAGGAGGTCCCAGAGGATGCCCTTTTACCAGAGAGAAGGAATGTGCTTGGGAGAGGAGCATGAGCATTGCTGACAAGCTTCGTGGTGGCTATCCTCTGTAGCCCAGGCTGAGAGTAGGAAACGCCATTACAGAACTGAACTCATTGAAAACAATGGGAATTTTGAAATAATAGAGGTCTAGTGGCAGCATCGCACCATCCAAAGCAATTATCACAATAAAAGCAAAGTCAGAGTAGCAGCCGGGAACCTCAGAGAGCTATGGATATGGTAAATAGAATATAGTGTTCCTAGGGATGGCCAGCAAGGGTATTGCACAAATTATCCCACTAAAGGAAATCAAGAATGAATCATCAAAAGTCTGCAGGCCCAAATAAAAGGTCATGATTGCTCACCAGGCTTCTGTACCAGAGCTTTTGTTTCTAGAACAACTGAAAGAGAAGTCAGGTCCCCAGGAAAAAAAGGCATTGGAAAAGCACAGCAACTATATTCAGTAGTAATTCTCCCAGTTGTTCCCCCAAAGTGACCTATAGCCATTTAGTCACAGAGGGATAATAGGATATTACAAGTGTCGTTGGATCCAGAGTCTGAGTTGACTTTGATTCCCAGGGATTCGAAGCACCATTGTAATTTCTGTTGTAATTGAAGAATATGGAGTCCAGTTGTGAGCCCAGGTGCAGCTCCCTGTGGGTCCACTGGGTCCACAGATTCATCCAGGAATCATTTCCCCATACCCAAATATAAAACTAGAATGGGCATACATGATAAATGACAGAACCCTTATATCAGATTCTTGACCTGTGGAATAAGAGCTATTGCAGTGGAGAAAGCCACGTGGAAACCTCTGAAATGTCCCCCCTGCCTTCCTCAATAGCAAACATATTTTTTAAATCATATCCAAAAGAGAATGGCAAAAATCAGTGCCCATTCAGGAATATATTCAGAAATGGTATCCCCATTAATTCACCACTCTAGACCCTATAAAACCTGTATTGATCGCGGTGGATGACAGTGGACTACCACTAGTGGTGTGCTGGTCAGTGTTTCCAAGGTTTGGGGGAGGCTTGTAGACTTTGCCAAGTTTCATGGTGTAATGCTCCCACCAAAGGCTTAACAACCATCTCCCAAGGCTCCTCAAAATGTAAGTCAGTGCTCATGGGCCAGCACGGGGTTGCTTCAGCACACAGATTACCACAGACATGACCAAATAAAAGTCTCCATTGCAGCCACTGTACCACTTGTGGTATCTTTAACACGATCTTCAGCATATCCATAGCTATTAAACCAGCTAACTTTTTTCCATCCCTATGGGAAAGAAGGATCAGAAGTTGATGTTCCCACAGGATGGATGGTAGTAAACAGTTACCCTCCTCCCCCAGGGCCTTGTTAAATCTCTGTTAACACCTCAGGGCCTCTGTCGTAACATGGTCCGAAGGGACTTGGGCATTCTGGAGATTTCACATAATATCACGTTGGTCCACAATGCCAGTGATGTCATGTTAATCAGCTGGATTTGTAGAAAGTGGAAAGTGTCTTTGGAGTATCTTGGTAAGAGACATGAGCTCCAAATGTCGAAGAGAAGTTCTAAGAGGATTCAGGAAGCCACTATCTCAATGAAGGGTGTTTAGGGGTCAGGTAGACTGGGGAATGTTGGGGAACATGCCTTCCAACCTAAAAAACAAGGTATAATTTATACCTTTTTAAATTCCTATTGTTATGCAGGTGCAATCCGCAGTGCTACCTGGCCAGATGATCCAGCAGAGAGTCTGTGGCAGGGGGAAAAAAAACACCATGCACTAAGTAGGTGACATAATATCCCACCAGGAACTGCCTTGTCCAAGGTTGCCCTCTCCTCTGCTGAGAGCAGTCCACAGTCAATGACTAGCTGATGTAGAAATATAAAGTCTTAGCCCTGACTTCGACCTGGGACAATCTGAAGAGTTATGTCCCAACCAAATTCTCCTGAGAGCTCCCTGGAGAGTCAGCTGAAGCCTCAGATGCAAATGGCTCAGAGGGCCAGCCTCTCCCTGTTTGTTTCTGTCATCCTCTGTTCTTTACAAATGTGTTTCTCAGAAGCACACCCCAAGAAACCTGGGGAGAGTATGCAACCCTTTATCTCAGAGTCTGTTTCCAGGGAACCCATTCTAAGAAAGCCTCCAATGGAATTCTGAATCCCACTCTTTATCTAGAGATGTTCTGCTTTTAATCTTGATTTCCCATTGTTTGTGTTATTGTTACTGCTCGGTGTTTCCTGGTGAGATTTCCTCTGAAGGAAAAAAAATGGCAAAAGTAAAATCTGTCAATGGCTCACACTTGAAGGGACACCTTGGGTTTATTGCCTTGTAACTAACCATAGCCTGCTGAAGCTTGATCTGGAGTTTGGACTTTGCTACAAAGCCCGGGATGGAAACTATGTTGTCTTTCCATATGCCACTGGCAGAGTCTTCTAGTAGAATTTCAAGAAGTATTCTGAGGTCATATTTATAAAAAAACAAATAAACAATGAACATAATCAATTAATATTAATCACTCAATTAATTAATAAATTTAGTTAATTAAATGTAATGATGTCAACCTTGACTCTGAAGTAAGGAGTAGTGGCAGCATATGTGACATATATTTGCAGGACTGTTCTAGAAGTTGTGTTAGGCTAAGCACTGGGAACTAACGTGAGCAGATGAAAACTCCAGAGTAAAACCCAGAACTGCTATAGAATCAGATGCTCCAGGAGAAGCATGGGCTGTTTTATGGGAGTAGAACTCCTGGATTACAGGCAGGCAGAACAGGCCTTCCCATGAAAGAGCTTCAAGTATTAAATCTATGTGGCCATCAGAATGGAGGCAGCATGGACTCTCTTGACCTGCAGGGTACTGAACTGGTTGCTCTAGAATCCAGACACAACTGGGGTACCAAATGTACACTTCCGTCTGAGGCCATGCTGACCTAAGACTTCCCAGGAGCAGGAAGGGTCAGACTGGCCACAGGAATCATGATGAGATAAAAATCAGTCCTACTTATAACCCAAAGGAGTCAACTAAAAAACTGAAAAGTTTTAGAACTACTTGAGAACCCCAAAAGATCACTATTTCAAAATAAATAAAGGTATATGAGGCAACTGGGTGGCTCAGTCGTTTAAGCATCCAACTCTTGACTTCGGCTCAGGTCGTGATCTCACAGCTTGCGAGTTTGAGCCCCACATTGGGCTCTGCACTGACAGTGCAGAGCCTGCTTGGGATTCTGTCTCTCACTCTCCTTCTCTCTCTCAAAATAAATAAAAATAAGCTTTAAAAAATAAATAAATAAATGTATAAAAATAGCATTTTCGAATATGCTATAAAACACAGAAAGCAGATCTCACATTATATGTGTATGTGTGTGTGTGAACGTGTGGGTGTATAGCTATTTAGTTTGGGATATAACTTCATATATATATATATATATATATATATATATATATATATATATATATACACACATATATATACGCACACACAGAACCTCTAAGGTACAAAACCTTTGCCAGTCCTGACCTGCTGCCTTCACATCTTTACTGCCTCTCTGCCTCTGCTCTGGTCTTTACTATAAAGTGGATGACAGCTCTTAGCTGCATCATCCTGGCCCCTGTGTCAGCTGGTTCTGGCAGGATTTGGCCAATGGGAGGCACTGCTGGGAGATTAGAAGGATAGGAGAAGGAAGAATTTAGGGTATTTTACCTCCTCCTTCTGTCCTTAGGAGACACCTCAGTAGTGAAGGTGCTTCTCCATTGTTCCAGCTCCCACCAGACTCTGCCTTCAAGCAGCCAGCTTCCGCAGGTGACCTTGCCACAAGCTCCAGGAACGCTGCCTCCCGCCTCTGACTCTCCAGCCTGGGAGTGGGTACTCCCGCTGTTGCTTATCTCCCAGTTGCCTCGCTGTCCTGTTTCCCTTCTGAGCTCTTTGACCACCCATGGAACTAACTGCCAGTGTTTAATTCCATGGATTTGAATACTCAGATGGTTTCTGCGTCCTGCTTAGACACCAGCTGTTTTGAAATTTTTTTAAATTTACTAAGGGTAAAAAGAAGATGTAATTATTAGAAAGACTAGTTTGCTAGCTGCAGCTTCTCATGCCCTGATTTCATCTACACCCTCCTCAGGCAGCTCACTGGCTAAACAGAATGTGTTAACACTGACCATCCTGCCTCCAGACCAGGGTGTACAGGGAGGATCCAAACAATGACTAGGTAAAAAATACAGTGAAACTCTACATAACTATGTAGAATAAATAGCCATTCAGGAGAGAAATGTCCCATTCAAAAAGAACCAGTGTGGTACCTGAGCAGTAATTCTCCCAACAGCAACAAAAAAAAGGGACTGAAACTAATATGTAAGGAATAAAGAAAAGTTTAAATGATGGTTTAATCTGGAAGTACAGGAAGTTTTTAAACAGCAGCTACTTTGCATTCCCAGGGTAACCAAAGAAATGGAATGAAAGATGATGGAGCAAGATAAACTTGGATGGAAAGGCAATTAGAAGAGTTAAGTGAATATGCCTGAGACAAATAATAGTGTAGAATTCTAAGATGCTATTAGAAGCAGAATTAAATCGATAGAATCATGATGATAGTAGCATAGAGCACAGGTTTGTGAAAATCACCTACAATGGATGGAGAAAGAATTAAAAAGATAAAAACAATTGGATGGAATATGGTTTATGTGGCAGACCAATAATGGAGATCTGATATATAAGTAACTTCTATGCCTGGAGGAAATAACAACAACAACAAAAAAGCAATGACAATATCAAAATTCACAACAGAAGAAAATATTTGTGAAATAAAAGAAGATTTGTATATAGAGCTCAGAAGGCTCACTGTATCCTAGCTAAAATAATAATAATAAACTCACAGCAAACCAAATCTGGCAAGTTGTTGAATTTCATATATGGAGAAAGTATCCAATAAGCATCCAGGCAGAAGCAATAAGTTATTGACATAAGAAAGAAATTAGATATGTTTCTAATTTTGAAGTCTCAAACTTCCCTCGAGAAACATGAATGGCAATAAGTAGTGGAGCACTGTCTAGAATATGCAAGGAAAAGAGGTAGACCTACCATGTACAAAGTTACATGTATAATTTACATACATGTAACTTTGTATTGTAATATGTATAATATGTATATTTATAGGCAAGTGATATACATATATATTATAGGCACACGGGTGTGTGTGTGTGTATACAAATATTATATGTACATATATTACATATAAATATATATATATACTACTTGTATATATACAAATATAAATACATATACTATATATATACACATATACTTATATATACAGATAATATACATATTCTACTTATAACCATATATGTATATACGCATATTTTTATGTGTATAAAAAAGTAAATAATCCACGCTATTTAAAAAAAATTGTTTTAATGTTTATTTATTTTTAAGAGAGAGAGACACAGAGTGCGAGTTGGGGAGGGCCAGAGAGAGAGGGAGACACAGAACCCTAGGTAGGCTCCAGGCTCTGAGCTATCAAGCACACAGCCAAACCTGGGGCCCAAACTCAAAAACGGTGAGATCAGACCTGAGCTGAAGTCGGACGCTTAACCGACTGAGCCACCCAAGAGCCCCAATAATCCATGCTATTTAAAAGGAATAAATAACTTTAAAGGAAGATGTAATAAATTCAGAAATATAAGTTTAAATACATTATTTGAGAAAAGAAGCAACAACTTAGAGTATATATACCTTTGAAAAGAGCACAAAAATCAAGGAAGCTAAAAAAGTATAAAAGCTACAATTAAATAGATATTTAATTAGTTACCTTTTTTCAAAAATTACTTTTAATGAGTTTCTATGTTACAGAAAAGTTGAAAGGATAGTATAGGGAATCCCTACATACCCTTCTCCCAGACATTCACTGAAGCTTCACAATTGTCTCAATAATGTCCTTTGTAGCAAAGAATCAAATCCAGGACCACATGGTCTATCCAGTCATGCTGAGTGTCTAGTTTCTTTTAATCTGGAACAATTCCTATGTGTTCTTAACTTTCATGATCTTGACATTTTTGAAGATTATAGGCCAATCATTTTGCAGAATGTCTCTCAGTTTGGATTTGTCCAATAGTTCCTCATGATTAGAGCCAGGTTTTGCATTTTGCCTGGAATTTTACAGATAATGTGTTCTTTTTACTGCACCCTGCTGGGCAGCTCACAATATCCATTTGTGCTCTTACTAGTGGTGTCAGCTTTGATGACTTCATTAAGCTGGTATCTGCCAGGTATCTCCTGCAAAGATACTTCTTCCCTTTTGTAACTGATAAGTATTTTTATGGCAGATACTTTGGAATTATGTAAACGTTTCTTCCTCAGTACACTCTCACACCCTAACTTTAGCATCCATTGATATTTCTGGTGTGCCTTATCATGATGAAAACTGCCATATAGTGATATCTCTATTACCATCATTCTTTATATTATAAAGAGGTTTCTCTTCGCCCAATTTATTTATTCATTTATTTATTTAGTCCGTGTGAACTTAAGAATTTTTATTTTATTCAATGGCTTATATCAGTTTCTATTTTATTTATTTTGATGCTTAAACCGTCCCCGAGTTGGCCAGTGGGAGTTATGTCAAGCCGGCTTCAGTGTTCCCCAACATTCATTGAGCACTTCCCTACAGTCTGGCACAATGAAGTGTTCTGTCCTTTTTCAGCTTGCCCTTTTCCTGCCCCCACTCTGAAACAGGCCATTTCTCCCAGGAGCCCCGGTTAAAAAAACAAAAAATAGAATTCCTGTGCATATTTGGAAACCAAGATCGGGACACTAAGTATGCTCATGGCTTACTAGAGTATCATTGTCCCCAAGCCTTTTGAGTTGACAGAGCTAGAAAATATATATGTGAATACATCACACACACACACACACACACACACACACACACACACACACACCATATTTATATCTGTATTTATTTCTACATTTATCTATATATATTAAAATCCATTAGCTCACACTGCTTCCTCTACACTACAATCCAACCCTACAGGGTTTATTCCAGTTAGGATTTCCAGAAAAAATTCAGGATGTCTAGTTCAATTTGAATCAGATAAGCAAATAAATTTTAGAATAAATACGTTCCAAATGGTACCCTGTATTTTTATTTGCTAGATCTGGCAACCCTAATTCTAGCTGTCTCCATTTCGATATATATCCTCTCCTTTTCCAATAGTAAGATACCTGACTCTCATTATCCTGAATATCTTTCTCAAGCCCCCTCTCTATGGCTAATGTCTTAGCCCCACACAGCCCCTGTTCCCACCTTGCACACAGGCCCTTATTCCTGCTTGGAATGTCTACTTCATTCTAGTCTGCTAATGGTTTTTTGATGATGAATGGATAGAAGAGAAGGAAGAAAGAAGAGAGTTTTAAGGAATGGATGGGGAAAGGGAAGGGAAATGCAGTAATGAGCAACCCTAAATCTCAAAGGGTTGTCACAATAAGCATGTATTTCTTGCTTGCAGGTTTCCAGGTTGGCAGTGCTGCTGGGCACAACTCAATTCTGTTGGGCTCCCTGAGTCTTTTCATTCTATGTCCTAAGATGTAGATGCAGTCACTCTCTGGCGCTTCTTATGCAAGGGGGCAGAACTCAGTGGAAAAGCCAAACTCAAAGTGCTTCTTAAAATCCCTGCTCAAAACTGGCTGCTGTTATTTCTATCCATACCACACTAGTCAGAGCAAGCCCATGGCAAAGCCCAAAGTCAAAGAGGCAGGAAGGAGAGTACACTCTGCCCACTAGGAATAACGGCTAAGAATGGGGGTGGATGAATGACTGAGAACAAGTAATACCATCCACCACCAATGCAAATTAAGTAAGAATAAATACAACCAATAAAACAACCATACATAAAGGATGAAGCCATCAATGGGGGAAAATACCTCTCATCTTGAACCAAAACACTAAACTCAACTATTTTCTGTACCTAAGAGATAGATCAAAAATAAAATAAGTCGGCATGGTTGAAAGGAAAAGAATAATTATTGTTTAAAAAGGTGCAGTAGCATGTTATAATTACCTGAAAATTTGCTCCCAAGACTTTGTGCAAAACTCTCTAGTAAAATAATGGTGAGGGGTGCCTGGGTGGTTCAGTCAAGTAAGTATCCAACTCTTGATTTTGTTTTGGTTTAGGTCATGATCTAAGGGTTCATGGGTTCGAGCCCCACATCAGGCTCTGTGCTGATATTGCAGAGCCTGCTTGGGAGTCTCTCTCTTTCTTTCTCTCTCCCTGCCCTTCCCCTGCTTGTTCTCTCTCTCTCTCTCTCTCTCTCACCCTCTCTCTCTCTCTCTCTAAAAAATAAATGTAAAAAGGCAATTAATTTAAAAAAATAATGGTGATAACTACAGTTAACACTGCTGTGCAGTACATCTGAAAGCGGCTAAGAGAATAGATTCTAACAGTTATTATTACAAGAAAAAAAATTTTTAACTATACGAGGTGATGGACGTTACCTAAACGTATTGTGGTGATCATTTCACAATATATACATATGTCAAGTCATTACGATGTGTACCTTAAACAGTGTCATTATGTCAATCATATTTCAATAAAACTGGAAAAATGAGAACTCTCCAGCAAATCTATCAATGACTTAATCTAAAGTTCAAAAGCGTCTCCTTCCCCAACAAACCAAGTTCCAAGAGTCGAATTTTTCTTTTGAAAAAAGCATAACCACACACTTAACAGTGATAGAAATTACAGATGTGAGAGAGAGCAAGAGGTGTATACTATATAGAGATTGTATCTTCTTGTCAACATTTACAAAATAAGACATTTGCCAAAATAAAACAATATTATATTACAGAGAAGCCTTAATAAATTCCACCTAGTTCAGATCATACTCACTGACTACAGCAAAGTAGTACCAGATATAAATAGATGAATATCATAGAAAGAAATAGCAAATGAAGCCCACGCCTCAGAGATTGGGCCATTCTAAATTTCACTGGTTAAGGGAAAAAGTCAAAACTGCAGTTTTAGAATAATTTGGAGAATAACAGTAATGGGTACACTGCATATAAATACTACAGCTGGCACTTCTTATTAAAGGGAAAAAAATGTTGGGACAATTAGCTAGCCTTCTGGGGGCAAAAAAGTAAATTTGGATTCTTACTGAGTAATTCCTTATGCCAGATGAATTCCAGATGGATTAAAAATTAAAATATAAAACGGGAATTTATACTTAGCCATTGATTTATTTTACGGTTTAGAGGTGGCCAAGGCCTTTCTTACCTTGAGCCAAAGGCAGAAACTAAAAGGATAATATTGGTATATTGGACTCCATTAAAATGTACAGTTCTGAAGAGAAAAAAATGGCTAAAAGAAATTAAATTTGGAGGAGATATTTTAATTTTAATATAAAATGTTTAATATGTAAAAATAAATTACAATTTTAAAATAAAATATTTCATATCCTTAAATATGCTAAAATGATCATATCCATCCATATGAAAAATTGAAACCAAACCAGAAAAAAAAAAGCAAACTGCATGAACAAACCCTTCAGAAATGAAAATTTCCAATGTCTGGAAAGCATTCTGGATATATTTGTCAGGCATGTTCAGCCTTCCTAGTAATGTGTGATTGCATATACATGAGCATGTGTGCCTGTACACGGGAAAATGTCTGGAAAGACAGATATCAAACTGTTAGCAATGATGATCCCTGGGGAGTGGGATTTCTTCTCTCTCTTCTGGAATAGGCTTGATTTTTTTTTTTTAAAATTTTTTTTTTTTCAATGTTTTTTATTTATTTTTGGGACAGAGAGAGACAGAGCATGAACGGGGGAGGGGCAGAGAGAGAGGGAGACACAGAATCGGAAACAGGCTCCAGGCTCCGAGCCATCAGCCCAGAGCCTGACGCGGGGCTCGAACTCACGGACCGCGAGATCGTGACCTGGCTGAAGTCGGACGCTTAACCGACTGCGCCACCCAGGCGCCCCGATTTTTTTTTTAATTAACATGTTAATTTTACATGTTTTATGATGAAATTAATCAGCATCCTAAAAACGTACAAATAAAAACTGATGATTCCTCCTTTGTCTTTTATAAAAATTCTTAAAATCTATTTTTAATCACCTGGTAGAAGAATGTTACTGATGAGGTGCTATACACTGAATGTTTATGTTCCCCCAAAATTCATAATGTGGAAGTCCAATCCCCAACCTGACGGCATTAGGAGATGGAGGTTTGGGAAGGTGGTTAGGTTATGAGGGTGGAGCCCGCAGGATGGGATTTGTGCCCTATTGAAAGAGACCCTAGAATGCTCTCGTGCCCATTCTGTCATGTGAGACCATAGTGTGGGAGAACAGCAAGCAGACCCTCACCAGACCTGAATTTGTTGGCACTTTGACCCTGAACTTACCAGCCTCCAGACCCATGAGAAATAAATGTTTGTTGTTTAAGCCACCCAGTCTATTGTATTTTGTTATGGCACCCTGAATGCTCTACAATACACAGGAAAATGTTCACGTATTAAAAGATAAGGAAACAAGTTACAAAATTATGATTTAACTTTTCTTTTGTAAAGGAGATACACTACATAACAGTGATTTTCTCCAAGGATGAAACTGTGGGTCATTGTATGTTCTTGGTGTTTTCCAATGATCTACAATAAACATTCAGAAAAAGTCAATAGTTCTTAAGTAAGAAAAGTCTATCTGCTACAGATAGGGATTCTGGACTATAAAGCCCTTATAATCATTGCAAAGTTTGAGCTTCCCAGTTTTCTTTGTCGGGAATAAAGCAAACCCATCAGAGATGTGGGGTATTAAGGGATCCACCATGTCGATTCTTAGGTAGAATTTCTGCCTAGTCATTCTTGAGACTGCAGTTGGGAGCGAGCTGTTTATCCAGAGTCTATGCTTTGAGCAGTGATACATGCTCAACAAATATTTATGGGGCACCTACCAGGACCAGGCATGAGGGGAGATAAAGCTGCCTCAGACAGTAGCCCTCTCTCCAGAGGGCCCACAGACTCCCAGAGAAGACTCAGTGAGTACATAGTGTGATGTGCCCTATAACAGATTTGCAGCCTCAGACAGGGGAGGGGAGTAGGGGAGGACCTCCAACCATCCCTGCTTGCCTGGGACTGGGGGTGGCTTTCTGGGAGACAGGACTTTCAGTCCTAAAAAAAGGAAAATCCTGGCCACTAGGACAAGTTGGTCACTCTAGAGAGAGGTCAGGGACAGCTTCAAAGCAGAGGCTGAGCCTGAGTAGGGTTCTGAAAAAATAATTTGGCATATTTCTAGAAGGGAGAGGCCCTGCCCACTGAGTTCCTTCCATCCCGGGTCTTTGGCCAGAAGGCAAAGGACTGGGGTGAAGAACAGAACTCGAGATGCAGCAGGTTCATTTTCTGCTCTTTGGATCACCAAATCCCTTCCAGAGCTGAGGAGTGAAGAGACTGTAGCCTCACTGAGGCCTCCAATCCTGCCATCCCCTTCCCACAGAGTGAAGATGAACCAGGTCTCACCATGAAAGTCCCCATAGGGAGCCCCAGGGGTTAGGCTTCCATGCTGCCCACCACCAGGCGCGCCACGCACATGGAACACAGCAACCCCTGTTTGGAGGACAGGTCCTGAAAGATATTAAAGGCCGCCTGCCTGGTCAGCCTGGCAGAATTTTCTGGAAGAGCCCCATATGACACTATGACTCACTTCCCAGTTACCCAGTTCATGTTTGCCCAAAGTGGAGTCTCCTGTTTGCAGGAGGAGTCATGACAAAACAATTCCTGCACTATGTGACTGTGGAGGGGACAAGGACAGAATGATGTGGCACCAAGAGTACTGAGGGAGCATCACAAGGGGTCACTGGTTCAGTCTGTCATCTAAGCCCCAGAAATGGGGCTTCACAGGGGTCCCAGGAGAGTTACCAGGTAGTCAGCTGTTCAAAAGCTTGGGGGAGGAAGGGAACAAGCCACATATCATGGAGCTTCTGCTGGGTTCTCAGAACTCCATGGTATCCCCTTGTTCACCCTGAACCCCCACAGGCCCACCATACGTACGGTGGCTTTTTTCCCCCTGGACATCTTGAAGAGACCACGTGGCCTCTAACCGTTACACACTGACCTTGAGGTTACTGGAAGAGTATACTGAGTTCCCACCTTTTCTGTTTCTGAAGGACAAGCAAATTCAATGATGATAAAACCTTTCCAAGTCATTTCCCACCCCAGCATGCCTACTATCTCCAACACTTACCAGAATTAAGGTGGGCACTGACATATAATTAATTAATTAATTAGTTAATTAATTAATTAAAATGTTTAAAAATTAAAAATAAATTTTAAAAAGGGGGGAACCTGGATGGTTCAGTCGGTTAAGCGTCAGACTTCGGCTCAGGTCATGATCTCGCAGTTCATGGATTCGAGCCCCGCATTGGGCTCTGTGCTGACGGTTTGGAGCCTGGAGCCTGCTTCAGATTCTGTGTCTCCCTCTCTCTCTGCCCCTCCCCCACTCGTGCTCTGTCTCTCCCTTTCTCAAAAATGAATAAATATTTTTAAAAATTTAAAAAAATTTAAAAAGGTGGGCACCAACATTTCCTTGCCTATCTCTGGGACCCATCCCCCTGAGCGCAGAGAGGACAAGGACGTCCCCTTGCCTCTGAGGGGAAGGGATCATTCCCTGTGACTGCAGGGACGCAGCAGGTCAGAGTTGTGGCCCTACTGCTCCTTACTGGCAGATGTGCAGTATGTGCACATCTTAAGTGCAGATGCCCTTACTGCTTCTCACTCGGGCATCTGCACCTCTGGGAAGGAGGCAAGAAGCCAGCCAGGACCTTTGCCCTCCTTCCCTAGTCATTTTCCTTTGCTGGGATATATTTCAAATACCATAGCATATCTTTCCTCAAGCCAAGCAAAGGTTTACTTAGACATTGTTGAAGAAAACAGAGGTCCAGAGTAGTTTGTACAAAGGCGTTCTTATTCTCTAAAATAAACAGGTGGCTCCCGCTTAGTCTCCATCAGCTTCCTAAATTCCTGTCCTTGGCAAACCACTGAATGTGCACCTCCACCTCCCCATCTCCATGAAATACACTCTGGCCCAGGGCTTTGCAAAGTGGGTTCTGTGAAATACTAGTCCCCGAGATGCCCCCCACCAAAAAGGGATTCTGGCCACATAAGGTTGTGCAAACACAGCAGAGCCCACTTTCTGGAGGCCACAGGAGACCTCCCGTGGTCCTGAGATCTGGCCACATTCCCTGTCTGTCTTAGGAAGTAGGCAGCAAGAGTAAACTGTGAGTGCTCTCTGATGTTTTTCACATGAAGGACAGCAAGAACCCCTGTATCTTTCCCAAAAATATAGCATACAATCCAGGGTCTACCAAGAAATAAAACCCAGCTCAGGTGGTTCAAGAGGCTTTAAAAACTGGCAGTGACTATTTGCAGAGCTGTGGGCAGAGAGAAAGGAAGGCATTAGGAAAGGTGGAGGCACTCAGAGAGTAGCAGCAGAAGGAAGGGGAGAAGGCTGTCCTTGGAAGCCAGTGGGGGCTGGAGCCATGGGGCAGGGCTGCCCACGGAAGGTGGGATTCAGGAGGGACCAGCCTCTTCCAGAAACACAGCACAAAGAGCGAGGAACAGGAGACAAGTGCCCCAATCTGTCTCCTCCAAATGGGAAGGGAAGTAAGAGGAGAAGGGGGTACAAGTGGAGGTGTCTGCTGGGGTGGTGGGGAGCAAGATGGTGGGCAGGGGGAGGTGCTGGAACATGGAGCTTCTAGATCAACAACAAGGGAACAAAACATGAGAAGTCTGTGATTTCCCTGTGAAAATCCTTCATTGTTTAGTAGTTAGGTTTGCTTTTTCCGAAATGTCCTACTAAGATTAAGGGAGAAGGGACCTGCCTGTGAGTGTCCTAATTGAGGTAAGAAGGTTGAGTTTTGCTGTTTTGGCCTGCCATTTCTGTCCTGAGAAAAGCAAAAAGAAGGATTGAGACCACATTTCCCTTTTTGGAATAACTGCCCTTTTGTGCTGGGAGGGACTTGGCTTTAAGAAGGAGGCGCTTCCTCTGTCATCCTCCCCCAAGGACAAAGTGACCTGAGCTGGTTCTGGGCCCTGAACACTTCAGAAACCTGAAGGCTTTCACCTGCAGGCAGAGAATAAGAAATGCCCAGGTGGTTTTTAGCACCGCATGGTGTGGGAAATAAAAAGACAATCAAACTTCTTTTGATCAGTCTCTATCTCTTGATGTCCTGAAATTTACATTTCATTGCAATAAAAAAGAATCAAAGGAAGACAGACCCAGAGAGGAGAGCTATTCCTAATTCTGATGGATCATAAAACATCCCTTATTGGAGATCTGTAATATACATTGTTAAAATATCTAAGTAGTCCTGCAGAAAGAAACCCATTTAACTCTGCTTAATCCAGGATTTCCTACACTCCTGTGAAAATCGAGCCTTTTTTTTTTTTTTAATCCAAGCACCCTTTGGAAAGTACTGTGGTCTTCTATAAGCAGTGTTTCTAGGATCTATGTTTAGCAGGAGGCTAAGTTTAACTGCATAGTAATTATCTCATACAGCAAAAGAGTAAAGTTTAAAACGTAGCCTCCCCATCAAATGAAATAAAAGGGATAGAATTTGTTTACCATCTGCTAAGAAGCAAGTTATGTGGTAACCTTCATAGATTGCACCTACATTTAAGGTGATGAAAATATATGCCAGTCATGCTAAGAAGTAGCTTGCCTGATCCTAACAAGAAAGACCTCCGAAAGAAATCTGGGGAGGCAGGGGCAGGAGGGCCTGGGTGGCTCAGTCAGTTAAGCGTCCAACTCCTGGTTTCGGTTCAGGTCATGATCACAGTTGGTGGGATTGAGCCCCGTGTCAGGCTCCATGCTCACAACACAGAGCCTGCTTGGGATTCTCTCTCTCCCTCTCTCTCTCTCTCTCTCTTTCTCTCTCTCTCTCTCTGTCCCTCCCCAGCTTGCTCTCTCTCTCTCTCAAAATAAATAAATAAACTTAAAAAAAAAAGAAAGGAAGGAAATCTGAGGCATGTACGGGAGAGAGGAAGAGAAATGAATGACATTTCAGGAAGAAGCAGTGGTGCCCTGGCTACTTCTCTGATGTGGCCGTAGGTAAGTTGTGTGTGGAGTGCAGTAAGACTGTTTACCAAAAAGAGCAGAAGTGAATGGAGCTGCAGCAGGTGATGAGGACACCTAAGGAGAATGATGACCAGAGGAGAGCCCTAAAGTCCAGAATTAGCATTTTCAATCTGATTCTAGGAGCAATTGGGAGCCATATAGACTTCAGAGAATCTTCAGAATGGAAATAATACACAGTGCAGTACACAGGATAACTTGCAAGAGAAGAGAGTTCAGAGAGCCAGGTAGAAGATTGTATGAGTCTTGTTAAAGAAGCCAGGGACACTGGGACTGGAACTCCAAGCTACGAAGGTAGGGAGTGATCTGAGAAGTAACAAAATCAGAAACTTTATGCTTTGCCGGTAAAATTGTTACAAGGGGCTAAGGAGGCAGGGGAGTTGAAAATGAACAAAGTTTATGAGCCCAGTATGGAATTTGAACTTTCAGACTATAATCTACCCCAGCTCTAATTTCGTATCAATTCTTCAACTCCATTGTAGTGGTTCTGCTTCGTTGTACTCTGGGCAAGTCAGCTGGCATCCACGCTTCAACACTTTCTATGCCTATCAGCTCTGATGCCAGAAGTGAAGGCGCTGAATGAGGAAAATACAGCCAGAAATAATAGAAACCCAATGAAAAAGGGAGGCTGGAATGCATTTTTTGGTGCTAAAAGAAAATTAAAAGGAGGCCTGAAGATAATCTAATAAAATCCGAACTACGGAGCAGTTGTATCCCATAATAGTGAGCCCAGAATCCTTCCAGGACCTCAGAACTGAGCTTAACCGAACTGTCACCATTTCAGAGACAGAGAGATGAGCTGTCATTCTAAATGATCCTGAAACACACTGACACCCAAATGGATGATGTCTAAATTATCTTCCGCACATGCCTGAAGAACATCTTATTCCATGCCAAAGTGTCTTATCTTACAAGCATGTTCTGATGGCACCTAAACCCAATATTGTCACAGGAGCTAAGAAGCATTAGGTCAAGTTCAGCCTCAAAGCTCATGATGGAGAAGTACCTCTCCAGGTGCATTGTCTTTGTACCAACACATCGTCATTTATTTTCCAACACTCTTCCATCTACCATTTTGTTGGCATTTGTGCAGCCATCCTCCTAACAACCCAAACTCAGAAGTCTGCGGTCATCTTTGACCTCCCTCTCTTCTTCATTCGAGTTTTAGTTCTGCCTTCACATGTGACTGACAACTGTTCTCTCCTTTCCGTTTTCATAAAACACATCCCACACGTTTAGTCCTCCAGCATCTCTACCATGTTCTATTGCTGCAGTCCCCCCACATCATTTTTACAATCCACCTCTTGTCCCCGAGTCCACCATGCAGCCAGGATAACTTCATAAGCAGGGTTAGGTGAACCAGGTCTGACTTGGTCACAATTGCCTCGCTCCAAAACGCCCAAAGTCCCCTTTGCACAAGATAAATTTGCATGGCATTGAGTGCTTCCATTTCATGTGCCCTCTGTCTCTCAACATATCATTGATGAGTGCCCTCCTTTATTTACTTTGACTACACTCTTCACCTCAAATATGCCTCCATTGTTTCCTGCTTGTCTTGATGGCATTACGTGCCTCATAGCCTTTTTAAAGATTTAAGAACTTATAAGTAGAAAGGTATTATCTTCACCACCACCAAAATCAAAGACCTTCTCAAATGTTTCTCTGCTGCCTTTATTAAATCCCTTTACCAAAAGGAATTTCTCTCTCTTTTGACCTCTCATGGAAGGTTTCAAGACAATCTGCATTGTATCAAAATTAATTATACGCATCTCCTAACTCCCCTCTTTGAACATAAGGCCCCTGAAGGCAAAAGCAGAGCCTTAGTCATCACCATACCCCTCACATCTCCTAGCAGAGTGCCCTGCTCAATAAATGTTTACTGAGTGACTGGATAAATAAATAGACTTAGTTAGAACTCACACCCTCTTAGCAAACTGGAAATAGATGGAGAATATGGAATATCAATGGGAGGCATGCTCCAGCTGCTGCTACAACACTGTTAATTACACAATACTTTTATTGAGCAATTCGGTGGTAATTCTTGCAACTATTCCTCCTTAATAAGATCCATTGTGCACCATAAAATAGTAACTGGGACGCAGTTTGTATTCCACATACATCACATTTCTCTTTAGCAGGGCTCTTCCATATCCATAATCTTATCATTATTACTATTACCCTCAGAAGACAGTTGACTTGCATTAATCAGGCCTTGCTGCCATTCCCTTGCCAGATTTTCTGCAGTTTTATTGTGCTTTTGGACATTTTAATTAACTTGAAAAATTAATTTTAAAATCTTACCTTATTAATGCTCTGCCCCCTTGGAAATCCCTTCTTCTTGTTTATTATCACTGACCACTTGAAGAGGAGGTCATTAGTGATTAAAGCTCCAGAGAACTTGCACACCATTTTGCCGCAGACTCTATGCTATTTTTAAGTGGGATGAGAATAATCATCCAAAAATTGAAGGTGGGGGAGATTTCTGTTGCTTTGGGAGTTAAAAGACTTATTTCAATTATGGCATAACATTTACTCCTCGACTACCTGCTCTCTACAGAAGCTCAACAATGTTAGTTTATTAATGCCATATACAGAGCTGAGGGGGGTGTGTGTGTGTGTGTGTGTGTGTGTGTGTGTTTAGCCACTTGACAAGCTGAAATGAATAAGACACCAGATTTAGCAACTCAAAAACACTGAAACATAGCCAAATGCCAGGACACATCAGATAAAGCCAGGTTCTTGATCCTTAATGCTCTTTCTGGACCCTAGGAAATAAAAAGGGATGGTCATTGAATATGAGTTCTTCATTCTCTAAACAAAAAATAGCAACATCTCACAGCTAACTGCAAAAAGTTAGTGGTTTCCTGGTCACTACTGATGAGGGTGTGAGTCTATAATAGGAACTTCCACAAGGAGTGTCCTCATCAGTAAAAGCCACCTCCCATGTGCTTGGGATGAGTGAGTGACAGCCACATATCTGCCTTTCCCATTATAACACTCAGTACAATTTTGGTATAGTTTACAATAGTGATTTTCAACTTTTGATTATGAGGATCCAGTCTTAACTTCATACATAGGATGGACTTTCATATAATCCCATAGTGTCAGTTGATACAGAAAATATATGACAAAAAGCTAGTATGAATTCTGTAACTACTTTACATGAATCTTTATTTTATTTATACTAATTACCCCTACATAAATTTAGAACACATGGTCCATGTATGCACAGAATGCATTATTTATTGAATTTATAGGCAGTGCTTGGTGTGCATATGTATTTGTGCACTCTTTGTATTAACTCTGTACCAGCTCCACCCCACTCCTCCTTCTTCAGCCAGAGCTCAGATGCTCACAAAGTGGTAATTCCTCATTTTAGTCATAGAACTCGAGAAATGAGTATGCAATTATCAACAATAGCCAAACTATGGAGAGATCCCAAATGTCCATCGATTGATGAATGGATAATGAAGATGTGATATATAGACATAGATATAGATATAGATATAGATATAGATATAGATATAGATATAGATATACACACACACGATGGAATATTACTCAGCCATCAAAAAGAATGAAATCTTGCCATTTACAATGATGTGGATGGAGCTAGAATATATTATCTACATAAAATAAGTCAATCAGAGAAAGACAAATACCATATGATTTCATTAATATGTGTAATTTACGAAAAAAAACAGAGGAACAAATGGGAAGGGGGGGAGGAGAGAAGGAAACAAACCACAAGAGACTCTTAACAATAGAGAACAATCTGAGGGTTGATGGAGGGAGGTGGGTGGGGGATGCACTAATGGGTGATGAGTATTAAGAAGGGCACTTGCTGTGCTGAGCACTGGGTGTTGTATATAAGTGATGAAATCACTGAGCTCTCTTCCTGAAACCAATATTGCACTATATGTTAACTAAAATTTAAATAAATTTTTAAAAAATAAATTAAGAAATGAATATGCAAGCCAAAACACTTACATGGATGTTTACCTTTGAACATTTCCTTTTTTTTTAGCGCCTTAAAACAATAATCATTTTATTTTATTAAACATTTCCAAGAGGGGGCTTATTCCTCCTGATTCCAGTTAAAATTCCTATAGTTTTACATAATAACAGAAAGTCATAGAGCTAGTTTTTCTTGCCGCCTCCAGTCTGAGTTTCATTAACTAGCTACCTAAGGTATCTGTTGACAGGAAGGAACAGGCACCCAGCAAAGCTGGTTTATTACAAGGATATTTCAAGATGCAGACTAATACGATGGGACACATTTGCAAAGAGCTCAGCCTACTTCAAGTCCCTCTCATGTCACTGACTAGCTGGTGTCCTGAAGTAACTCACCTCTCATCTCAGAGCCTCAACTCCTTCACATATAACGTGGAGATAGTGCAGTACCTGGATCATAAGGCTACTGAGACTATTAACTGCATGTCAAGACATTAGCCAGTCCTAGGAACATAGTAAGTACTTGATACAGGTCAACTAGTAACAGCAGCAACAAAAGCAATGGAGGTTGTGGCAGATGCTCAGCTGGGCCCCATGGAAACTATATGAGCCAGAATCTCCAAGTCTCCCTCCAGGGGCTGCAGGGTTTCTTGCTGATTTGCTTGGTTCCTTTTGCTTCAGACTGTCTTCCTCTTTGCCTTCCAGTTTCTGCCCCCTCTGTAATTCTGTCTGAACGTGTCTAAAGGAAATCCTACCACTATAGGACCCGTGGGGGCAGATATGTTGGTTGATTTCTCTCCCCATTGCCTCATACCACGCCAGGCACATAGTAAGCCCTCTGTCAAGTCAATATTGGCAGCATGCATGGGTTCTCATGACAGCAACTCTGAACACAACTCTGCATGGTTTTATTAGTGCCAGTAACTCAGCACCATCTGAATGACTTGATGTCTGTTTTCAATGACATATTCCAGGAAAAAGAATATGATTGGCCTAAACGTGGGTCAAGTACCAACTATAATCAATGCAGCAGGGGCTAGACAGGCAAAGTCATATATGGCTTCCCATCCTAGAATAAATTCTCTTAAAAGGAATGGGAATGAATAGAGCATTATCGGCATCTTTTGTTCATATAATATAAAAATTCAGAAGAGAGATGATTTAGGGCTGGCAAGAGGGATTAAGCATAGCTCCATGGACAAAGTGGTATGTCAGGTGGGTTTTGAAGGACAGATAAAGTTTTTATGGGGTGATTGTTTTTATATGTGCAATGTTTATTAAATTTTGCTTAATATTTTAAAGTGAGCAAAGGCACACTCGACCATCCTGACACAATTTTTGTTTAATTTCTGCTATGTACAAAGTTCTAGAGTAAACACAGTTACTTATGAAAGACATATGAGCAGGTCCTGCTTTCAGGATCTTTCAGCTGGTTGAGGGGAGATCTCAACATATGGAGACAAGGACTCTAGGAATGAAGAAGGTGAAGAGAGCCTTGTAAGCTAGAACAGGAGTAGAGCTGGCTTCCAGGAGGAGAAGTGATGTGTGCTAAGTGCTGGCTAAGCATGATTAGGCGGAGAGAATGAAGGAGGAGTACTCTTTCTTCATGGCTTACAAAAATGAACCCCCATTCCCAACCCCCTTGTCTCTTTCCACCTCCATCATAGAGCCTGGGAGAGCTACATGCTCACTTTCCCAACTTCTCAGGACTTCCAGCAAATGAGACACAAGTGGAAGATGGTGGGATCTCTTGCTCTGCTTAATAAAGGTTACAATCATCACTGGGACCCTTCTGATTGAACAAGGATGTGATGCCTAAGACTGCAGTAATGTTCCTGCCGCAGTGAAGCTCTTTGTACAACAGATGCGAGCTCCCTCAAACAGACCCAGGCAACTGCTCCCCCTTTGTGGCTTTCTTTTGAAAATTTGTCAAAAATTATTTTGTGATCCTATGCTTCAGACTGAATGTTTGTGTCCTCCCAAAATTCTTATGTTAAATCCTAATACTCAAAGTGATGGTATTTGGAGGCGGGGCTTTTGAGGGGTAATTAGGCAATGAGGGTGGAGGCCTCATGAATGGGATTAGTGCCCTTATAAAAGAAATCCCAGAGAGCTTCCTCACCCCTTCTGCCATGTGAAGACACAGTGAGAAGACTATGAACGAGGAAACAGGCCCTTATCAGACACTGAATCTGCTGGCACTTTGATCTTGGACTTCCCAGTCACCAGAACAGTGGGAAACAAACATCTGTTGTTTACAAGCCACATAGTTCATGGCATTTTGTTATAGCAGCCTGAACAGACTCAGCCATCCTAAATGTTTAATTGTTTCAATTCCAAATGTAGATCCAAGCTTTGCTTTCCTAAATAAATGAAGGCAATCCATCCACTGCCACTTGGTATTTCTTTCATGATTTACTAGAAATAGATGCAGCCCTCTCAAGAGAGTCTCTCTTACCACATTGACACGCCTGCCCCAACCAGGCTTGGTCGTAAGCATTCTTTGATGAGCACTCTGCTCATGACTCATTACCCTTTCTTCTAAGTATGATTTTTAAGGAAGAAATGATAAGGCAGAAGTGCCTTATTAACTTTGAGAAGGGGAGAAGAGAATGGCTAAGTCTGGCTCAAAATATGGAAAATTGGCCATGCGTTCCCTGTTGGGTGACTCGCCCATTGCCATGATACACCAACTTCATTTTTATCTCTAGACTCAATGAGCTGAGGAAAGTGAGAATTTTCATAGAAACTGGAAATAATCTCCACAGTGAGAAGCCCTGTGCTTTTTCAGAATCCTGATTGTCTCCATCATTAGATGCTATGTGTATAAGAGCTGGTATCATTTCATGGGATAAAACAAGGTGGAGCAGGAAGAGCTCCGAAAACAAATGAAACTCAGCGGGAAATTGTCACAAAGGCAAAGTGAAATCAGCAAATACCTGTGAGTACAGAATCAGGATTGGGACCCAGGGTCTGAAAGCCCCCATCATCCAGAGCAGGCAGGAGAGAGAAAAACTAGCACCTGGATGTACACGTTCACCCTAGACTTTCACAAGTGACTGGCTGCTGAGGCTGATGGCGAGACCCAGTGGGGCCAGTGTTGAAGGTTTGCTTCAGGCCATGAGCTGGCCCCATCCATATGAGCATGTTGGCACAACGCAGCAGTCCTGGACTCAGACACTGGCTCTTCCACATCCCAACTGTGTGACTGTGAGTCACCTTACTTAATTTCTGTGAGGTAATGGCACTTTCCCATCTGTAACATGGGGTTGTTTGGATAAATTGCTATAATGCATCTAAAATAATTAGTTACAGCATGTGACACGGTATGAGAACTCAACAAATGTTGTCTCTTGTTATATTGCTGTTGCTGTTGTTGTTGTTGTTATTGTTATGACCAGTGGGTCCGGAGGCATCTCTCATATCCAGATGGTACTTGGTGGATATTGAGTGAGTAAATGAATTAATGAATGAATGAAAGTGAGCAAACAAATGAAGGAATAAACAATAGAATTGTCACAGACAGTACATAGTTAACCATGGATTCAGTGAATTCTGGGGTAAATCATTTTCTTTTAGCCTCATTTCTCTTTGAAAACAAAATGTGTTCAGTTTTAAATCAGCCCCAATACTACACTATGCATATTTTTCTAATATACTTCTGGAACAACACTCTTTTTAATATCCAAAATATTACAAGCATAATGTTTAACAAATACAGGGTTACTTAGAAATGGGAAGCAGCATTTATTAATCTTCAGTGTAGGGGCGTCTGTTTAAAATTCTGTTATGATTTATTGAGGGCTGAGAACTCAGCTTGTCACATTCACCCAGAAAGCATAGCTCTTAAGGAGTAAATTAGAAATTGGATACACATCTTCGAAGGGACTGTGTGTCTTTCTAAAGTGTCTGTTGAGATCTACTCAAATAGAAGGGGAAAGAGAAGATCTGCAGAGCTTAGCAGTCGCACGGCAGGTCAAGGGTAGGAGGGACTACTTTGAAGAGAGGCTATAGAATCCTCTGGTAAGTTCAGAGTGAGCAATTAACATCAGCAGCATTCTAAGCCCAAGTGAGGGTCAAGCTAGTGCAAAGGATCAGACAGCTGACAAAAATGACCCAATACAACAACAGATAAGAGAATGGTAGGTATTTCAATCTTGGCCCATCAAAGCAAAAATTAAGTTAGCAGCAAGGAAGTCATTGTTCTTAGGTACTTTTCTAAACACATCATCCATATACTATGAATATTACACACAGAAAATGAAATGTACGTACTGTTTGTTATCTAGGTAAAAGCATCTTAAGGTTCCAGGAGGCACACTTGCACTTTCAGCCTGGCAGCATTCCTTGGAACCTGGATTTGCTTATTTGGCTGATTCTGTCTCCCAATTGAACCCACAGTAGGGATCTGCTTTAACTGTTGACTTGAACCAACTCAGTATATTTTCCAGGTACCAACCTTACCATAGCCTTGGTTCCAAAACGAAATGCATGGCATGTTCAAGAAATGGCAGTTATCCCTGTGTGAGTAGAGCACAGAATGCCCAGAAATAGGGAATGGGTGGTAAGGCTGGAAGGGAAGATTTGGTCCAGTGATAAAAGCCCATGAGGCCATACTAAGGAGTTTCACTGTAGGTTAATATCCTACACCTATCCTCCATAGGTGAGGTTTGGTCTTTGTATACTGGATGGTCTCTGTACTACATACTCTTTTCTAGAATTAGGTTTATAACTCTATTATTTGTATACAAGACATTGTTTAAAGTTGTTTTTTAATGCAGTACCTAAGCCCAAAAAGAGTCAAATGTCATTTTTATCTTTTATTATTAATATTTTATATCAATTTCTTCATCTACATGTTTGCCTTCTAAGAAGGGCATGTTTTTAATTTCTACCATATTTGCTCACATACTTGATTCTTGATTCTATTGTCTCCCCCACTTTTGAGAAGAAAGTATCTTTTTCTGTAAACTTCTACACTACTCCTCTCTCACCCAGACAGATTCTCCTCTACCATGAGTGCAGCCTTAAGGTTGTCCAGGTCCCTGAACCTCTGAGACCTTCCATCACAGTGCTCACCACTGCCTAAAATATCTCAGAGCTTCATGATTAGTAATTTGACAGAAAGAACCTGATTGACCCAGTGTGAATCAGCTGGCTACCCTCTCCTGCAATCAGGTTGGAGAAATCAGGCCATCTGGCCTACACATGGCGACAAGACCCCCTCTTCTAGCCACAGCTGATGTATTTGTGTAAAGGGTTGAGCACAGGCTGGCCGTGAACCGTAAGCATGCCTACCCCCTATCTTTTTTTCAAACATGAGTGCTTCAAGGCAGCATTTACTTATGGGGGGTGTTTTGTGGACACTAAAGAACTAATAAAGAAAAAGAAACCCATTAATGCAATTTGATTCTGGCAAAATTGTCGCTGATTGTGGCTTAATTCTGGATAGGTTGTTATTCTTCAATTAACCAAAGAGAAGAGACATAATAATTCAAGGGTAAATGAAAAGATGGACCATAATTCAGATCATTGTCTGATTAAAGTCTCCATGCCTGGATTAAAGTGAAAATATCAGGGGGAAAGGGTGTGTTTTGAAAAGAAATTCAGTTTACCACAAGTAACCAAGATATTACTGGGGTTTCCATACCTCTTAAGAACTAGATGAGATATCCTCAATCCCATGTCATACTTGTAAAAAGTCCAATGTCTACACCAGGGTTCCTATGAAGTACTAGTCACCTCCATTTCAAACTCCTGTTTTCATGGGTCAGTTCTGTTTATGGACCAACCTACCATCTACCTCTTCTGTCCATACCCATGTTCTTCCCATGACATTAAACTCAGATATGGGCACTGGCCCTTTGTCTCTTTGCACCAAATCAAGAAATCTCATGCAAGGAACAGTGGACTTTACTGAAGATGTCAGGAGACAAAGGATGGCATCCCTGTGCCCAGAGAAGAGGAAGCTGGAAATAGAGACAAGAAAGCCGGGGAAATAAACTGGCCTGTAGAGGCAGGATGTCTGATGGTGGAGTCTCCAAAGTTATCACCATCATAAATCTAGAAATCATGAGAACAGCATAGCAATGGGAAATCCAGACATGGGTCAGATATAGCTGAAGCTCTTTTAGCCATCCTCCAGCTGACTTTCCTCTGCAAAACATTCTCATTGATGCCCATGGCATTCTGAATCCCAGGGGCCAAGAGGCTACACTTCAGTGGCTGAATACTTGGCAAGAGTCAATGCATTTGTTCCTAACCCTGCTTATATTATGTACATGTACACTGCATGACTGTAAATGGGAAAAGAATTAGAATTGGTCTTTCCATGAAAACTAAGCTAAAGTCTTTGGAAAGACTTAACACAACTAACAACTTGCCAGCAAATGAGCATAAGAAAAGATACTTCTAAAATTGGACTTGGGGGAAATTCTAAAAGTCCAAATGATTCTGAACTCAAACTTCTTCTAAAGTTTAAGTCCTCTTTCCACTAAGAAGGGAAAAAAATGTAGAATGTATACACAGTGCACTATAGGTGTGATTTATACATATAACACATAAACTCCAAAAATCAGAGCCATAAAAAAGGCTATAGGTCTTGGCCCTATAGCAAGAATGGAGATTTACTACTGTGTATGCTTTAAATTTTTTTGATTCCTTATTTTAACTGTATTTTTTTAATTAATTCAACACCTGATCAAGTCAGAAAAGAGAATTTATTCTGAGTTTTGAAATTTGGAATGTTGAATTTTCAAAACAGAAATATGGAACATTCCATGGAGAGTTACCTGCATTCTGCGGATTCTCAGTCAGCAATTGCAAAGTATAGGATTCAGGCCCAAGGAGGAAACTAGGAAGGACTTAGGTAGAGAATCAAGGTCTATGTCAAGGTGTATAGGACTCAGGATGGGGCCATAATGTTAGGAAGATAGATACTAGGCAGATACAAAGAATGGAATACTGGACAGAAGCAGAAGCCATGGCTACTATAGGAAGCAGAGATCAGTGCAGTTGATCTGCACAGTCCCAGGCTTGTTCTGAAAGTCTAAATCCTGAATCAAGCTGGCAGCAAAGGTGACTTGGGGCTGCAGCAGGCGTGATGGGGGAGGGCCACATGGAGGTGCACATGGGGGAGCCCCACGGGCCTGGCTGAGCCACCAGGTATCGGGAGGGTGACCTTTGCTCACACCCTCCCTGGACAAGAATGGAGAGGATTGGGTCCTAACAGCTGCTGGTCTATTTCTTGGCTTAGTTAGGAATGCAGGTGGAGTGGTTCTCAATGGAGGGGTGAAGGAATGATGGAACCATTTGGGGGAGGTGAAAGGACAGGAAGAAGATAATCCATCCTGGGCTGCAGAGCTCAGTTATTATGGCAGATCTGGGATCCCTCCCTCTGCTGCCTCTCAGGTGCTCTTGGACTCAGAAATCCCTTGGTGCTCAGAATGGCTAGGACTCAGGTTTAACCCACCCTGGGTAACATTGGGATCAAGGTGCTGGACTCAAGGTCCAGGGGAGGGTAATGGTGTCGAGCAGCTTTGGGGCTTAAAGCAGTTAGCACTATTTAAGGTGTAGTTTCAGAGCACCTGGGCGGCTCAGTTGATTAAGCATGTGACTTCGCCTCAGGTCATGATCTTGGGGTTCATGAGTTCAAGCCCCATGTCAGGTTCTGTGCTGACAGCTCAGAGTTTAGAGCCTGCTTTAGATTCTGTGTCTCCCTCTCTCTCTGCCCCTCCCTCTGTCCTTCTCTCTCAAAAATAAATAAACATTTAAAAAATAATAATAAGGTATAGTTTTAACTACAGACATCTATGTCCAGCCTACGAACCTAAGAACCATTTAGAAAGATGTCTTTATGAGAAAACTGTGTCTCTATTTCCAGATATAATAAGGTGTCACCAAATGAAACTGTCCCTGTCCTGCCCACACATACCTCCAGGCACACCATGGGTTTGGGTTTTTTTTTTTAACTCTTTTCATGAGAAACCTGAAAAGAAATTATATAGAGTTTGATTTGACTGAGCATGGGAGGTCTCATGCATGGCATCATTTCTCAATGAATAATCCAGATTTGGGGAAATTGTATGGTCATCCTGTTTATGCTATGGGGTAGATGACATCTTTGTGATTAGGCATGTGACTCTACCTGAATGGAATGAACATTCATGGAATTGGGGGGGGGGGGGCAGTCATTTTAAGAAAAGGTCAACCTGAGACCAAAAAATATATAGAAACCAGGAGGTCAACCTCATATAGGGAAGAAGGAAACACTTATTTCTCTGAATCTGGAAATCCATTAGGATGGCAAATAATGTGTGGAGGGATAGAAACATGCCAGGAGATGAAGACAAGCTATCTTTAGTCATGTGGCAGTAGACAGAAAGCTGACCCAGTAGAAAACCCTACAGTGGGCCTGGGTGTGGGTAGCTGTTACAAATGATTCTATTATGCTTCCCTTTATTAGTAGTCAGGATGACTCTGGTTTGCTCATGATAGAAATGCAATTCAAACTAACTTCAGCAAAAATATAATTTATAGGCTCATAGGATTTCAGGAAGGGCTGAATACCCAAACTGAAAAGACAGAGATGGAGGTCAGGTACATCTGAACCCAGGGACCCACATGCTTCCAAGATTTTTGTCCCTCATCACTACTTTTATCTACATTATGACTTTCTTCTCTCTCACTAGTTATTTCTTCATTGAGTGGTAAACATGGCCACCACCCGCTCTTGAATTTTACATCTTGCAACCACTGCTCTCAACGAGACCACCTGGACCTCTCTCTTTGCCCCAAGGAAGGATTCTTATTGGCCCAGCATGGATCATGTGTCTTTCCCTGGACCAATCAATCGAGGCAAGGGGGGGTGGGCACCACTCCCACCACCACCCCTTACACTCACTCTTACCATGTTGTGGCTAACATAGCACCCATTATGAGCTGAGCTTCCTGATATAACTGTCTTCCTGACAGGCATGTAAGTTCTATAAGAATAGGTAAAACATTTCTGATTTGCTTACCACTGTATCCCCAGCACCAAAACAACACTTCAGCACGTAAGAGCTGTTCAACAGACGCCTCTGAATTAACATATCGTAAACCCAGTCAAAAATCAAGCCATATGTGAAATTCATGAGCCACTAAAAATCCGGTTTTGGAGAAAATTGCTAGCCAAGCAAAAAAGAAATGGATGTAAAACTCAATTTCCCATAGAACCCTAATTTATAAATAAGCATGGCTTTAAAACTCTGTATCTCAAATGGGAAGGGTAAAGTGAGCAGGAACTCATCGGACTGGAGAGCCTGCCCACAGACCCTCATTCCATGCAAAGGAAATGAAAAGGGAAGCCAAAGGCAGAGGAAGGCAATGCCCCACTGTCCCCTTGGGTCCCTGGTAGGGCCAGATAAAATACAGGATTCCCAGTTACATTTCAGTTTCAAATAAACTACTAACAAATCAGTGTTAGTAGAAGTATGTCCCAAATACTACATACTTAACAATACTAAAAAATTATGCATGGTTTATCTGAAATTCTAATTTAACGGGGTGTCTAGTATTTGTATTTGTAAATCCGGTGACCACGGGCTCCCCAGTGCCCACCCAGGGGAGCACAGAAGTACTGACATAGCAGTGTGGCAAGTAGAGCAAGGTCAGGAGATAGGGTCTTGGGTCTTCCTGGTGGGTTGGAACAGAAGGAATGCTCCAGGTGTTTCTGCCTGCTCACAAGGGAAATGCAAATGATGGCCAGCATCCCTGCCATGAGGAACTGCAAGGTGACCCCCAGTAGAGGCTGAGGAGTGGGTTGACTAGGCCAGCTGCTGGACAACCTGTGGCCAAGACTCAGAGGACCTGTGGCCTGGCAGAGCTGAGGTGGGGCTGAGCCAGCAGAAGGACGCCGACCCTGACCAAGCCAAAAGCAGTCCCCCTAAGTCACACCGGTTCATACCCCTTAGCTGACTCTAACGGCATGCCGGCAAAGACAACAGACATCTTTGCAGAAGCTGAAAGAGCTCCCAAGGAGAGCACAAAGTCAAGGCCATGGATCTTCCCCAGTCACCATGAAGCAATCCTGGTAGGCAGGTCAAAGCTTGGGGTGCACGGGTCCCAAAAACTGTGATTCAGGCTAAGTTTACCATCTTTCTGCCATGAGTGAAAATGCAGACACCGGAGAAAAGGAAAACCGATGAAGAAAATAAAGATCATTTCCCCTTTTTTGCTTTCTGAGTGTCTTATATACACAAATAGAGGAGGGTAGAGAATTCCTCAGGAGGGACCTAATCTTTCAAGACAACACTCTTCTGGGCCTTTCTTCAGCTGTGAAAAGTAAGGTACCCTGAACATACTAAAAAAAAAAAAATAGGATTAAGAGAAGAATTTAAAAGGGCCCCTGGGTGGCTCAGTTGGTTAAGCATCTGACTCTTGGTTTTGACTCAAGTCATAATCTCACAGTTTGTGAGTTCCAGTTCTACACTGGGCTCTGTGCTGAGAGTACAGAGCCTGCCTGGGATTCCTTCCTGCCTCTCTCTCAAAATAAAGGGAAGAATTCAAATGTTCCCTGTAACAAAGTAATCAGAATTTTAGAACTTTTTCCAAAGGAGCTAAAGCTTTTATAGTCCTGGCTGAGAAGTAGACTGTAGCCAGGAAGAAAGTCCCAGGAAAATGATGAGAAGTGGAGGACTAAGGAAGAAGTATCCTATGAGAAATAGTCCCTTGTTCAAGATGCCTGAGGGATGTTTAAACACAGTAGTGTCTAATCTTTGGTTGTAATTTATTCTCTGTTCTGGGCAGGGATACAATCTAACTCCCCTCCGTTAACTGTAAGCTGGGAAAATCCATTAAACACAAAAGCCTGTGGCAGGGTCACTAGAGACTTAAAGGATTGACAGTAAAGAGATGAGTTGCTTCATAGATTCTTCAGTGCACAACCTGCACGCCCATACGTGGTGACCCTAACTGATCCAGGACTGGAAATGAAGAAATCTTCCTTCTCTCTAAGTACGTGGGAACAAGATGATCCTCAAAAGGGAGAGCAAGGAAGGTTAAATTGTATTATTACCTGGATTAGAGAAGGAATAAAATATATCAAAATGTGAATAGTGATTATCTCTAGGTACTACAAAGGGTGACTATTATTTTCTCTTTAGTGCTATATTGTGCAATGAATCTGCTCTGAGAAAAAATGGTTAAGAATCAAAGAAATAATCAGACAATAGGCAAACAGTGGTGATGGAATGGCTGGCCATGGCCGCCTCTCATCTCTGGACACCAGCTGGGTTCTGAGTCAACTGGTGTTCTACCTGCCTGGACTGTACCTGGCTCAGGAATTGGGAGGTCTGAGCCTACACCAGAAGGTGCCAGTGCTCCTGGAAGAAGGAGATTGCCTGCAGGGTGGTGGGGGCGGGGGGGAGAGGCCTGTGACTGGGCAGACAGACTTAGCAGCAGACCCCAGGCAGAATATCTTGTTCTGGGGGGCTGTGCTGAGGTCTGTGCACTTCACCATCACAGAGACTCACCACACTACCTCTAAATCTTAAGCAAAATGCCAAGAAATGAGGAGGTGTTTTCATATCTTCATCTAAGGTCTCTCTGGAATGTATTTCCATTACTCTTTATAAAAATTTTACATTTCAAAATTAGCAGGTTTTTTAATCATGCCATTTTTCTCTTTAGAAGACCTTAGAGGTTACGCAGTGTTACTTCCTCTTTTTACAGATAGCACACTTGAGCCTCAGAGAAGAGAAAGGATGAAACCAGGATTACATAGTGTATTAGTCGGGATTCTCCAGAGACACAGAACCAACAGGATGTGTCTATAGAGAGAAAGAGAAGGATTTTAAGGAATTAGCTCACGTGATTATGGAGGCTGTCAAGTTCAACGTCTGCAGGGTGGGCTGGCAGACTGGTGCCCCAGAAGAGAGCTGATGTTGTAGTTCAGGCCTGAAGGCCATCTGCTGGCAGAATTCTCTCTTGTTTTGAGGAGGTTAGTCTTTTGTGCTCTTTAGGCCTTCAACTGATTGGATGAGGCCCACCTGCATTATGGTGGGCAATCTGTCTTACTCAAAATCCACTGATTTAAATGTTAACCTCGGACAAGAACAACCTTACTGAAACATTCAGAAAAATCTTTGATGGTTTATCTGGGCACCATAGCCCAGATGCATAAAATTAATCATCACCCATAGATAGTTACAAGTAGAAATGGAATTAAAACCCAAACCTCCTGATTTTCAGAAAGCTCACTTACTCCATCTTGTGGTCTCAATAAGAGACTTATACTTTTGAAAAAACTAAATTCTAGAGCCTCAAAGTTTTCAATGCAAGAAGCTAGGTGTAGTGAAATGTTATGCCTCACAAATGTATTCGTTATATGCTTTAAGTGATTTTCCCCCAGCAATATGGCTACTTGGACACATTTCAAACCAAGAAAGAAACAAAACATAATTTGGAGAAAATGAATCCAAGACCCCCAGCTCTATAAATCGCCCACAGCATCCCAACCCCACCATAAAGTAACATTAATAAAATATTTTTGCAGCCCTTGGAGAGCTATAGATATTAGATGCAGAATATTGTGAAATACCAAGCAGTGAGAGGTACGTGCACCAAATGTAAGCTCATGGCAAGTTCCTCGGGTGTCTACTTATCAGTAATTCTGAACGTGTGATATGATTCCTTATAAGAGGAGGAGCACATTAGTGTTCACGTTTCCACTTCTATTTCAGTTTTAGTGCTTTGAATTGTACCTCCTACTGTCTTTTTTTTTCGTTGAAGGGAAGAGAGGGAATGGAGGCTTTGAACTTAACACCTCATTGAGGAATCTCTGTGATAGGAGGAGACTTCCCACCCTCACTGCTCTAATTGACTGGAAGAATGTTTTATTAGCTAATGAAGTAAAAACTACAACTCTGGAAGATTCCCACCATACTTCTACTGCAATAACATCGTTACCATAGCAAACTACGGATTTCAGTTCAGTATCATCTTCTTCCAGGACTTAGGTAGATGAATCCATTTTGAAACATTAAATGTGGAGTGCCTGGGTGGCTCAGTAGGTTGAGCATCGGACTCTTGGTTTCAGCTCAGGTCATGATCGGACAGTTTCATGAGTTCAAGCCCCGCATCGGGCTCTGCACTGGCAGCATGGAGCCTGCTTGGGATTCTCTCTCTCCCTTTCTCTCTCTGCCCCTCCCCAACTCGTGCTGTCTCTGTCTCTCTCAAAAATAAATAAATAAACTTTTTTAAAAAAAGAAGAAAACGCTAAATGCATTGGGACGTATTTGGAGAGTGCAGTGAGTTTAAATCTAAACAGAAACAAGGATTAACAAGCAATTGTACTCTGCTCAGCTCATGAATGTTACCAAGCAGGAAGCAATGGCTGAGATGAACAGATCAATACCCAAACAATGAATTATAACACTGCCATTATACCTTTATAACAGCCAAAATACGAGACCTCAGTTTAAAACAGCAATCCATTCTGTCTTTAGGACTGTGAACTTGGCAATGTCTTAGCTCAGACTGCCATGACAAAATACTACAGAATAGGTAGCTTCAATAGCATAAATGTGTTTTCTCACAGTTTTGGAGGCTAGAAGTCCAGATCACGGTGCTGGAAGGGTTGGTTTCCGATGGGACCTCTCTTCCTGGCTTGCAGCGGCTGCTGACACCACACTGCATCCTTGTGTGGCCTTTTCTCTGTGCATAAGCAGAGAGAGAAAGAAAGAGGGAGAGGAAGAGAAACAGAGAGAGAGAGGGAGAGGGGGAGAGAGAGGGAGAGGGAAGGATCAATCTGCAGTGTCCAACAGATTAGGGTCCCATTCTTATGACCTCATTTAACCTAAATGACATCCTTAAAGACTCTGTCTCTAAATACAGTCACATTGAGGGTTAAGGCTTCAACATATGACTTTTGAGGGGACACAATTCAGTCATAATGGACAATATTAACCTACCTAAAATGTCTTTTTCTACTCTTTCAACTTTACATGGAAGGCTTTTTCTTTCCCTGCTCCTCCCACATTTTCTCTTCCTTCTCCTCTCTCTCCTTGTTTTGTTTTCCTGTTAAATACAGATCATTCCCCATTCCCAATAAGCCCCGTGGTAAATCAGAAAATGTTTTTCTCCTGTTATTTTTTTCATGCATTGAGTATTTGGAATCCTTCCTTTAATGCAAAGGAAACGATTCACAATTATCTCAAAAGAACCCAAAATGTGTTTTTCTAAATAGCCTCAAGAATGTCTGCTTGCTTCGACCAGATTCAGTTCAACAGGACAATAAAAGCACAAGTGGGCAGACACGCCAGACCTGACTTCAGGGGAGTTACTTCTTACGTGGATTTAACTTATGCAAATTCAACCACAGGCACTTGAAGGGCACCTGGGGGAGTCGCAGGCCACATACCCTCTACAATGTGATTCAGTCCACCTGGCATTCAACCAAAGAAAAAGCACGATGTTCTGACCAGGGAGGAAAATTTTCCCATAGGTAGATTTGTTGACAGCAGAAGATGCACTAAGACATCTATGCTAAATGTGCAACTTAAGATGTTTTCAAGGATACTTTTGACTCTAGGATTTTCCCTAATGATCCGTCCTCAGAAACGAACTCCAAAATAAGACTCCATTTTCGAATGCAACATGACAAGGTTTAAAGAAGAAAGTTCAACTGACCAGCAACAAAAAGATGAATAAAACTTGCTTAAGTGGAAGGCAGAAGGGACAGCATTTCAGGCAGGGCGAACAGTGAAAGCAAGGGCATGGAGGCAGGAATGTGGCCAGAAGGTATGGGAACTGGCTTCTCAAACGAATGTGCTCAGGAATCACCTGGGAACTCGTTAACATGCAGATTCTCCTGAGAGTCTGTATGTTAATGAGCTCCCAGGTGGCGCAGCTGCCTGCTGCTGTTCTGGGAACCTCACTTTGATGACGAGGCACTTAGAAGATGATAAAAAAAGATAAACTGGAAAGGTGTTTGTCGAGAAGGTAGCGAGAATAAAGGCAGGGTCATTTGCGGAGGTCAGGTGAAATAGGGCCTTGAAAAGTAGAGCAAGTCGTCGGACTTGTGAGAAGTTATTACTCTCGAAATGATCTGGCGGAGGAGGAACGAACGCTAAGTATTAGCAGGAAAGTGTTACAAATGTTGTCTGACAGAACTATGCAGCGACCAAGCTGGGAAAGAACAATTCGATTTAATTAATACAGAAGATTGGACGAATTTGCATCTCAAGGAGAAAAATTCCACTAAAGAGGGCAAAAATTTAGAGTGCTAAGAACAGTAAAAGCAGCCCACTTAATGAGATGTCACTTCAACTTTAATGTTCAAAGGCCCTAAAACAGGTTGTAATCTATTTTTAATAAATGTCTCAGAACAAACAATTATAAGAGTCTGTCTCCGAAGTTTGAAAAAAAATTGCATGTATGTATTAGAAATAATTGAATTGCTTTTCCAGAAAGCACTTCCAGGAAACACCATCACGGGCTAATATTTATACACCAGTTGGTTTAAAACCTTAAAAGTCTCTCCTTTACAAATTTACGAAATTAACCATAAAGGCAGAGGAAACTCATGTCAAATATAGATTTTTTTTAAATCGTATATCCTATGTCAAGAACAATACAGGTAGGTAGAAAAAAAATGCAAGACTGAAACCAGACCATTGTCGTGATTTTGCTACCAATTGCTTGGCAGAACTGCTTTTTAAAAAAGCTGATTGGTACTTCAAGTTGCAGTGTTTGGGCCCAACTCTAGACAAAGATAAACATTCAGGCTTCCGGGGACTGGAATCACAAGAGTGACTAGCAAAGTTCATAGGAACCGAAAGACCCTGGTGCCAATTAAAAACCATACATCCCATCACAGCAAGAAGGGAAGCTATTGAATAATTGAATAATCTCAAGCCATTCCAAAGGAGAATAAACAGATGATGGCCGGATCCCGTAGAGACTGGATGGGGCTGTGTGCATGGGAGTGCTCTATATTCTCTTCATACTTTGATTAATTATCCAGCTGTGCAACTGTCATTATCAAGGATATCTGTGAATCATGTGGCTCCGACAGTAACCAAATCTGGCTGTTCCTTTCATTTTTTTTTTTCACATGGGTAAGCGCCTTGCTGTTTGGAAGTGAGTTACCTAGTATGTCACTTGACACAAGCAAATGCTCCATTCACCGCAGACAACAATGGGTCAGTCTTTAGATTGTTTTCCAGGGCATTGCCAATAGGCTTGTACTGAGGTACACCCGGCAGATAAGAGAAATATGCCCTCCCAATACATGGATGTTTCCACTAGAAGAGGTTGGAAAACACCAGGCTTGAGATGAGAATGAGTATCATTTTTAAATCTTATTTGCTTATTTGTTTAATTATTTGTCTTAGAAAACTCCACCCATCCTGTCATTCTAAAGGAGATGTGAAACCCTGTGGTGCAGGGTGTTTCTCTAAAGACTAATTTTCAAAAAATCCAAACCAAAGAAAACCATTTGAAATTGTAGAATTTCCGGCTCTGTCAATGCTATCATGGGAGGAAAGAAAGGCATAGGGGAGGTGAGGGTAGGAGGCTCGTAAATAATGTATCATGTCAGTAGTAGCCAATTCCCTCATCTCTTGGTAGCTATGGCCAAGGTAACCATGTAAACTTGAGTGAGTCAGTTCATTTCTGTGCCCAAGTCTATCCACTAATTAAAGCTGGATAGCAATGCATGTCTTCCCTACTTCCAGGGAGACAGCACAATAGTAGGGAAGAAACAGAATATTCACCAATATTCCAACTGTTTCCTACATTTCCCAGCCCTCTTCTAGTTAACCAGGACTCTGTGACTAGTTCTGGCCAATGAAATGTGAGCAGAGTGATGTGAGTCACATCCAGACAAATGTAATCAAACCCTCATGAAACATTCTCTTTTCTCCTGCTCATGCTCCAAAGTGCACACCTATCTATAGGTAGTGGTCCTTCAGCCTGGGTCCCTGAGTCAAGGTGTGGAACCAAGATCCCTTGCCAGTTTACCTTGTAAATATACCATGAGCAAGAACTAAACCTTGAGTGGTTGACCATCCCTTCTCATCTCTACCAGAGGAAATTTTATTCATCCTTCAAAGGCAATCTCAAATGTCACATCTTCTGCGGGACTTCCCATAGCACTTTGGGATAGGAGTTCCCATAGCACTTTGAAGCTCTATTTTTTTTAATACTAAGTAATTTGGCCTAATACTACTGAAAGTCTGTAAAGCATAGCTCAGGCTCTGTGGTCAAATGTACCAGGATTCAAATCTCAGTACCAGAATACATAGCTGGTTAGCCTTAGACAAACTATTGAACTTCTCTAAACCTCAGTGTCCCACCTTCAAATGGGGCTACAAGGAGTCTCATGAGATTTTAAATGAGATACAGGTAAGGAGTTGGCACAGAGTCTGATGTAAGACATGCATGAACCTTCAGTTTATTGTTTTTATGAGTTGGCCCTACAACCTTACAAGATTGTAAGAGCCTTATGTATGGAGGTGATATACTCATCGATTTTCTATCTTCCGCAGTACCTGGAACAGACTATTACTCATAACAGATGCCCAGTAAATAAGGAATGAATGAACTTCAAAAAAAGAATAAAATAAATCATTGAAATGATTTTTTTTAATGATAAAAATTTTCTAATGCAAAATGGAAGAAAAATGAGAGACAAAGTTTAAAAATATCGAGACAATGGAAAAATTTTAAATAAACCACGATTTGGAAAATGTAGATAGCTGTCATCTGTGTTTATAGGTGGCCAGTTTTAGAAATGACTTTAGGTACAGAGAGCAGAGGTAATCACACTCCTCTATTTCTAGAATTTTCTTCTGGTTTTTATAATGTTTCAGTGAAATATTTATACCTTAAAACTCTTTGAGGACATATAAGGTATTAGACATAAGGGTATTCTGAATTCTTCTCAGCAAATCACTAGGTATGACCAAGATAGATTGGATATTGCTGAGTAAAGTAAAAATAATAACAAATAAAAATAAAACAGGGGTCTTGCGGGATAGGCGAGGCATTGTCAAGCTTAGAAATGTCTTTTAAGTGTCTAAAAGTGTGCCTTTTATTGGAGCTGTTTTCCACATTCCTGAAACTTCATAAACTGGTTCTCACAAAAGATGGGCTTTGGTTCATCTAAATGTTTAAGCAACAGCGACATCATGTGGCCACTCTGGTAGCTAACTAGGCTTTCTCTCCCAACCCTGAATTTCCCCAGGGAAACATGCATATGCGTGCCGCCTTCCCTTCAGGGTAAATTCATTCAAAAAACATTCAGTGAATAGAGTGTAGATTCCCCTGCCTTGGAAAGTCACAATGATATATGTCTCTACACAGTCTCATCTAGAGGATCACACTGTCGCTAAACTCTTAACCAGACAGCCTATTCAGAGACTTAAACTAGTCACACAGCAATCAAATCGAGTTTGTCTGACAAAACATCTTTTGAACATTGCTGGGATGGACCCATTCTCTCAGCCAGTTCCAGAATCAAAGGCACATAGAGTGTGGGTGGTCTTTTCCCACTGCTGTAATAGGCCCCCCCGACCAAGCTGAGACCCTTTGTTTGGCACTCTTGTGGCCCCTGCAGTGGCTTTGCGGAATTCATCACAAATACATGATTCCTAATGTCAAGTTCCTCCTGCACTCAACTGAATGCTCCATGAGGGCAGGGACAGGTGTTTTCTGCTCGTTCGTGTTTGTGCACCCTCTGCCTCCCACTGGCGATGCTCACCCATCCCTTCACAGGTGTTTATTTAGTACTTACTGGGTGGCAGCCACTGCTGCAGGTGCTGTGGGTTTTGAGGTGAACACACAAAGTCCTTCCTCTTACGAGGCTTTCAGTCTAGTTAGAGCACTCAGGCAAAACACAAGTAAAGGGTGACAGTGCCCTGGGGAGGAGGTGGGGAGGGAGCACCGTCCGTGGGGTGGGGGGGATGTTTTGTGCTGGGTGATCAGGGAAGGCTTGACTAATAAGGTGACAGCTGAGCAGAGAGAACTGAAGACAGTGAGGGAGCCAGTTGTGTGGCTAGTAGGAGAACAGTTCTAGGGAATTGAGCTTGAACTTGGGAGGGAGGGAAGTAATGAGGCAGGGGTGAAGGGAGGAAGGAAGAGCTCATCGGTCACTGGACAAGGCGTGAGACCTGGGTTCTTACTCTGACCTTTCATAACTAGCTGCGCAAACTCAGGCTTTCCTTCTCTGCTTTGAACCTCAGTTTCTGCACTATAAAGTGAAGAATTTGATTAGATATCACTACAATAATGTCAATTTTAAGACTCTCTATCATGAAAAATCACAGATTGTAACCTTTCAGGCATTTGGTGCATGTACGTATGCATGCCTCGTGTGTGTGTGTGTGTGTGTGTGTGTGTGTGTTTCATTTCCCAAAGCAATTCTTCTTTCAAGAGTGATCAGCCACACACACGCGCACGCGCGCACACACACACACACACACACACACACACCACTGCTTGCTCACTATTTAAAAGAAATTTATCTTAAGTCTATGAGTCTAAAGATTGATTGGTCTCACACTAAGATGCGTACTTCTGGAGAGCTGTCATTATGTGCCCAAACCCAGGAATTGCTAAAAGATCATGCACTGTAATTTGACCCTAATCACTGTTCCGATAGAGTTAAAGGGAGCAGTTAGCTCCAAGATATCAACACCTGTTAAGTATACGACATTTTACCGAAGATGAACTCCCGATCTGGCAATCCCCTAGCTGGATGGTTTGAGAACTGTATTAATGTCTGAGCCTCTCTGGTTATACAGTGACTGCCATATACAACACAATACAGACACCCTATGCAATAACAGAGAGAGGATAAAAGCAGATTAAATGGGCTCTGGGCTTCAAATAGCGCCTTGGTAATATGCTTCCCCAACTTTCATCAACATACTCACATGTGGAGCCAAATGCTGCTGACAGGACAGAGCCTGTGTTGGACCAGCATCAAAAGGCTCATCATCAAGATTTCAGGAATCAGAAAAGCCCATCTGCCCAAAAATGTCTTCTTCACTGGGCCATCGTTTTGCCTTAAATGACATCATTCGAAGTTCATTCTTTGGGCTGTTATTATTTCTAGAAAGTTCCTGCTAAAATGCAATGGTGTTCCTACAGGGAGCTGCTACTCATTCTACTTTTGTGGCACTGTCACAAATGTTACAAATGCCTTACGAAGATGGGGCAAGATCAGGAGACAGTCCAGAGGATGACGGCTTGAACGGAAGTGCTAACATGGGAAGGGAGAGGAAAGGTCAGGAAGCAATGCAAATAAGAAAAAGTCAGTCTCATGTGGTGAGTTTCTATGTATGCCAGGCTCCATAGCTAGACTCTCTACACGCAGAGCACACATTTTACAGATGAGGACACTGAGTCTTGCCTGAAATCTCACAGTTGGTTGCAGAACTGGGGTTCTATCTCAAGTTCACAGAATCCCCATGGTGCCAGAGGCACTGGACTCCTCACCAAAAAGGAAACATTGATAAGAAAAAGGAGAGTGATGGAGGGGGGTAGGAAAATGAAAAACTTGACTATCATCTGTCCCAGCTTCAGACCTGAGCAGTAGAAACTTATGGGCACACCAGGGGGCAGCAGGAACCTCTGAGGCAGCCACACATTGTGTTGAACTGGATAACTGGTCATAGCACATTCTGCAACAGTGCTGTCAAGGGTTGTCAAACCCTAAATACGAGGTTGAATAGTGTTGTGGAAGAAGAGTGCGTTCAAATATTGGCCTCATCACTTCTTGAACGTGACACTCAACTTCTCAGAGCCTCAGCTTCTTCTTCTGTAAAATGGGAAGAATAACTACCCAGGGGGGTTTCTGAAGATAAAAAATATGAATGCTACACTGTGCCTACCACACAACACATGTATCCATACATGTGACCCATCCTTTTTCCCCTCAGAGCAAAACCAGTATACTAGGAAAAACTGAGCTCATTGCATCTAACCAACTTGCACTCTTCTTCTTGTACTTGGATTGTACCCAATCCACCCTCAGCTTCCGTGGGGCAGAAGGTCTGTAGCTGGTCATCTCATTCTCTCGAATTGTCATTTCACAGAGCAACATGTGTTCGTACAATCCCCTGAGGAGGCCCGGGAAAAACAGAGCTCCTCCTGGATTACAGCATTTGTACCACCCTCAGAGAGGGCACCAGGGTACATCTGGGCACAAGGCGGGTTAAAGTCCTTTGTGAGGTTATACTACATTGAGGAATATGGGAGTGAGGGAAAGTTGAAGAGTTGAGAAAAGAAGTCAAACCTTCCCTCATTGGTTAGAGCCAAGAAATGATATAGCTGACCTTGTGACATGACGCTCACAATGAGCTCACCAGAACAAGGGCATACTTTCTCATGCTCATGAGAAAAAGTTCAAGGATCCTTGACTTGGGGGAAGGAAACAGGCTGTAAGATAGCTCTCTGCTCCTGGCCCTATGTCCCACCCTCATCCCTCTCCTGTTGAGGCTGCTTATGAGTGCCTTGTACATAGCAAGCCCACAATAAAATTTGATGAATGAATTCCAAAGAAATTAAATATTGGGTGGATGGATGGATGGATGAATGGATAGATGGATGGATGAATCTTAATCCACATAGTTATGGTCCGACTTTGAAACAGAGGTGTTTTTTAATTCGGCTATGTGCATCATGCTGCCAACAAAGATTTGCCCAGCGCTATGCCTCTGTTCACTAGTGTTTGGTGCAGCAGAGGGAGGACATATCCCAACATCCAAGTTAATTATTCTCATACCCTAATATCCTCCGTGCCTCAGAGCTTGACTGGATAACACAGCCCTGTCGAAAGACAGCATTCCAAAGAGAAATATGATTCCTCTAATATTACTACAGAACTCCTGAAAAAAGAGAGCGTTTATTCTTGAACTTAGAGCTGGATGCATGGGTATGGGTTGCTTTATTGCTTTTTTGAATTGTCCATATAGGATCTCCATGCTCTTTTGTGTATATACCTCCAAAAAATATTAATAAAACTTTTTAAATGAAAGAAAGGTAAGGAGAGGGTTAACAACTGGCTCGAGCCTCAGCAGAAAAGAATAAATCTTTAACCTAAGGCCTCATGCCTTCACTGTGGTGGGCAGCTCCGTTGATGGCAGAAACACAGTGTGGTGCCCAGACGAACAAGTAGACAATGAAAGAAAGAGATCCTGTGATCTTTACATCCTTGGATAGTCTTGAATTCCACACAGCTGTTTCTGGACAAAGGGACATTCTGGAACTGGAGTCTTCTCCCTCAGGATTGATCTTCGTGTCCTTTATTACCTAAGAGTGGCGGGTCTTTGGCGCCAATGATGAAAGCCAATTCACAAGCCGCGGTGGACAGAAAGGCTTTTTGTGATTTCCAAGTGTGCAAGGAGGCAGGCGAGGGCAGGCGCCCTGGCACTCCTGAAACCCCACTCAGATCTCGAGGGCACCGTGGAGTTCAGCTCCTCCCCGCTGACCTTAGAAGCCCTGACAAGCCACTTCAAGGAGATTACCTCGTTTCTATTTTGCAGCTTTTCTGGGTTTCCACGGGGTGGTTGTCTGGACATAACACATACTGGCAGTTCATCTTAATAGAAAGCAGAACGAAACAGCCCGAGCAAATCCCTACCCAAAGGAATTCACAGTGGCTGCTTTCAGAGGGCCTCGGGCTCCCTTCAGCCAGACGTCCCCATGACAGAAGGATGTGTGAGGAGCACCCCCCGGGGGGCAGGGGGAAAGCCCAAAACATGTAAATTCTTCCCAAGAAGAAACAGCTTCTCCTTTGGCATCCCCACCTATGCTTTTGTGGGTCTGCAATAGTCCAACTGAAAAAAAAAATTAGGAAATGAAAATTACTCATGTTAGAATTATTTTAAGTCTGATTTGATCATCGATATTTCTGTGTATTTGAAATAAACTGAACACACGGTGCAGTGACTCACGGTGGACGTGTCATCAATTATCCCTGCTCCTCTCCCAAGCTGAGACACTATGGTATCCACACAAACTGCGAGACAATCAAACTCTCCCAAAGAGAAATCTCTTTCTCCCATTCTCTCTTTGCCTCCCTTTACCTGTATTTCTGAATGGGGTGTATTTATTTGCTAGGGTCACTATAACAAAGTACCATAAAATGGGCAGCTTAAAAAACAGAAATTTACTATGTCACAGTTCTGGAAGCTGGAAGTCTGAATAGGTGTCAGCAGGGCTAGATCCTCCCAAGGGGTGAAGGAAGGCTCTGCTCCAGGCCCCTCTCCTTGGTTTGGGGATGGCCATCTTCTCTCTGTGTTTATTTACATTCTCTACCCTCTGTGTGTCTGTGCCCTAGTCTCCTCTTCTGATAAGAACACTAGTCATATCGAATTAGGGCCCAACCTAATGACCTCATTTTGACTTCATCCCTCTATTTTTTTTAATGTCTATTTATTTTTGAGAGAGAGGGGTACTGGCTGGGGAAGGGCAGACAGAGAGGGAGAGAGAAGCCCAAGCAGGCCCCACACTGTCAGTGCAGAGCCCCATGCGGGACTTGATCCCACGAAGACCGAGATCATGACCTGAGCCGAAATCAAGAGTCAGACACTTAACTGACTGAGCCACCCAGGTACCCCTTGACTTCATCCCCTTAAAGACCCTATCTCCCCCTATCTCCAAATAAGGTCACATTCCGACGTATTGGGGGTTAGGACTTCAATGTATGAATTGAGGTGGACACATAATTCAACCTATAATATAGGGCTTTGTCAAAATCCCTTTTTCCAAGGGATTGACAGGTGCATTTGGGACCAAAATCACTTCTTCAAGGCTGGATGCTACAGTGAATACAGACAGGTGTATACCCAAAGCAGTCACATGCTCAAGTGGATGTACTCTACAAAGCACCAAGGAAACATGTGGATTTGGTTGAAACTCCAAGAGAAATGGGAAAGACTCTTCCCAAAACAAGATAAGATATTGTTTTACAGTGCATATCAAGCCACAGAGATAACTTTACATGTCTGAGGGAGGAAGTCCATTTCCTTACTGCATGTCCTTAAGCATACTATTTTTCTTTGTTTCAACTATCTTTGTGTTCTATATTTTCCATATTGACTCATAAATCCACACCTAGTGAGACAGACATTTAGTCCACACCATGATTGTTTAGCAGTGCAAGGAGCATATTCTATATCCTTGAGACATCCAGGGACAAACCAGTTATGATCTCTTATCACATACTCACCAGGGGGCAGGGGAATAAAGTATGAGAAATTCCATCACTCTGGTCCTTCTTCAGCTTGGCCTCTCTTTTCTGTGTGTCTTCTTTTTTTAAACTTTTTTTTTTAAGTTTATTTATTTTGAGAGAGAGAGAGAGAAACAAGCAGGGGAAGGGCAGAGAGAAAGAGAGAGAGAGAATCCCAAGGAGGCTCCACATTGTCAGTGCAAACCCCAACATGGGGCTCAAACCCACAAACCATGAGATTGTGACCTGAGCAGAAATCAAGAGTCGGATGCTCAAGTGACTGAGCCACCCTGGCACCCCTTCTGTGTCTCTTCTTTAAGTGGTGTAATAAATTTCTGGCTAATAAATAACCATAGAGAAGCAAATGATATCAGACTCTGTGTCTTTAACTCTATTCAGCATCCAAACCAGGGCTGAAGTTCAACAGCTCATGGGCACAGTGAAGACCGTGCCCCCTGGGGGACTGCCATGCCACGTAATGGACAAGGGGCTGTCTACACTTCAAGGTCAGCATCCAAACCAGAAAGTCACCTGTCTTTATCTTGGTAGCACCAAGATAAAGCAGGTGGGCTTGCCTCCCTCTCTGAGGATTCTTATGGCTTTTAGTTCCTTGCTACCTAAGAAAAACTAGGGTTCATCTGAAAAAAAAAAGATAATCAGGATGATTAAAAGTGAATACTGTGTCTTCTGGAAAGAAGTTGAAGGAACTAGCCTGTAGAAGACTAGGGAGGAAATTTAAAGAACTGTCAGATCAGAGATTGCTAATTAGTACTGGTGGAGGTTATAAAGAGCCCAAGGGTCAATACAAGGTCGTTGTTACAAACTTGAGCTGTCTATACAAACTGCCCTACAAGCAGTCAGTTTCCAGTCACTGAAGTGTGGAAAATAACTCCATTACACACAAGCACAGTGTCCGTCCTAAGAGCCTAGGCTATTCACATTTGAATTCTTGCTCACCTCTTCCTAACCATGACACCTTAGATAAATTGCTTTACCTCTCTGACCCACAGTCTCTAGCCCATGGTAAATCCTCAGGTGTTAACACACCCACCACCCCCCATGCTCCCCTTCCCTTAATTCTTCCCATAGAGTCACAGGTACTAGAAACACTAATTTCCATTCCTCTCATTGAACAAACTGAGAGAATCCAACATCTCAGCACGAGTGTTTGACTTTGCCCCTTGCGACAGAATCCACCTGAAAATTCCTCTGGGTGACTGAGTAATAAAAAGAAGGCACAGCCTTACCACTTCTGTTCTCCCCTTTCTACTTGAAGGGAACCAGGACTTGAGCACCAGTGACCACATAAAACCTTCAACTCCATTTTGCTGGTAGTTTTAACCACACGTAAATATTTCATAAAGAACATTTTTCTCTGAAACACTCTCTTATCTCATTTTTTAACAGTGAGTGACCTGAATTAATGTGGAGAGGCCAGAATAAAGAGTAGAAGAAATTAATACAAGGCAAGCTCTAGTGCTACAGCAGTTGAACGCTATTTTCTCGTCCATCTATGTGAAATGTCTACACATTAGTCTCTAAACACAGTGATATCTGACTGCATGGCTGCTTACGCGTTTAAAGAAGCAGGATATATATACCCCCACACATTACTCAGTACCTCCTGGGGTAGATCAGACTGCTGTTCACAACTATTTACCCCCTGCCTTCCTCTTCTAAGGCAGGAGGATACTTCCCCACCCTTCTAGTTTGGGGTTCAGTCATGTGACTTGCTTTATCCAGTGAAACGTGGGTAGATGCAACAGGGTGCCTTTGGACAACATCTGCTTCCACCAAGTCTCTTGTTCTTCTTCCACAGCCGTGAGAAGACCATCCCATTAGACCGCTGTTGCCTCTCTGTCTGGGCCCAGAATGAATCCTCAGGAAGCAAACCTGAGCCCAAGAGCCAAACCCAGCTGGACTGCAGTGGAGCCACCTGACAGAACACAGCCCTGATCAACAGACAGGCAGATACCTGAGCAAAACGTTATGCTTCCTCCCTGCTTGAGCAAATATATTACATTCTTCTGGTCAGTACGTGTACCATATGACGCAGATTTAACTACATGATAGAGAGTACATGACTGTCATTACTCCTGATAAGTATAATCAATACGCATTTGCAATGTGTGTGTGTGTGTGTGTGTGTGTGTGTGTGTGTGTGTGTTTGTAAATGTGTGTGTATGCATGCAATATGATCTGTTTCTACTCACAACACTTCTGACACCAATATGTGAGGTTTCCATCCCAAGCAATTCTCTGGTTCTCTGCAGACGCCAACTGGGCGTCTTACAATGTAGTTTAATTCTGACACTAAGTATCCAGAGTTAGCATAGACCCCACATATTAAGGGCCCAGTCCCTCAAGACCGCACCCCTCCATTTCAGACGCCAATCTCAAGAAGTGGCTCCCTAGGTGCCCCCACTGCTGTCCAACTTGGCTACCGGTCAAGGTTTCCACAACCAACTCCTCAGGTTCAATAGTGTGCTATGACAGCTCACAGAACTCAGACCAACACTTTACTTGTTACTGGCTTATTATAAAAGGATACAAATGAACAGCCAGAGGAAGAGGTAGGCACACAGGGCAAGGCCCGGAAGCATCCCAAGTACAGAAACTTCCATCCATTGGAGTTTGGAGTGCCCCACCCTCCCGGCACATGGATGCATTAATCAACCTGGAAGCACTCGGAATCCCATCATTTAGGGTTCTCACAGAGAACCCATCACATAGCATGGTTGGTTAAATCGTCGCTCATTGGCAATTAACTAGATCTCCAGCCACCCTCCCCTCCTTGGAGGTCAAGGGGTAGGGCTGAATGTTCTAGCCCTCTAATCACATGTTTGGTTCTTCTGATAATCAGCCCCCATCCTGAAGCTATCTAGGGGAACAGCAACAGCCATCCCATTAGCATAAACCCACATATGGCTAAAAGGGGCTTATTATGCATAACATGAGATGCTCCTCGCATCCTTACCACTCACAAAATTATGAGTTTTCGTACCTCTATACCAGGAACCAAATATACATTCATTATTGTGTAACAATATAAATAGCTATAAATAGATCTTTTTATGAATAGGATGAAGAAGCCGTCAAGTGAAGGACAGTAGCCTGGAAAAAGAGCCACAGAAAGAAAACAGCCACCTTCGTGAGTTGTGGAAAATGATGATTAACTACAGGGAAAGAGTTAATCTGGCCCATTCTTACAATCTCCTAAAGGAGTAATGTGTGGGTCTGAGAGTCCAAGACAGAACCATGATCCAAAGCAGTTGTTGAATCATCCATTTTCTGAAGTTCCATTTTTTTCAGTGATTTTAATGGCCCTGTCGATTGGATAACTTGCGTGTCAATCTAACACATGGATTTTGCAGTCATTCACCCTAGCATCCATAGTTTGGGGGAATTAAACATCAGATCTGTCATCATCATTAATATGACTGAATGTCCATGCAGAGCTTGCTATAGAATTCAGGGTCCGACTCTGAGCCATTGCTTAATCCCTGGGCCTCAGCACTTGGGTTCCCAACCTAAGCAAATGCATTGATCCCATAACCTTCATGATGCCAGGCCCATGGGTCTCTCCCACTAACTTGTGACTAAGAAGAAAATCAAACACTACCACTCTATTGTTGCTGCTGGAAAGCCTACGGGTTCAAGAGGCTGGTGGGAGGCCCCAGGGGACAGAATGACTGGAAAATACTGGGACTCTCAGTGGCCGTAAATGGGATGGAAAGCAGAACACACACCTGTGCAGAGCAGAGACCTTGCACCGACACAGCAGCAGGGTGTCCTTATGAGGTGGGGTGTTTGCTCAGGGTGAAAATGGCTGGCTTTAAATCCAGAGCAGGGAAGGTAGAATAAAGAGCAGTGTGATGTTTGGAAACAGAGCAAGACACTGAGAAAAGGGCAATAAGGGAGCTTCAAAACACGCCATATTTAGTGACTATATTTGACTTTTGTTGTAATAAGGAGGTGTGCTAGGAAAACCAAATGGGAAAAAAAAAGCCCTCCACTATTCTGTGATAGCATATCCTGTATCTAGCTGTCGTGAAGTAAAAGGACAAGAAAAAAGGACCACTCCACAACCCTCAGTTTCCCCAGCCACAGAATACAAGTACCTTATCTAAGTGTTACTCACTGACTGACCTGTCTGAAAAGGAGGAAAATAATACACTAGCGATATGAATATGGAGAAAAATTGTGACAACAGCAAAACAGATTCATTTTCCATTGCTGGTTAACAAATGACCACAAACGTAGTGGCTTAAAACAACACCCATTAACTATCTCATAGTGCTATAGGTCCAAAGCCCAGCACACTTTGGCTAGGTTGTCTGTTCAGGGCCTCCCAAGGCTGCAGTCGAGGTGTCAGCCAGGCTGAATGCTCATCAAAAATCCACGTTCAGGGGCGCCTGGGTGGCGCAGTCGGTTAAGTGTCCGACTTCAGCCAGGTCACGATCTCGCGGTCCGTGAGTTCGAGCCCCGCATCAGGCTCTGGACTGATGGCTCGGAGCCTGGAGCCTGTTTCCGATTCTGTGTCTCCCTCTCTCTCTGCCCCTGCCCCGTTCATGCTTTGTCTCTCTCTGTCCCAAAAATAAATTAAAAAAAAAAAATCCACGTTCAAGCCCATTCTTGGTGTTGGCAGAATTCAGTTCCTATGGTTGCAGGAACTGAGGTGCCCATTTTCTTGCATGCTATCCATGGGACACAGCTCTCGGTTCCTGTAGGCCATCCCTGCCTGTAGGCTGCCTCCCTGCCCCATGGCCACCCTCATCATCAAGCACATTAAATCCTCTCATGCTGCCACTCTGACTTTTCCATCTCTTGACCTTTGGATCCAGATAGAAAGGACTCCTTGATTAGGCTCACTTGGATGAGCTCCCTCTTAAGGTCAACTGATTTGGAACCTTAATTACATCTGCACAATCCCTTTTTATCATATAATGTAACATCATCAGGGGAGTAAAGTCTCATCTTATTCACAGATTCTGCACAAACTCAAGGGGAGGAGATGATACAGGGCGTGGGTCATTGGGGTGCATCTGAGAATTCTTCTTCTCAAATAGATGCTCCTGCTTTGCCCAAAGTTCTAGAGTCTTCCACCAGCCCTCAGCTTCCTAGAACCCTGGAGACTATGGTTCCATTCAGGTCCATTCAGACTTATAGCTCACTGTTTGTCCGATTCCGGTAGGACTTCCCTAGCTCAGCTAATCTGATAAATGAACAACACCAACGTGTTAGAGGGTTCAGGTATCCCTTCCTTTTGATCATCACCTCTAACTTTTTTAAAGTTTATTTATTTATTCTGAGACAGAAAGAGAGAGAGAGAGAGAGAGAGAGAGTGAGAAAGCGAGGGGGAGGACAGAGAGAGAGAATCCTAAGCAGGCTCCGCACCAGCAGTGTGGAGCCCAATGTGGGGCTCCAACTCACGAACCGTGAGATCATGACCTGAGCCAAAACCAAGAGTCTGATACTGAACTGACTGAGCCCCCCAGGCGCCCCACCTCTGACTTGTAATAAGAGCTCAGATACAGGGGAATTGAAATGGAGACTGGACCCCAAATTGGCTCTATGACACCTGCTGGAGGAAATTGTAACCACTTTGGCAAACTGACATCCCTCAGGTCTGAGCAGACCTGCCCTGCCTCTATGAGACTAATGTCAGGAAGTAGAGTCTATGAAGACTCCAGTTTCATTCACCTCATCCATCACCTCACCCAGCCTGGGCAACACGGTGAGCAAAGGCTTTCTATACGATATTGTCCTGCTCTGTTTCATTCACATTCACGCAGAGCAGAGACTGTTCTGACCACTCCTCAGGCTTTCAGTTTGGCTGCTCAAAAACTGGGATAGGTGTTGTACGAGCAGATGGTTTAATCTGCAAGTCAGCCTAAGGAACTTGTTTTTGGGGATAGAAGCTTCAGCCAGCATCGAGCACCTGCTTCTTGCTAAAATCTGTGCGGCAGGTTTAAAAGGGCAGCACTTGGCCATCTGTAATCCATCCACAGGCCAGGCCTATCCTCTATGTCCCAAAATAAGCCAACCCCCAAAATAAGGTGACCTCCCAGTGTCTCAACAAAAATATCTAAAAGAGAAGGTTTGGGCCAAGTTAAATGTACCAATTTTTAGGGTTGTAATTGACGCAGAAAATGTGTATTTCTTTTTTTTTTTTTTCATTTTTTTAACCTTTATTTTTGAGAGAGACACAGATGCGAGCGAGGGAGGAACAGAGAGAGGGAGATACAGAATCCGAAGCGGGCTCCAGGCCCCGAGCTGTCAGCACGGAGCCCAATGTGGGGCTCGAACTCACGAACCATGAGATCATGACCTGAGCCGAAGTTGGACACTCAACCGACTGAGCCACCCAGGCGCCCTGAAAATGTGTATTTCTGATGTATCATTTATAAATTTACTTTCCCACACAACTTAAAGATCACACCATATTAAATAGTGTAATTTGGGAACCTGACTTGTTTCCACTCTCACATACCATCCTGGTCAGCGAGGGCTGCCATTAACAAATTACCGTAGACTGGACGGCTTAAACAACAGCGTATATTTCTCACAGTTCCATAGGCTGGGAAGTCCAAGATCAAGGTGCCAGCAGAACGGGTGTTTGGTAAAAGCCCCGTTCCCGGTTTGTAGAAGCCCACCTTCTTGCCGTGTCCTTACATGGCCGAGAGCAGAGGGACGGGATGAGCTCTCATCTCTCTCTCTTCAGGGCACTTATCCCATCGTGAGGCTCCACCACCATGACCTGATCACCTCCCAAAGGCCCCCCCACCTAACGCCATTACATCGGGGGTTAGGACTTCAGCATAGGAATTTGGGAAAAACACAGACATTCATTCTATAACACATACCATGAGACAATTTTATCAGGCTCTTCACATGCTGCTTCTGCATCGATGTAATCTCTACCCTAATGCCCTTTGTGTCATATATAACCTGGCTGAGTTCCTTTGACTTTGTGTTTCAGACTGACTCAGGAGATTTTAAGTCACAAGGGCCCTTTAGTATAAAAATAGGCATAGCAATTGATATAACTTCTTGTTTATATTATTGGTGTACATTAGTGATCTTCACAGCATAACCATTGACTGCATGGCTCTTTAAGTGGTCTTGTAAAGGCTTTTTACAATATCGTTCAAAACTTGCAATTGTGAAGTCACTTCATTCAGGTCTCTGATCAAAGATCTCTTCTCAGGGGCACCTGGGTGGCTCAGTCAGTTAAGCGTCCAACTCTTGGTTTCAGTTCAGATCACAATCTCACGGTTCGTGGGTTCAAGCCCCGTGTCGGGCTCTGTGCTGGCAGCAAGGAGCCTGCTTGGGATTCTCTGTCTCCCTCTCTCTCTGCCCCTCCCCAGCGTAAGTGCTCTCTCTCTCTCTCCCTCTCTCAAAATAAGTAAATAAACATTTTTTAAAAAAAGATCTCTTCTCAGAGGCAATTTCCTTGACCACCCTTTCTAAACAACATCTTCTTCCACCAGCTACCCACTTCACCTGCTGTATTTTTCTCCGTAAAATTCATCTTCCAAGATCTTGTGTTCTCCATGAGGCAGAAATCTTGTCTCTTTTATTACCATCTATCTCCACTTTCTTACAACAATGTCTGTTACATACAGGAGCTGATACTTCCTGATATTTCCAGGAATGATCACTAAATTATGTGAAATTACACTAATTGTATTATATAGATCTGGTTTTGTCATTTAAGTGTAAAACTTCATATACATTTTATATATGAAATTATATGTATCATATAAATAAATATGAATACATAAAATTATAAATATATATATCCATTAAGTAACATCTATAGCATGTAAAACTATCATTGATTAAGGTCCTTTTAGGGTAATATGCATTCTCTAAAGAATACTTTCATGGAAAAGTATTAAATTTTATGCAGCCATTGAGAGAGCATCCTGTAATATAAGAGAAGAATAAGGGGTCAGTTTCTGGAAGGAGTGTCTCTTCTTATCTGGGGCCCATATGCAGGACCAGACCAGTCATTTCCAGCCATGGAAAATCCCTTCCCCTGTCCTCTCTTCTATCCAAGTTCTGCTTCCTCAGCTTTCATGACCATATCTCTGTAAACAGCCCTGTCATGATTGTTTTATGCACCTGTTCCCTAAACACAAAAGCCCTCTGCTGGCCTTTGTCCAGTCTTGTGCTCTTTTTAATTTGTTTTATATACAGATTTCTTCACCTTCTTAACTTCCTGACAGACTTCCATTCTCCTAAAGTCGGATTTCTGGCTTCCATGCTGTTCCCAGGCACTTTCCCTTACTCCTGCCCACCCGGGAACACATTCTTTGACCCCATCCTACCCTCACCTCTGAGTATCACTATTATTTTGATGCATTGCTGGGTCCCACCATCCTACATGAATGCAGATCCCTTGAGAAAGTAAACACAGCAATGCACAGACATGAAAAGATGATGGGAGGGACATCCACACATAAAGAGAAATGCTGACTGTCACGCAACACAGGGATCACGTCTCGAGAAGCAGAAGTCCCGAAGAACCGGTGAGAGGGGACTGTTGCCATCAACATAGATGTCGCCAAGTGACACAAGCCCAGACTTCGGAAAGAGCCTATGTGACCTGTGATGTTACTCCACCGACTCCTGTGAAGGAACCAGCTAGAATGTGTGAGCCACAGTAGTCCATTGTTCAGATTGTTGTGTGTTCACACCAGCGGTAGGGAGATGGGAAGCGGCAGACCTCAGGGGTCCCCACAAGGCAACAAAGGGTCCTGAACTTTATGGAGGTTGAGACTAGGGGGAAAAGGGAGGATTAAGCAACACAGCCCCAAAAAGCCATGGCCCCTAATTATCCACTTCCTAAAGTTCTGTAGTTTCTCACGGACCTCCATAAAGTTAATCCAACTGACTCTTGCATAGAGAATAAAAATTCTTCTCTGGCCCCTCAAAAACTCGCTGAGAAGGTCAGAAGAAATAGACGTCACTCTCTCCTGTGTTTTGGAGGAGGGGACAGATCCCTGCCGATGGAAAAGAATTCAACAGTGCTGAGAAAGAGAGGGGGTCAAAACAAACAGCCCCACTTCCTCTGAGAAGCTTTTCTTTTGTTTCCTGGTTTGTGATTGCATGAAAAACATCCTGAAGCGTCCTTTGTTTGGTTTCCCCTCTGCTCAGGTTCTGTTCTGTAATACAAGCAGACAGCTGTGGTTATAGGGAATGAATATATTCTCGGTCAGTTTTTTTCTCCCTCTCAAGTTTTTGTGTGATGAATTGCCTGAGCAATTTGTGTGCAAGAATTTTTTTCTGGAAAAACTTGAGAAAAATCCCCATTGGCACATTTCTACCACATCTAAAATGACACATATGCTTGCTCAGCAACTATCACTATTTTAATAAAAATATTGCCGTTTTTAGGCATTTTTACAATTACATACAGATAGTAATCTCTACGTCCTTATGTCTCTCTCTTTTTTTCTTCTGGTAAAATTCTTAAGGAAGAAATCTGTTCAGAGATAGTTTTCCCTTACTCAGGCACACATATGAATTGGTGATGAAGCCAGTACCACAGATTATGTGTGGAGTTAGAAATATGTTATAGTCAGTGATTTACAGTCTCATGACAACATAATTTATACAAGGAGAGATGCTAATTTCCATGCATCCTGATTTATTTCATTAATAACTCTTACAGGCAGTATATTCTGTTATTACCGAACTTATTTTAGATCAGTAAGTTTTCAAATTGGCTTATGACCAATTCATAAAAATACTGAGAGTAATCAGATATGTAATAAATTGTTCCATAGAGTAAGATATAACTACTATGTAACAGTATATTGAGATGATATTGGTTTTAATCAGCTACCCAAAAAAGGGAAAATTTATACCATTCTCTGTTTAATTTAGATTATAAAATTCACTAGGGAAATCAAGGAATCGGATAGCTGATAGGAGTTCTTAATAGCAATTGCAGTAAAACACATTTCACTGCTTGAAATTTGTGAGCCTCAATTAATCATGGGCTCAAATAGTTTTTAAAAGTGTTTTATAATCCAAATATTACTATCTCAGTAAGACACTCCAGTGTGTTTATTAATCCATATCTACTTGCATACCCTCCTTGACCTTCAGTCACATGCCTTCCAGCTCAGCAGGCTTCGAGCAAGATGCCAAAACTCCTGCTCTGTCTAATTGCATGATTTTCAGTTACTCTACTCTATTTCTTCCCCAAGAAGCTTTAAGAAAAAATAATCCCTCGCCAGTTTAGTCTCCCTTGCTAATGACAATAGACTATACATTCATTACATGCTTGGGATTTTAGAGTCTTTTCTTTTAACCTTCTTCTTTAAAAAATCACCTTCCCAGTCCCTACCCCTTTCTGTTTTCTAAAATAAGACAACGTCTTTATAAACTCCTCAGGATAGATGGGGGTCTGTTCTCCGGAGAAGAAGATGCAAAATTCTCTCCTGTGAGCTATTCCACTGAGTAATCCCCATCTTCCCCATATCCCTATAACCTCCTCTAAGAGGACAGGTCTCTACCTTGTCTATCAAGCCTCCCCTCCCCACCCCCACCCCCACCCCTGTACCCAGAACATGCACAGTACTTCAGCAGGTGAGCAAATACGTCCCCTAAACCCCTTCTTCTGCCATTTTAGACCATTTTATTTTGTTTGCCTTCAGTAGAGAGGGAGACAAACTCTCCAGAGATTCAACAAATACACATTGGGATGTGGTATGGTGCATTTTTTAAAACACATCGCTGGAGACTGAAGACATTCCAAATTCTTCATCCTGGCAGGCAAGGCTCTCTACCCTCCAGCCTCGCCTGCCACTTCTGGTCTAGCACATGGCCTTTCCTTCCATCTGACTTCAGCTTATCTAATTAGCTGTTTCCACAACACATCGGGCACATTTCCTTCCCTGACCGCTTTGCCTGCACAGTTCTCTCAACCCGGAATGGCTTCTCAGACACTTTGTCCATCAAAACACCGGTGGGCCGTAAACCCAGGGAGGCACCAGCACGAACTTTCATGTCAGATGAACAGAGTGGCGGTAGACCAATTACTTACATTTTCTGTACACTTGTATCCTCAACAGTAGAATGCAGGTAACCTGGATACGAAATAGCCCTACCATGTGTGTAGCAAAGGAAAGAACCAGAACCATTTGGCAAAGCATTAATGACCATCGCGTCCAATAATTCGTGAACTTCTTAAGCAGAACATTAAACAGAAAAGAGATCTTAAATATCTGTTATCCTTGACAGCTCCAGAGGGTTTTATACACTGTAGTCACAGATAAATGAAAAATGAACAAATGAATGAATGAGTCGATGCAGAAGAAAAAAGAGAAAAGAGGCGAAAGCAGCATTGGAAAATGCAGAGGAGCAAAATAGGAGAGCATTTATAATTTGGGGTCCCTAATGCTGTTTCTGTAGGTGTATTTGAGGCAGATTTTCCCTGTTGGGGAAACCTCAGTGATGTTTAGCTACAATATTCTTAAAGACATGATATGGAGCCTCACAGTGGGGCAAAGGTTAACCCTGTATACAGCAGGAAAATGCTTCTGGGTATAAGCCAGAGAGCCAGACGGGGGAATTTTGTCTTTCCAGCTGTGGAGGGAGTTAACATTCCCAACCCTAGGGTCTTCCATAGAAACAAAATTAATCGGTTCCTTACTAAGTATGTCCTGAACTCCAACAGGAAGACACCTTCTATCTGGCCTCCAATTTTTGCCTTCACTTGCATTTGCTCAACTTTGAGTAAAGCACTGTCCTCCCCTAGCATGCTTTTTCAACATGCAAAGGTAAAGCCTTGTGTCATTGACACTTCCATGAAAAGAAGTTAAGAAATCTACAACCTCCACACCAAAAGAAATTATGAGTGGTAAGAGAACAAGCATGCCAGGATCTAGATAAAAGGAGGAGAAATAAAACACTGCAAGATGTTCTCATCAACCCTCGCACCTGAACTGCTGCTTCTAAGCAGGTGACACCCACAGCTTACATTTGCCCTCTCTTCTGGCAGAAGTGCCTCGCTCCTCATGGCACCTCTGCTTGGATGTCCCTCCGTCACTTTCAGTTCAACAAGTTCAGAGCTGAACTTAGCCATGTCCCTTCCTGACACATCCTATCCCACCACCACATAGACCAGTCCTGTTCTCCCGTAAAGTCCCAGCATACACGCCATCTTTTCAATGAGGCTCTTCATTTGGAAATAATCTCTCTCTTTTGAAACACCGTTGCCTTTCTTTTTTTTTTTAATTTTTTTTTCAACGTTTTTTATTTATTTTTGGGACAGAGAGAGACAGAGCATGAACGGGGGAGGGGCAGAGAGAGAGGGAGACACAGAATCGGAAACAGGCTCCAGGCTCCGAGCCATCAGCCCAGAGCCTGACGCGGGGCTCGAACTCACGGACCGCGAGATCGTGACCTGGCTGAAGTCGGACGCTTAACCGACTGCGCCACCCAGGCGCCCCGAAACACCGTTGCCTTTCACTTGTATCTTGGCAGTCGCTGTCACTCTCTATCTTGTACTCTAATGATGGAGGTTCTTTCTCCTCATTTGGACTGTAACATCTTTTATACGTTCATGAATTCTCTGACAAAGTCTACACAGTGTTTTCTACATGGACATGTTAGTTGCATTTATCAATGAATCAATCAGTCAAAGGGAAAGAGAAAAATGTTGGACAAGAAAAGCCTCCTTCATGTCATAATTAAGATTTACAGGGGCGGCTGGGTGGCTCAGTCGGTTAAGCGTCCGACTTCGGCTCAGGTCATGATCTCACGATCCGTGAGTTTGAGCCCCGCGTCGGGCTCTGTGCTGACAGCTCAGAGCCTGGAGCCCTTCTCAGATTCTGTGTCTCCCTCTCTCTCTGCCCTTCCCCTGTTCATGCTCTGTCTCTCTCTGTCTCAAAAATAAATAAACGTTTAAAAAAAAAAAAAAGATTTACAAACAAAATGCCTCAGACCCATTTTGAAACCTTATGTCTATATTATGATCCCATAGAATTTTGCTGCATCCAGGGAATGATCAAGCTATTAACCTGAAAGATATGTTTAAAAATCACCTAGTCCAGAGGTATTGTAAAACTTTTAAAGTCACAAGATAGATAGATGGATAGATAGATAGATAGATAGATAGATATAAAAATTGAATTGCACAAACTTGACCAAGAGATAAAGTTTTAAATATAAATATATATACACTATGCACACATAACAAATAATAGGAAATTAATACCAGCTTAAAGTTAATAATTAGTATAAGGTGAACTGAATTTTCAGATTCATTTATTTGTTTATTTAATGAACACTTCTACAGTATTTAGTGCATTCCAGGCACTGTTCTAAATGCATTAGAAATATTAAATAATTTTTGTTGCAACAATGCTAAGAAGTAAGTATTATTATCCCCATTTTATAGATGAGAAAACAGGCACAGAGAGTATATAACTTCCCCCAGGCCACATGACTAGTGAATCGTAGAGTTAAGATTCAAACTCAGACTATCTGACTCCAGAGTCCACGCTCAAAACCAACAAAACAGCTGCCTTGTTTATTGTCATTATTGTTATTGTTAGAAAAATAATAAAATGATACTGTAAATGTTATTTCCTTTTTCCTCTGGATGATAGACAAAGAGTTGGATTAAAAATTTATGGCTGCAGGGGCGTCTGGGTGGCTCAGTCAGTTGGGCTCAGGTCATGATCTCACAGTCTGTGAGTTCGAGCCCCGCATCGGGCTCTGTGCTGACAGCTCAGAGCCTGGAGCCTGCTTCAGATTCTGTGTCTCCCTCTCTCTCTGCCCCTTCCCTGCTTTGCTCTCTGTCTCTGTCTCTCTCTCTCTCTCAAAAACAAGAAACATTAAAAAAAATTTTTTTTAATGTATGGCTGCAGACAACAACATTTATACTCATTTACTACTGTAATACTCAATCATTCTTGATTGAAGCTTTATGAGCCAGATAGTAGAAAGGAATTAGGTTAAGAAATTATTTCATTACTATCCTTATAATTTAGAAGAACATTCACAAATTCATAAACATCTTTAAAGTAACTCATGAATCTTTGTCAAGTTTCTCTAGAAACCAAGAGTTCCACAAAACACTGAATAATGTTACTGATCAATTCTGCTGTTTCAAGGCCAACAATCTCTAAATTATCATGGGAGGATTTGTGACCAACTTAGGGCCAGGACCATGTCTTGTATGTCTCTGTATCTCAGTATACCTAGAATAGTACATGGCATCTTATGAGCTCATCATGTTTCTTGAATTGTATTTAACAACTTTTTTTCTATGTGTTCTTTCTAAGGCTCTACAAAAATCCCAATGTAGCACTAGTGAATGTCTGAAAAAAAATCCCTAAGGACAGGAAAGAAAGCAGAATCCAAAGCCAGTGAAATCTCACAGCAAGGGAGGTTTACTGCCAAGGATAGGGGATTCTCCTTCCCTGTGGCGAGCCACACAGCAAGCATACCTCAGCCAACCAGAGTATCACAAATCTCTCACTGCTGACCAGCAAAAGCCAAATGGTCCTACACTTGGCAAGAGAAGAACAAATGTCTGGGACAAGGATCGAGTCCATATCTTACCAGTGATTACAGGAAGTGTCCTAGAGGGATATCTCTTAGGTACCACATTAGAGGTGAGGGGCAGGCATAAATTCCCCAAAGAAAGACCATCTCACCAGTGTGGGGGTGTGGGGAGTGGGTGGGTGTGTGTGAGAGAGAGAGAAAGAAAGATAGAGAAAGGGGTAGAGAGAGAGGGAGAGAAAGAAGGAAAAAGAGAGGGGCAGCGAAAGAGACAGAGAAAGAGACAGAAAGCTAGAGACAGATGGGAAAAGGGAAGGGAAGGGAGAAGATAAAGAGCACAACCCACCTAGATGACAAACATCTGGGGTCCTGGGATGCCCATGCCTCTACTCCATCCAGAAGTGACTTCCCTCATACATTGTTGAGGATGAGCTCTACAACACGTCATTCGTAGACACTTCCGCAATGAAAGGGGCCTCAACATTCATCCAAACCTCCTTTTTTACACATGTATGACAAGAGGAAATTACCATCTACCCAAAATCAAAATTAGATTCACCGCAGGACAAGAACACACCGCCCAGGGAAGATGGGAAGACTAGGACCCATGTGGTTTGATCCAAATGAAGCCCCTTTTCTCTGTTATACTTCATCTTTTGTTTAAAAGCAAACACTCTTGGGGCACCTGGGTGGTTCAGTCAGTTAAGCGTCCAACTCTTGATCTTGGCTCAGGTCATTGATCCCACGGTTTGTGAGATAGACCCCTGTGTCAAGTTCTGTTCTGACAATGCGGAGCCTGCTTGGGATTCTCCCTCTCCCTCTCTCTCTCTCTGCCCCTCCCCCTCTCAAAAGTAAATAAATAAACTTTAAAAAAATAAATAAATAAAATCAAACACTATTGACAGAAGGACCTTAAGCATTATCCATCATTCACGTGCAGTATTTCTTTTTTTTTTAATTTTTTTTTTCAACGTTTTTTATTTATTTTTGGGACAGAGAGAGACAGAGCATGAACGGGGGAGGGGCAGAGAGAGAGGGAGACACAGAATCGGAAACAGGCTCCAGGCTCCGAGCCATCAGCCCAGAGCCTGACGCGGGGCTCGAACTCACGGACCGCGAGATCGTGACCTGGCTGAAGTCGGACGCTTAACCGACTGCGCCACCCAGGCGCCCCTCACGTGCAGTATTTCTTAAGCCTCAGTCATTTTCCTACCTCCTTTCCAATTTTTGCTCCATCTGTATACAATGTGTCCTACTCATTACCTATTAGTTTTTTCTAAATTCATGTTTAAATTTTTAATGTTTACTTAATTTATCTTGTCAGAGAGAGCGATACAGCATGAGCAGAGGAGGGGCAGAGAGAGGGAGAGAGAAAGAATCCCAAGCAGGCTCTGTGACATCAGCACAGAGCCTGACATGAGGCTCAAACTTACGAACCATGAGATCATGACCTGAGCCAAAATCAAGAGTCAGACTCTTAACCAATTGGCCACCCAAGTGCCCCAAAATTTATGTTTAAACTTTTAATCTTCAGCAGAAATTGCCGACTATCCCCTAGTTTCCATTCTGCCCTTCTGCACCCCTGAGTTCTGGCTTGCAGAAGGGCACAGCCATGTAACAACAGAATGTAAGCAGAAGTAACATATGCAACTTCCACTTATTTAGAGGAATAAAGTTCCTTGCCATGAAGTTCTTCTTTCTCCCCCTTCTAAAAAGCTAGAAACAGCGATGTTCAATCCCTCAGCGGAGAACAATGCCATAGAGGATGACAAGTGACATCATGCAAGAAATCCAGGACTCTAAACAGGTTCATGGACCCAAGTTCAAGATAAGTACACTGAAGGTAACTTCTCTTTTATTTAAGATACTGTATTTTGGGGGCACCTGGGTGGCTCAGTCAGTTAAGCATTCAACTCTTGACTTTGTCTCAGGTTGTGACCTGAGCCAAAATCAAGAGTCAGATGCTAAGCTGACTGAGCCACCTAGGCACCCTGCTACTCTAGCAAATTAATTGAACCCAAGGAGGGGGTCATGGGAGCCTCAGTTTTGTGGGTTTTTTTAATTTAATGTTTATTTATTTTTGAGAGAGAGAGACAGAGTATGAACAGGGGAGGAGCAGAGAGAGAGGGAGACACAGAATCCGAAGCAGGCTCCAGGCTCTGAGCTGTCAGCACAGAGCCCCATGGCAGGGCTTGAACTCACGAACTGTGAGATTATGACCTGAGCCAAAGTCGGACGCTTAACCAACTGAGCCACCCAGGCACCCCAGTTCTTTTTTTTTTTAAGTTTATTTATTTATTTTGAGAGACAAAACATGAGCTGGGGAGGAACAGAGAGAGGGAGAGAGAGAGAGAGAGAGAGAGAGAGAGGATCGCAAGCAAACTCCACACTGTCAGCGTGGAGTCTGATGCAGGGCTCGACCTCACTAACCATGAGATCATGACCTGAGCCAAAATCAAGAGTCAGATGCTCAACTGACTGAGTCCTGCTGGTGCCTCATTAGTTCTATAGCCAGTTGGTTGAAAGCACAGGTGACAACCTGGACTTGTGATTGGTGTCTGAGTGGGGGGATGGGCCGTCTTGTAGGACTGAGCCCTTAACCTGTGGGATCTGATGGTATCTCCACTTACATAGTGTGAGAATTGAGTTAATTGCTTAATGGTGGGGGGGAAAAACCACATTGGACTTTGTTATGGCATTTTAGCAATTACCCTACCTAAAACATCCTATACAATGATATCCATGACAAATCAGGATTTTATTTAATCTTTTGCAAAACACAATAAATTATATAACTGTTTCAATGAAAAATAGCTCAAATATCAGCTAAACCTCATTCCTATAGCACAGAAGCATGAACATCTAACTTGAAGAAAGACTGATACAAGGAAAGCAAGCACAAGTTTTGATTCGAATAAATGGCAAGGGCGCATAGGCATTGACAGAAGGGAAAGGAATACTAGACAAATGACAGCTAAGTTCCCAAGAATTAACCTTTGCCTTCTTCATCATCTAGGCTTGGGCAAGTCTGGGTTCTGCCGCACTGTCCAGGGAAGAGGGAAAGCTAAGGACTCACAAGCCACCCCAGCCTCATCTCCTTCTATAAGAAGAATCCCAGTCACAGCAGGGACACAGACCTCCCTCATCACCATCCCCAGCAACCACCCAAGATGGGGCTTGATAGAAGTGGGTGCCATTTTAGAAGGCTGTAGTTGTACAAGAGAATCTGGGCAGCTTCAGCCACTTCTCCTGCCCTGATTCTCTTGCCCTGTGCAAACCAAAGAAAAAAGCACAGCATTCAAGGAACCAAACGAGAAAGGCAATACCATCTGTATTTGCAAAGAAAGGCAACTCTTCTGTGTGTTTTTCATGTTGGGCTTTCCCCCCTCCTGCTCCCCTTCCCCAGGTAGCCTTTTTCCCCCAGGGGATGGGCATGAGAGGATACAGATTGGAAACACATGTGCCAGAAACCCACCTCTCCTTGACCTACAGAATGCCCACTGCCACTTCCCCACATGGCCTTTCCTTTAACTTCAGTGTGTCTTGAAACATAAAAATGCTGCTTTGCCTGAGGCCATCTTGGAAGCAGAGGAAAATGAGTTTTTAAACTAATTTTCGGAAAACGATACTCATCATGTTAGCTTCCCATCTGGAATTATTTAAAAAAAAAAAAAACAACATACAATGGCAGGCTTTGCCTTCATCTCTATCGTTACATTTGACCCCTGCACTGAGGCAGAACAGAATCCAGTCAAATAACTTTGTATCCTTTTCCTTAGAAGATGATTGTACAAGGCTTCCCCCTAACCCCCCCACCAAGAAGCACTTCCTTGAAGTATCCTTCAAGGCACTGTCAGTACAGGGACCCTGGATTTTCCTCCTCAGACCACACTCACTCATCAGAGTGAACACATCAAAGTGAAATTGTTGAGTAACTACATTCACGTGTACAGGAAGGAAAATCTCATAATTTAGCACCGAGTTAAACAAGTAGACTAGAAAACAAATCACTGTGATGAGTGGGAAGGGTCGTAGACTTAAAAGTTGGCATACCTAGCTGTGCACTGAAGAGATGTTTCAACCCCAGGCAAGTTCATACACATCTCTGAGCTCAAATTTCATACTCTAGGAAACAGATGGTGACACCTTTCACGTACAGTCGGTGGGAAAATTAAATGGGATGACATATATAAACCTGAATAACACAATGCCTGGCAGTACTCCATAAAGGCAAGTTACCTCTTTCTGTCTTTTCCCTTCCCCCTAAAACAAGCTGATACTTTAAATGGCTTCAAGAAGAAGTATCAGGGGGAGATTTTGATTTTGTTCTTTATATTTTTTTATATTTTCCCAAAACCCAATACTGAACATGTATTGCTTTCCTGAAGAAGAAAAAAAAGTTATTTACAAAGATAGCAATATGTAATCTGTATAAAGAAACCTACTCGGGGCACCTAGGTGGCTCAATTGGTTGTGTGTCCGACTTCGGCTCAGGTCATGATCTCATGGTCTGTGAGTTCAAGCCCCATGTGGGGCTCTGTGCTGACAGCTCAGAGTCTGGAGCCTGCTTCAGATTCTGTGTTCTCCCTCTCTCTCTCTCTGCCCCTCCCCCACTCATGCTCTGTCTCTCTCTCAAAAGCAAATAAACATTAAAAAAAAAAAAGAAAAGAAAAGAAAAGGAAGAAATCTACTTGTCTCCACAGCCTAAATTCATATACTTTGTGTTTATTTTTTTCCTCTCCAAACCAAACTTCAAACCACCTCCTAACTTGGAGTAAATGATTTTTCAATTGACAAAAAAGATAAAGAAATGCATCATAACAATGATGAAAGCAAGCTCTTCTATTTGTTCTTACCTCTTTATATAAAATAAATATAAGCAGCAGCTAAAGTGTTATCATTAACTATAAATGCAGTACTTTTTTCACTACAAGATAGAATGATGCTTTGGGGCGTAGAATAGAGCAAGCAATTTGAAATTATTCATTATTCAATTATATCTAAGTGTGTTATGATATTTAAACATTTCACCACTTTAACATGGTTTTTTAATATTCTGATAAATGGTAATAGTAGTTGGTAAACTACAAACAGATGCAGAATTACTCTTTCCTAGAAGTCCAACAACGTTAATACCTACAAACCAGCATCCAGGCATGAAAAGCAGGATTTCAGTACAGCACTGCATCTGGAAGACACAAAGTATCTGGCCTTTACTGGCATCGTTGTCTGTGGTATTACTACATTAAAATGGGAATGGGATGAATTTGGTCAGGGTTTGATCCTGTTCTGCTACTCTACAGAACCTGTTTCATAGACACTATGTTATGAGCGAGACGCTGATCGTAAATAATCTATACTCTGTATCACGAGTATTGGTGTATTTCTGACTGTTATCATAATTAACTGAAATTATTATCTCCCAACTATTATACTTTGTTGTCTTATATTTGGAGGTAGATTGGTTATATTTCTTTTTTTTTTTAATGTTTATATATTTTTCAGAGAAACAGAGCATGAGCAGGGGAATGGCAGAGAGAGGGAGACACAGAATCTGAAGCAGGCTCCAGGCTCTGAACTGTCAGCACAAAGACGGATGTGGGGCTTGAACTCACCAGCCGTGAGATCACGACTTGAGCTGAAGTCGATGCTTAGCCAACTGAGCCACTCAGGCACCCCATAGATGGGTTATATTTCAGCTTAATTCCTTTTAAATACAGCTTTAGGAAATTAAAATAAAAATGCACCAAAACCAAATGGGATTTATCCCAGTAATGCAAGGAGAGAGTTCAATATAGGAAATAATTAATATAATGAACCATCTCAATAAAACAAGAAAAATGATAAAATTATGTCATGAATTCTGAAAATACATTTGATAACACTCAGCATCTATCACTGATAAAAACTCCTAATACTCGTAGGAACATCACTTCCTTACAGTGTGTTCAGTACTACCCCTACCCTGAGCCCCATGCTTTACAGTCCACCCCCACCCTTCCACTGCTGGACCATCCTTAGAGCACCCAGGACCGCAGAATTCCCTGTTCAAATGTCCCCAAGCCTGGTGACATCTGGGACAGCATTATCTCTTTTCTAGTTCATTGTCCAGTGGGCAGACCATCCCCACACAGACATCCCCATTCACACTCCAGGCCCTGGTGAAGACCAAAGAATGGGCATTTATGACACAGGGTGCCAACAGAGCTCAGAAGTTCGGCTGGGGTAACCTAACACATAAGCGGACCATGAGCCCTCTCCATCTCGGTTAAAGCTGGAAGGGACAAAAAGCTAAAAGTGCTAAATTTCCCCAGACTGCTACATTTCAGCACAAACTCTGAAGAGTCCTGAAATTCTGTGTTTGAATCTGGCTTCCAGATCTTTATAAATATATCATGTTTTTCATGATAAATAATTATTTTACTTAACAGGTTTTGGCTTGATTAATAACTATAAAATGTTTACAGATTTGTTATGTCAGTTTTCATTTTGGGTCTTGTCCCAGTTCTCATAAAAATAAGGGCACACCAGTGTGGCATAGTGTAGCATTATAAGAGTAGGGTTTTATCTTGAGCCAAAAACTAGGATCATGCACAATGAGAAAAAACAAAAAACAATTAATCCTTTTAAAGAAGAAGCAAAATGACAATACCCATTTTCACGACCTGGGGACATTTTTCAATAGGAATTAGCTAAAACAATTAGATAAGATAAAGATATTACAGACAAACAATTGATAAGGAAAAGCAAAATATCAGTATTTGGAGATGATATAAATGTCTGACTAGAAAACCTAAAAGAGGGGCGCCTGGGTGGCTCAGTCAGTTAAAAGTGTCCAACTTCAGCTCAGGTCATGATCTCGCAGTTCATGTGTTCGAGCCCCACATCAGGCTCCGTGCTGACAGCTCAGAGCCTGTGGCCTGCTTCAGATTCTATGTCTCTCTCTCTCTGCCCCTTCCCCATTTGCGCTCTCTCTCTCTCTCTCTCAAAAATAAATAAACATTTTAAAAAATTTATTAAAAAGAAAACCTAAAAGACTCAAATGGAAAAAAATATTAGAAATAATTTTTAGTTTGTTAAGTTGACTTGTAACAAAATCAATATACAAAATTCAATAACTTCAGCCAATTAATAAATATAAGAAAAAACATATTTGTAACTGCAACAAAATGTAAAATATATACACCCAAGGGTAATTTTTAAATTTGTGACACCTCAAAATTTGCTTTATAGGTAAATAAATAAACTTACAAGAATGGCTATAACAATCCTGAAAAAGAATAATAATTAAGGAAACTGGCTTATTAGATATTAAAATCTATTATAAAGCAATAGTAATTAAAATACCATGTTTTCTCCATAAAGAAGCAGGGTAATGAAACAAAAGAGAGTATCCAGAAATGGACCAAAATGATCTAGAGATCTAGTACATGATAAAGGAGTCATTTCAAATCAATGGAGAAATAATAGGTTTTTCAATGATTTTGGAATATCTCATGGCAACAGCTATCTGGGGGGTGGAGGTAAAGTAGGGCCTCTATAGATTCCTAACTTTATTCTTTTTATTTTCTTTAAGTGTTTATTTATTTCTGAGAGAGAGAGAGAAAGAGAGAGAGAGTGGGAGGGGCAGAGAATCCAAAGTGGGCTCCACAATGACAGCAGCAAGCCTGATGCGGGGCTCACACCCACGAACCCTGAGATCATGACCCCAGCAAAAGTCAGACGCCCAATTGACTGAGCCACCCAGGTGCCCTTAAACTCCTAACTTTATTTTTTTTTTTTTATTTATTTATTTATTTATTTATTTATTTATTTATTTATTTTTTAAAACTCCTAACTTTAAAGTAAGTCTCAGAGATATGAAATATGTTGATGTCTAAAATTAAGCCATAATTTAAAAAAATACTAGAAAAACATGGGGATTTTTGTATTGGCTTGGAGTGGGAAGGTCTTTCTAAGCAAGACAGAAAGGCTCAATGCATAAAAGAAAATAATAAAAATTCTCACTACGTAAAACAATAAAATTTAGCACAGGAAAAAAATAATAAAGTCAAACACACAGATATAATTTAACAAGGTTTTTTAAAAGAAAATGAAAAAAAAGTTTGCAACACAAATGACAAGGAATTAATCTCTCCAATATACAAACTTATATAATGAATACATTAAGAAAAATAACAATTTAATAGAGAAAGAAAAAGAGGTAAAGAATATGCAGAGAACATTCACAGAAAAATTTTAAAGTGTAATTCAATCATAAATATAAATAAATACAACTATAATGAAATAAAAATGTTTAGCCTCCCATCCTAGCAGATCAAAATTCAATAATAAACCAGTGATTCATGTAGAGTGTACATTGGCATTCTCTCACGGAGTCCACAATTCCAGCTCTAGAAATTCATCCTGAAGATATGCTTAGCATATGAGTGTGAAAACCTATGTAAAAGCGTATTTGGTGTGGCATTAATAGTAGTGGTAAAATAAGAAAACAACATCAGTGACCACCACCCACAGCACAGTTAAATACACATTGATACCTTTATCCAACGTGCCCACTTTGTAGAATGGTTACTGAAAATGTATGAATATAGAACTAACTATCTTTAAGATATGCTGTAAGCAAAAAAAGAGTAAAGAGCATTTTGAGCAATATATATAAGACACTTCCGTGTGTGTGTGTGTGTGTGTGTGTGTGTGTGTGTGTGTATGTATATTTGTAGATAGAATACATCTACTTCCTAAGAAACTCACAGCAATCACCTTGGGAGAAGACTGAGAGACTAAGGCCAGGGATGGAGTAAGGCTTCTTTCTTCCTGTTCTTGTATGTATTGTTTCTCTTATTATATGCACAGATTCACCTTCCAAAAAAATTAAAATATTAAGATATTTTAAAACATTTCATGCCAAAAATAAAAGCATCAAAAGAAAAAATGTGTAAATCAGACTTCATCAAAATTACCAACTAGTGTGTTGCAAATGATCCTAACAAAAAAGCAAGAAGATGACCCCCAAAATTAGAGAAAATATTTTCAGATCATTATAAGAGGAGGGCCTGGGTGGCTCCTCTGACTTCAGCTCAGGTCATGATCTCACGGTTTGTGAGTTTGAGCCCCACATCAGGCTCTGCACTGACAGGTCAGAGCCTGGAGCCTGCTTCAGATTCTGTGTCTCCCTCTCACTCTGCCCCTCCTCTGCTCACGCTCTGTGTTTCTCTCTCTCTCAAAAATAAACATTTTTAAAAATTATATGAAATGTCCAGAATAGATATACCTAGAGACAAAGAAGATAGATTAATGGTTGCTGAAGGCTGGAGGAGGGGCTTGGGGGACAGGAAATGGGACAAGACTGCTAATGAGTGTGTGGTTTCTTTTGGGGGTGATGAAAATATTCTAAACTTAGATTGCAGTGATCATTGCACAATTCCATGAATATACTAAAAAACATTGACTTGTACATTTTAAATGGGTGAATTTTATAGTATGTAACAAAAAGCTGTTAGAAAGAAAGAAAGAAAGAGAGAGAGAGAGAGAGAGAGAGAGAGAGAAAAGAAAGGGAGGAAGGAAGAAAGGAAGGAAGGTAGGTCCCCTGGATAGGGGACTCAGCCTCAACATGCCAGCTGAGTAGATGGCCTTTTCAATACTTTCTTGCCTGTAGGGGAAATCTCATCCTGCTGGGATAATGGGGCAGTGACTATACGTGAGCTAAACACTGCCAAACAGGGCCCCTCATCATCATTCGGTAAATATTTATTAGAGACCTTCATGAGCCAGGCCATTTGAAGGACTGGGGAGGCAACTGTGAGCAGCACAGAATGTTCCCTTTCTTCATAGATCTTGGATGTCAGCTGACAACAGCTATCTTTATAATGCATTGTATGTTGCCCACTTTATATGGATCATCTCTTGTCATCCTCACAAGTATGAGTACTTCCTTGTGGATACTGCTCTTGTGGGTACCCTATGAGTACTCTTACTATGCCCATTTTACTGATGGAAACGCTGAGGCTCACTGAAACTAGTCACAGAGCTGATAAGCAGTGTAGTCAGACTTCAGTTGTAATACTCTGACCCCAGAATCATGCTTTGGACCCCTGTTCTGGGTCTACTGGTTATCTAGAAAATAAGCAAACATCAACAGCCAGTTACCATGACAGCCAGTGACCAGCAGGTTCCTGAGAGATATGTTTAGAGGGATGTTTAGATATCATTTAGATGAAGTGATCAGTCTCTATGAGGAAGTGCAGCTTAGGCTGACAACTGAAGGATGAGGAGCCACCACGAAAGAGAAGAGAAGGCTGAGGTGTTGCAAGGCGTAAAGCTGGAGGGGGAGGTGGCAGAGGCTGGGGGGAGGGAGCAGAGCAAGCATGTCCTGACCGGCCAGAGAAATGAGTTTGGGTTTCATTCTCAATGTAATAGGATCTCACTGGATGGTTTTAAGCAAGGTGAAGTACAGAGCAATGAGTCGGGTCCCATTCAACATGTGTACTGGAAGTAGAATCAAGGAAAGGAAGAATGGATGTCTCCTGAGACCGTGGCCTGGTGCCTTGTGTCAGGCCATGATGTCCTCATGCTTTGACCAAGTCTTTTATTTTCCTTATCCTGACCCTTTGACACCCGCGGCCTTGCTGACCCTGGAGGGACGGCCCCTCCCTGGGTTAGACGATTCCTAAAGATAGTAAACAACTCATTCATGAGTGTGCTTTTTTTTTTTTTAAGTTTATTTATTTACTGAGAGAGAGAGAGAGAACAGGAGCAGTGGAGGGGCAGAAAGAGAGGAAGAGAGAGAATCCCAAGCAGGCTCTGTGCCCAGCGTGGAGACAGATTTTGGACACTTAACCAACTGAGCCACCCAGGGCCCCACATGTGCTTTTCAAATGCAAACCAACCAATTCACAGCCCACACCTCAGCCACCTCCTTTAGTGACTCTCACACTCCAGGCCACTATCTACCTGCCCTAATCACTCCAGGGTCAGGTGAAAGGGATAGCCCCTGAGCCCCAGAGCTGGCTGAAATGATTCCAACTAGCCAGTCCTATGCCTGCTCATCCTTCCTTGCCTGTTCCTTCCTGTGGAAACCACAGCAAAGGCTCCTGCCCACAGGTCCCCTCTCTCTGTCTGCCTCCTGACCGACCCTAGTCTTCCCTGTGTGGCCTCCAAAGCACAAAGTAATCCCCCTCCTTAGAAACTGAGTAACAAGCTATCTCTTCAGTAGTGGCTGTCTCTGGTCTATTGACCTAACTATGCCTCACATTTCCTATTCATGCACTGTATTTTAAAACACCCTACTCAACCAGAACCTCACTTCTTGGGGAATAGAAAAGAGAGACACAATAGGAGGCATACACAGAGGAGTGGGGGTGGCTGAGCGTTCAGGGCCTTCATTGACCCTTATGAGGATCTCCCCAAGCTTGAGATCAAGTGAGCCCCTCAAAGAACCACAAGATCCAGGACAAGCCCCCTCTTTTTCCCATTCCAGCCCCCACCCCCATCATTTTCACGGGCACCCCCCAGACTGAGAAACAGAGCTGGGCTCTCGCTCCACTGTCCCCACCACATGAGGTGGAAGGAAGTCCATCTGCTCCGGGCTGGGAATGAGGCTCCAAATTATGTGCTCATTGCACTGTTCACTCCCCACAAGCTGCACTTGGACACTCAATGCTATTGATATCACAGATATTATTTTAACAATAGCTTCCAAGATAATTAAGCCAGCGAACATCTCTGCCTGGGGAACCATAGGCAGGGTCTGTGAGAGGGTGGGACAGGGGTGACTGAACATATCCACACTATTAAAAGAGGTGAGAATTAGCAGAGGCACTTAGAGGGATTTCCAAGAGTTGTTAAAAGTGATCAAAGCCTTTTCTTCCTCAATAAGACCTTAATTGTGCTGAGAGTTACCACAATTAAGCAGTGGGTAGCAAATAAAATGCCCTGGCTCTTTGCAAAGTGAAGCAAGGAAATTGTGAAACTGGGTTTCAACAAGCAAGATTTTCAAACTCCTGCCAGGAAAGTTCCCAGAGCACCAGATTCAGAGACAGTGTGAGTACAGAGACAAACACACCTCACTGCACCCACTTCCAATCCTGGAAGCCAAGATGGGAAGGGTCCAGGAGAAGCCCTAGCCAAGACTTTCTTTATACCAGTGGGCACGACAGAGCCCAAGAAGTGATGTGAGATGGCTGAGATCACACAGCTGGGGAGAGGAGACTGTGGCTTGTTTCCAGAACGGGGGGTGGGGGTGGGGGGGGTGGGGGGGGTGTGCATTTTTGAGTGGGGCAATTTGACCTTTGCCCCACCCCAGGTGCCCCCATCCCCAGGCCCTCACCCCACTTCCATGGCCCAAGCAAGCCAGGCTTCTACTTGGCCTTCATGACATAGACAGGCAGCCCTCTCCTGGGAAGCCCAGGGGACATGGCCAACTCCCCCGGGCTTTTGTGGCCCTCTGGGCTCTCAGTATGGTCACTGTCTCCTCACTAGTCCCTAGGGTACCGGATGCAGGCTGCTCAGTGAGCTAACTCTGACTCAGCTACCTTCCTATTCGCTGTCTTACTTCCTCAAGCCCCACTCTCTACTTTATAATGTCCCATCTGACTTATCTGACAAACCAACTTTTGCTAATGAATTCGTGAATTACAATGACCAATTTAATTCCTCAGCAAACTTTAAACAGAATATATATATTCCAGGCAGAAAAGGCCCATTTGAGAGTGTGCAAAGCCTGGTATTTCTCCCATAGGGGATGGATATATATATATATGATATATGATATATATGATATATATATATCATATCATATATATGATATATATATCATATCATATCATATATGATATAATATATATATATATATATATATATATATATATATATACCTAAACCACAAGGTACCTGGAACAGACCCCTAGTACCTTGTGGTTTAGGTATATATATACATCCCCTGTGAGAGAAATACCAGGCTTTGCACCCCCTCAAATGGCCCTTTTCTGCCTGGAATGAGAGGAAGTCTCATTAATCCAGAGAAAATAATTAGATGTAGAATCCAGAGTGAATATTTGTCCAATGCTTATCTGATCTAACAGAACTGAACTTATCATAGCTTAAAGTCGGGATTTCTATTACATATGTGAAGAAACAAAATTCAACTGAATAAATTTTAAAGATCTTATTGGCTTTTATTCAATGATTCATGAATTGGGTAGCATCCAGCCTAGCAGACAGAAAGGAACACCACAGAGCTGCACATAATGAAAGACTTTTAGAGGCCGAAGGAGTAGGATCAAGGACGTTATACTAGATAAAAAAAACAGGTTGATTATTTCAAAGTTACTTTCCTTTAGGGGATAGTGGGAGTCTATCAGGCAGATGACCTCACTAGTGCTGATCAGGTGGGTCCAGACTGACTGCATTCAGATCCCATTTCTGGAAGAGCCAACACTATAATTAAGTCTCGGTTTGGTGAGTTGGGGCTAAGCATAAGTGACTCCATTTGGGGTCCGTTGTCTTGTTTTAAACACATAACACAAAATATTCATCCCTCTCAGGTAATGTCAATACAATGGAAACTTTTAGGGGAAACACTATCGGATTTGACTATTGACCCGGTGTTGGCATATCACAGAATTGCTTCTTGAACCCTGGATTATTCTCTGGATGTCTTTTTCTAAATTAAAAAAATATTTTTTAAGTTTTTTTTAAGTTTATTTATTTATAGAGAGATGGTGGGAGGGGCAGAAAGAGAGAGAGAGGAAGAAATATGTGTGTATGTATATATATATATATATATATATATATATATATATACACATGTATATATACATGTATATATGTATATATACTTTAAATAATTTATCATTAAAAAAAGGTATCATACTGATTCTGCCAAAAAATTAAACACCTAGTCTTTATTACATATTTTCAAGAAACCACATCTTGAGGCACCTGGGTGGCTCAGTCTGTTAAGCATCCAACTCTTGATCTAGGCTCAGGTGACAATCTCATGGTTATTGAGATCAAACCCTGTGTCAGGGTCCACTCTGATAGCACAGATCCTGCTTGGGATTCTCTCTCCGCCTCTCTCTGCCCCTCCCCCATTTGTGAAATAAATAAGTAAGTAAATACATTAATTAATTAATTAATTAATTTTTGGTGTAAAGGCACCAAATCCAGCCTGCATAAATATATAAACATTAAAAAAATTAAAGAAACTGTGTCTCTTCATTACAGCAACAACTATGTAGTCTCTGAATGCACAACTCTTCTGCACTTAATTCTTGTGCTCTATTCTATTAGGAAAATACTAGCACAGTAACCACAAATAACTGAGAATTTGAAAGGACCTTTAGGCCCATGAACAATATTTGCCTTCATTTCAAATCAACTTTGTTTATTTGCTTGAAAGGAAATGGGTGATACCAACTCTTTGTAAACAGTGAACCTTGAAAGTTCATTTTTCCCATTTTTCTTCTATTTCTCGAACATTTAAAGCAGGGCCTATATCCGTCCTTGGGATAGAACACTCAAAAACTGGAGATTGACACTCCAGTGTCTGTCCTGACACTTTATAACTCTTCGTTCTGCATACTCAATTCTTCGTTTCTGGAAGAAACCTCAGACATCAATTCCAGTCTGCAACGGAATACCCTTCAATGGCTTACCATTGCCCTTGAGATGAGATCAAAATGCTAACTACACCATGTGCAACCCTCCATGTGGCCTACATTTTCCTTCATGTTGCAAAATTGAGTCACAACACCTTTGGCTGCTGTAGAACCTTCACAAATGCTGTTTGTCTGTGCTGCCCCCCGCCCTTGATTCCATCTCACCCCCAACTCTTTAGGCTAACTCCTCTTCATCCTTCAGTCTCAACTTAAACTCCCTTATCTTCCATCTCAAACTAAACACCTTTCCTCAAAGCCTTCCTTGACTCCTCAAACTTGTATAGCACCATACACTTCCCACCTAAAATTCATCACCCTAAAATTATTTTTTTTAATGTTAGTCTAACTTGGTATCCTATACAATCCAAAAGGACATAAACTATATCTGATTTATTCCCATAGTCTCCCCATTTCTTAGCACACATCTTGGCACAAACTGAACACTAAACTAAAAATTGTTAAGTTACATTGAACCATCTGGTCTACCTTCCTCATGTTACAGAGGAACGTGAAGAAACTCACCCAAAATCACCATCTTTGGTTGCAGCCAAGAATTAGAATCCAGGTCCCCCAATGACCAGTCCCAGGGTCCTTCTCCTGCCACCTTCCCCCATTCCTGACCTTACTTAGCTCCCATTTGTCACAATCCAGGCACATACAGAAGATTGATTCCCGCCATGGATCAATTTAATTTAAATTGTCTGACATCCATCTTCTCCATTCCGTATGAGGGTGAACTAGGAAGACTGCTATTTCTCAATCTCTTATGAACATGCTGGGATTCTTATTTGGACATCACACAGCTGAGCACATAGCTAGCGTGTAAGAGCACACGCTACCCCCACTGCTTTGTTCAGCGCCTTAGAAAAGTTAATGCTACATGACAATATCCTTTTGGTGTAACTGTTGAAATAGCCTTCTTTCCCCAATGAGGAAACATCCCAAATGAGTGCAAGGTTCCCTCCAGTGGTGTCATCTTCAATGAAGCTTGCCCATGTCATTTGCAGTTAGGGGTTCATTGGTCAGAAGTGTTTTCTAGAAATGCGTACAATGGAAACCATTAGAGAGATACTCAGAGCCGCCAGCTAGCCCGAAAGTTTAATCCACTATATTAGCTATAATGGTGCTAGGCAGCTGCTAAAGGAGAGGAAAGGAGAGGAACCAAGAGAGTGCCAGCCTTGTACTAACACCCTCACACGAGGTTTTTAACAAAAGCCCAGTGCAGGATGTAATATAATTGTAGCATTAATAATCTCTTCCAGATTACTAAAAACATCTTTAAAATCCTTCAGATAATGAAAGGATCTGAAAAGACCTTTCAATAAGCCTGTGTGCCTCCACTGTTCGTTACTAAAGTGGAATTCTGTCATCACTTTTATTTTTGCTTGAGGTGGGCCAGGGGAACCCAACCACCCTTGGGATAACTTTCAGGTTCATTTCTCAGCTAGACAGTTTCATACATGAATCCCAGAGAACAGTGACATTCTTGTTTAGAAGGCATTGGGTAGTATAGGAATTCTCATCTCTGCAACCAAAGTCATCAAAAATAAATTAGGACTTAAAAAAAAAAAAAAAAAAAAAAAAAGAGGGTCATTATCAAGGGCTCCAGATTCACACTTGTTCATCTGATGAGTTATAGTGTATCATCTGTGCCAGTAACTCTGTGTTACAAAACAGCCAGTGCAATATCTGAGGTACAGATTACAGACTTTGATCCCAACTTGCCCGTTAGAACGGGAAGCTAGGCTTGCTCTTTATATTTTATATCTCCAAATGTTTCCGAGTGAAGAGATGAGAAAGCGGATTGAATCCTTCAGTTCTCTCTTTATCCATGCCTAAATGGGATCTTAGGAGTGTGTGTGCTTACCTCGCCTTTTATCCAGCCTGCAGTGTGACTCATCTGCAAGCACAAATTACCTCGCTAAAGTATTCTTAGGAGAAATAATTAGCCACATGCCCCTCCTCCGCACACTCGCCCGCATTCCTCGGGAGGCCCGGATGCCTGACATAAATCATTTAGTCCTGAGCCCTAGCACACACCTTTCCCACTGGATTCCATAATTGGCAAAGTAGTTGCCAACTGGGTTTAAAGTGATTTGAAATTGTTTTCCATCCAGTCTTGCTGATAGCAAAAGGTTTCCCCTTTACCTCAAGCATGAGTTACAGTAACATGATTGAGTGTAACCAGTTATTCAGTTCAAGCTGTGATTCTGATACAGTATAGACAATATGAATTCCCCAGAGCTCAGTGAGGCCATCTCAATGGTCCGTTTAAGTCCAATTCAATTAGACTCACCATGGTTCTTAGACTTTCTTAGGTATGTGTGCAGCAGCCCTCGGGGTTGAATGTGAGACCGGTATTCATCTAGGACTTTTAAATTAGGTCTCAAGTGTCATCATTCTAAATGAATTATTACAGTGGTGTGTTCACACTGCTATAGTTGAAGTTATGTTAGCATCTCCTCTCAACCATTTTAATCCACTGTGGAACGGAACTTGTCATGTAAGGTCTCTGCCAGAGAGTGACTTTTTCCTTGAAACCCAGTTTTTAAAATAATTGGTCTACCAAGTAAACACTGTGATATGCATTTTTTGATGGAGTGGAGGGAAAGACCACCTTACTTTATTGGGGGTTGTTTTGTTTGTCTGGACATTTCTTTTACTTTGTAAAGGAGCACATGAAAAAAAAATTAGCTATCTTACTATTGAAATTTCTTTCATTTAACAGCTTGAGTCTTTGATGCATCCCTATTTGGAGGTGGCTGGGGGGAGGGGAGGTCAGACCTAAAAGTTGATATATTGGTAAGCTTTCTTTTGCCAAATTTTCTGTTGCCTGCCTCTGTGATCTCTCCTTCTAGAGCCTTAGCTAGCATTTTCGCCTTTCTTTTAATTTCCCGGGCTTTATATGAGCCCCAGTCATGACATCAGCAAGCATGTGGGAACATCTGTCTGTGTGTAGCTATTTCAGACATGTGAAAAAGTACATGCTCATTTCCCTATGCTAGAGTTGCCTAACCAACTATAGCACTGAGCATAGTGACCGTGACATTAACATCATAGTAGAGGGATCAGCCAGCCTAAGGAGGAGAGCACCCTTTGCATGTATCATCAATAACAAATCACATGCTAGAGAGAAAATAAAATAATTACAGGACCTACTTTTCTTTATTCAGGCAATTCAGACCTTGTGGCAGTGTTCCAAGTTCTCCAGAATCAAGGGGTTGCCGTAATCAGGCTCACTCTGAAAATGTATGCAAGAGAGAGTTTAAAACAACAGAGCCATGAAATTCAGAACAAAGTGACAACAGGTGAGCAGATTAAATGGGACACTAACTGGGTAGTTTATAAATCAGAAACACAGAATGCGAACATATTCAGGGTTTATTATTCGTTCCCAATGAAATAAAAGCAGAACTGGCAAATTGACTGATATTTCTATATGCTAGCTCTGTGATTATCCCTGTGGCTTTTGTCCATGAAGTGTAAAAGGAAGGTGCTATTTTGCAGCCATATGGTAAATTTGAGTGATGTACCCAAACTATTAGGTTCCAGTTTTCCAACTATTCAAGACACCTAAAATATGCGAGGAGAGTATAATGGTCTATCTCTACACAAAAATAAGCTTATTTTTAGTCATCACTATGAAATCGTAAGCAAAACCATTACAGTCTTCACAGTTTACCTATTAAATACTTGCATGCTAGAGCAAGTAGTGGAAGAAGTATTCCCCAACTGCCTAAAGTGACCAGAAAGGGGGAAGAAAATGTTAACCAATTGTAGCGTTGAAAATTGGTTGCTGCTGATTTAAATGGATGCTCTGGCTGTTTTTATTCTATCAATACATTTTTTTTTTAAGAAGTTGTATTAATTAAGGATAATATTTGCCAGGCTAAAGTTCCTTGCCTACTTGGATTTTAGGTTTCCCCCAGATATTAGCACAGTTGCCTCATCATTAACACCAGGTCTCAGCTCAGATATCCCCAGAGACTCCTTTCCTTACCACTCTGGCCAATGGAGTTCCCCTCCTGCTGTCACACTCTGACCCATTACCCTCTCATATTCTTTGTGGATTTATAACCCGAAACTACCTTGTTTATTTGTTTGCTGATATGGATACTGTCTCTTACCCTATTAGAATCTAGGCAGGAAAATTGTCTTTCTTACTTCTATATCCTCAATGCCTAGCTTATGCTTCATATACAACAGTACAGGAAGGAAGGAAGGAAGGAAGGAAGGAAGGAAGGAAGGAAGGAAGGACCTGCACACCACACACACTCAACAGGTAATAGGAATTCAAGTCAAGTTATCTTGACACATGAATTTATCCATGCTATACACATGTGAAATATGGATCTATTCCTCAAAGGAAGAATTATAGAATTGGTACTATCACACGCCATCAGGAAATGTGTAAATAATGTGATGTAAAATAATATCTGGGAGACTCAAAGAACAAAAGGAACAATATAGACCACTCAGTGAGGCAGAACTGAATTCTTAGGTTATCAGATTGGTTTTCATAGTGTTGGAATCTGACTGGGTATCCATATGGAGCTGAACTTGAGTCCCCAGTAGACTCCATGAACAACACAAAGGAGAAGTCAGTAAGGGGATTTCTGATTCCTGCATTACAGAAGACTAGGTATCTCAGAATGCAATCCTGAAAATACCAAATAAATTATAGAAGCATTTTTTAACTGTAGTAAAATACAACACATAACACCATTTTATCCATTTTCAAGTGCACAGTGCAGTGGAATTAAGTACTTTCGCATCATTGTGTGACCATCACCACCATCCACCTCCAGAACTGTTTCTTCATCCCAGGCGAATATTTTATACCCGTTAAACTCTCCATCCCATTCTCCCCCCAGCCCCTAGTAACCACCATCCTACTTTCTGTCTCTAAGAATTTAACTACTCTAGGTACCTCACATAAGTGGAATTCTACAATTGTCCTTTTAGTGACTTATTTTAGTCAGGATAATGTCTTCAAGGTTCTTCCATGTTGTAACACATGTCAAAATTTCCTTCCTTTGTAAGGTTCAATAATATTCCATTGTATGTATGCCCCACATTTTGTTAATCCATTCACTATAGGTAAACACTGGGGCTGTTCTACCTTTTGGCTATTGTGAATATGTCACGATAAACATGGGTGTGCAAATATCTATTGAAGCCCCTGCTTTTAATTCTTTTGAGCACATACCTGACAGTGGAATCTTATAGCACTTAGATTACATGGTAATTATTTTTGTAATTTTTTGAGGAATTTGTGTACATTTTTCCATATCAGCTGCCCCATTTTACATCATTGCCAGTGGTGCACCAAGTTCTGATTTCTCCACAACCTCAACACTTTTTTGCTAGTTGTCGTTTTTTAATAATGGCCATACTAATGGATGTGAGGTAGTATCTCATAGTTTTGATGTGCATTTCCCTGATGATTAGTAATGTTGATCATCTTTTCATATGCTTTCTGGCCATTTTTATATCTTCATTAGAGTATATTCAAGTTCTGTGCCCATTTTTAGTCAGGTTGTTTGTTTTCTTGTTGAATTGTAAGAATTCTTATGTATGTTATATATACATATATCGTACATGTGTGTATATACAAACATATATATTTATAATATATATTAGATATTCTTTATCAATTATGATATATGTGGTCTGTAAATATTACTCTCATTCTGTGGGTTGCTTTTTCACTTTGTTGATAGTGTCCTTTGATGCACAGAAGTTTTAATTTTTATGTGGTAAAAAAATATTTAAAAAAATTTTTATATTTATTTTTGACAGAGAGAGAGCAAGAGACAGAGCATGAGCGGGGGAGGGACAGAGAGAGAGGGAGACACAAAAGCCAAAGCAGGCTTCAGGCTCTGACCTGTCAGCACAGAACCTGATGTGGGGCTCAAACCCACAAACCTGAGTTGAAGTCAGATGCTCAACCAACTGAACCATCCAGGTGCCCCCAAAGAACATTTTTAAATGTATGGCTATGCTGGTGAGGAAGAAGGGAAAGTCTTTAAAGCCCAAGATAATGAGAAATGTCAGACTCAGAAGATAACCAAGTTTAAGGCCACCATTTGGCCACCATAGATGCACATTCTTGGATTCTTAGCCACGTACAGGTGGCAAGAAAGGAAACAAAACCCAGAGCCAAACAAAGCAGGAGATGTATCTTAAAGTTGAGACTCCCTAAAAGTGACACTCTCAGTGGGTATGTTGTTTTATTTATTTTATTTATCTTCTTTTTTTTTTTTTTTTTTTTGAGAAAGAGAGAGAGAAAGCAGGGGAGGGGCAGAGGGAGAGGGAGAGAGAGAGAGACTCCCAAGCCTGCTCCAAACTCAGTGCAGAGCCCGACCTGGGGCTTGATCTCAAGACTGTGAGATCACAACCTGAGCTGAAATCAAGAGTCAGATGTATAACTGACTGAGGTACTCAAATGCCCCTGGTAGGTATATTTTTTAAAAAGATTTCTGAGAGAGAGACGTTTGGGATACTTGCATGTCTCAGCCTTGTCTCTGGTTAGAGTATAACAAAGAAGATTCTCCCCCAGTAATTACTAACCATAAGCCCATTTTCATGCATGTTTGGGACCAGAGTTCATTACTGCTGAAACTCAAGAAAACTCAAGCCAAAAATTTACTATGAAGCAGCCTTGGTTGAGGAATTCACAAATCCACTCTGGCAAAACACAGGTTAGACATTAAAGAACAAATAAAATTGCAAATAGCATGAGTTTACCATCACTAGACAAAAGAGAAAAACAACTAACATACACGGGAATCAGCAGAAATGGCAAAGCATAGATACTGGAGCCACCTGAAGATTTTGATATAGTGATATAGTGACTAGAAACTAAATAAGTTTACATGTTTCGAGAAAGATTTGCAATATTTTCAAAATTGTGATGAGGATTAAAACAGTATCAAAGATCCCCAATAGGCTCAGAAAAAACTAAATAGAGCTTCTACAATGTAAAATTGACATTAAGGGGTGGGAGGAGTCAAGAGATGGATAAAAGCAATGAAGAAAACATGGAAACTTGAGGAGCAAGATGAATAAATTTCCAAGAATGTGGCACAGAGAGAGAAGCAACAAGAAGGAAAATATGAGAGGGGTCAGAGGACACAGAGGATAGAATAAGGTCTAAAATCCAATCAGAGTTTCAGAGAAAGAAATTAGAGACAATGAGGAAGAAGCAAGTATCCAGAACTGGGAAATATCTACTGCCCTTCAGATTTGAGAAACCCAGTGAATCTCAAGAAAAAGAAATACAAATAAAATTCACTAATTACCATTTCTATCCACCAATAATGAAGAAGCAGAAAGAGAGATTAAAATAACAATCCCATTTACAACTGCACCAAAAATAATAAGATACCTAGGAAGAAACCTACCCAAAGAGGTAGAAGACCTATATTCTGAAAACTATAAAACACTGATGAAAGAAACTAAAGAAGACACAATGAAATGGAAAGGCATTCCATGCTTACGGATTGGAAGAACAAATACGGTGGCAATGCCCCTTATGACCCAAAGTAATCTACACATTTAAGGCAATCCCTATCAAAATACCACCAGCATTTTTTCACAGAGCTAGCACAAACAATCCTAAATTTTATATGGATCCACAAAAGGTTCTGAATAGCGAAAATAATCTTGAAAAAGCAAAGCAAAGCTGGAGGTATCACAATTCTGGACTTCAAATTATATTACAAAGCTATAATAATCAAAACAATATGGTACTGGCACAAAAATAGACACATAGATGAATGGAACAGAATAGAAAGCCCAGAAATAAACCCACAATTATATGGTCAATTAATCTTCAACAAAGCAGGAAAGACTACCCAATAGGAAAAAAAAAAAAAACAGTCTCTTCAATAAATGGTGCGGAAGACTGGACAGCAACATGCAAAAGAATGAAACTGGACCACTTTCTTACACCAAACACAGAACTAAATTCAAAATGGCTTAAGGACCTAAGTGTGAGACATGAAACCATAAAAATCCTAGAAGAGAACACAGGCAGTAACTTCTCTGACATTGTCCATGTCCATAGCAACTTTTTTCTAGATAGGTCCCCTGAGGCAACAGAAATTAAAGCAAAGATAAACTCTTTAGGACTGCATCAAAATAAACATCTTCTGCACAGCAAAGGGAATAATCAATAAAACTAAAAAGGAACCAACGGGATGGGAAAAGATATTTGCAAATGACATATCCAATAAAAAGCTGGTATCCAAAATATATAAAGAACTTATAAAACTCAAACCAACACCCAAAAAAACAAATAGTCCAATTAAAGAATGGGCAGAAGACATGAATAGACATTTCTCCAAAGATGTCCAGATGGCCAAAAGTCACATGAAAAGATTCTCACCATCACTTACGATCAGGGAAATGTCAAAACTACCATGAGCCATCACCTCACAACTGTCAGAATGGCTAAAATCAACAACATGAGAAACAACAGGTGTTGGCAAGGATGTAGAGGAAAACAAACCCTCTTGCACTGTTGGTGGGAATGCAGACTGGTACAACCACTATGGAAAACAGAATGGAGGTTGCTTAGAAAGTTAAAAATAGAACTACCCTACCATCCAGCGATTGCACCACTGGGTATTTACCCAAAGGATACAAGAAAGGTAATTCAAAGGGATACATGCACCCCTATGTTTATGGCATCATTGTTTACAATAACCAAGATACAGAAGCAGCCCAAATGTCCATTTATAGATGAATGGATAAAGAAGGAGTGGTATCTATATATACAATGGAATATTATTCAGCCATAAAAATGAATGAAATCTTGCCATTTGCAACATCATGGATGGAGCTGGAGAGTAAAATGCTAAGCAAAATAAGTCAGTCAGAGAAAGACAAATGCCATATGATTTTACTCATATGTGGAATTTAAGAAACAAAACAAAGAGAAAATAAGGGAGAGTGAGAGACAAACCAAGAAACAGACTCTTTAGAGCATAAACTCTTAACTATGTTTACCAGAGAGAAGGTAGGTGGAGGAATAGGTTAAATAGGTGATGGGGATTAAAGAGTACACTTGTCAGGATGAGCACTGGGTGATATATGGAATTGTTGAATCACTGTATCATACACCAGGAATGAATATAACACTGTATGTTAACTCACTGGTATTAAAATAAAAACTTTTGGGGCACATGGGTGGCTCAGTTGGTGAAGCATCTGACTTTGGCTCAGGTCATGATCTCATGGTTCCTGAGTTCGAGCCCCACATCAGGCTCTGTGCTGACAGTTCAGAGCCTGGAGCCTGCTTTGGATTCTGTCTCCCTCTCTCTCTGCCCTTCCCACACTTGTGCGCTCTCTCTCTCTCTCTCTCTCTCTCTCTCTCTCTGCCTGTCTCTCTCTCTCTCTCTCCAAAATAAATAACCAGTAAAAAAATTTTTTTAATAAAATAAACACTTTAAAAAATTCACTAATCACATCATAGAGAAGAATACCAAAAACAAAGATCGTAAAAGTAACCAGAGAGAAAAGATAGTTTACCTATAATTAAAGTCATGGCAGGCCACATTGACAGTCAGAAGACAATGGAGTATTTCAACAAATTGAGAGCAAATAGCTCTCCATCCAGAAGTTTAAAGACTATCAAGAATAAAAGCAAATTTTCCAAAAGAAAAACATAACTAAGGCATTTCCTACCAACTGATCCTCACAAAATGCAATTCTACAACATATATTTCAGGAAGAATGAAAATTATACCAGAGCAGAGTCTGGGATTCAAGAAGGCAAGAGAGAATAGTGAGGGGAAGATAATCTTTGACTGTATAAAACAATAATGTGTCTAATTTGTGGGTTAAAACCCAGTCAAGATGGAGTCAAAAGTACCAAACAGTAGTATAGTATGTAAGTCAGAAGGGGATAACCAGACTTAGTCATCTTGGGTTTTGAGTGTCTGACAAGACAGCAAAGAAAATAAATGCAGACTATGTTAAGTTATACATGCATAATAACACATCAACATTGTAAGAATGGAGATGGTGTATACAACTTTCAAACCAGTAGAGGGGGGACAAATGGAATGAGAAAGATAAAAAACAAAGCTAACCACAAAAAAGACTTAAAGATGGGAGAATAAACACAATTATTTGAATGAACAAAAGGCTAAATTTGTAATAATGGTAAGAGCAGAAAGAAACATCGATTATATGTCCAAAATAGTGACAAAGAAATAAACTAATACAATATGCAAACTATACTTATAAATAAAATCATATTTTATAAATCAAAGCACCTACATGCATCTGATTGGACATACAGCTTAAAATATTCTGATCAGGAATTTAAAAGCCATGCTGGAATTTTGTAAATCTATATAGAAAAGCATACGACCTACATAAATCCAATGTAGGGATATAACAATATATATGAATAAATAGAAAATGCAAGTTGCAGAATTGTACATATAATCCTTTCTTTGTTAAAAATTTTTTTTCCAGTGTGTATGTGATTGAACTCACACATAAACACACACATCTACATAAAATGCATAGAAAAAATCTTGAACACATGGGAGGCTCTTTATAACTTTATGCATTTTGCATTATTGGAAATTGTTTATACAATAGGCATGTGTTCCTTTTATAATAAAAAAATAATAAACGTAGAAAATGCAAAAAAAAAAAAAAAAGCATCTAAAGGGCTCAAGGGACTATAAACAGATAAGAAAAACAAGAGGGAATAAAATGAAGGTCATGGAAAAGAATCAGACCAGAAAAAAATAAAATAAAAAAATATAGTGAGAAATTGGAAAACAGGAACGCCAAAAGGTTATATAAATGTTGTTCTGGTTAACTTCTCCGATTTAAAAAAAAAATGGCTCTTTTATTTACTGGTTGGTTTTTTTTTTTTGTTTTTTTATAATGTGTGCTGGTATGTTGCCAAAGCTCTAGATTTCTCTGCAGCTAATTAAGACCCTTGTCTGGATTTGGACCCTGGAGATAAAGGTCAAAACTGCTGGTAGGGGCTCTCAATGGTTTTAACTGTTGTTCTTTGCACTCCTAAAAGCTTAACTCCTTAATTGCCAACCTGAAAAATGGTGTTGTCCTTTCCCCTGACAAACCCTCCCTCCAATTTAAATCTTTGCCCATTTAACCCCTCATTAACTCATTGAACCCCTTCAACTGAATTTACATGTTTGTTTCTTGCAGCTTTGGTATTTTCTGGAGATAATGCTGCCTGGGCACATCATTTCGTCTCTCCTATGGCTAGTTAACATCAGGACCCTGATTTCCCAAACTGCCACAGCTTTTTCAGAATTAAAAGCCCTGTGAGGAAGGTGTTAATCAGAGCAATACTAAAACAATTGGACTCTAGGTACTGTCTCAAATCCTGAGGTAAAAACAGCCCTGAAAATATACAGTGGCTCCCAGGCATCAAAAAAAAGTTATGAAAACTTAACGAGGCAGTGGGCAAGAAAGGCCTAAGCAGGAAATGAGGTAATGAGTCATATGAATTCTAAAGTCTACAGACGTGTGTGTTAGGAGGGAAAGGGAAGAAAAGAAAGGTGCCCCTCTGCACTGCCTGATTTACAGCAAAATACAAAAATATTCTGCTAATGCAGTTTTCGGGAGATTCAGTTGCACAATTAATTATTAAGTTCTCAAAAGAAAATAGGAACTAACGGTATGACTAATTAAAATTCTGGCCTTAAAAATACTGTAACCAAAATCACTTTATTCTTAGCTAATGAAAAATAACATGATCCACCGTTGAAGGCCCCCTCAAAGCCTGCTTGGCGTATTCACAATTCTCTTGGTCTCAAAGCTATCTGGCTCTTTTGTTCCAATACAATAGCCTCCATATATCAGACTATCTCTGTTTGCTTCAAGCAACATGGAGAATTTGCTCCTTTTCCACTATGTGAATTTTCATCTTCATGAATCCCTTTCCACGTAAGCAAATAGGCAGGTAGGTACCTAATATAGTGACTGCAGTGGTCCCCTGAAATCTCCTAAGAATGTCTCCTGTGCCCCGGGTTCCAAAATACTAGGAACACCACCATGGAAGAGACTTAAAGCCTAAAACAGAATTTAAAATTAGGAAGTTTCCTCTTCTTCGGGTCTCTTTTAAAATGCAAATATGAGGGACACCTACCTGACTGGCTCAGTAAGAGGAGTTTGCAACTCTTGATTTCGGGGTCGTGAGTTCAAGCCCCATGTTGGGTATAGAAATTACTTACATGCGTACATACATATACACATATACACACACAAACTTTAAAATGCAAACATGACAGGAGATATAGCATACAAATCGTTAACATTATAGTTTGAATTAATGCATCAGCGATGCCAACTGCCTGAGACCCAGGGTAAGATAGCTGAATGTATATTTCTTAAAATATTTACGTAGACATTTAGCTTCTTTTTCAAGACTCTTAGAGAAAAAGTGTTACTTTTATCACATGTACTTCCTTTCATATGAAATAGAACCTAAACAACATGCTTATATAAGAGAGGGAAAAAATTCTTTTTTCCCTTACCCAGCTTAGGCTCATCAGCTGGAATTCTGCAGATTAGACTGACATGAGACAGATTAACAAGAGGAAAACAAGCCTTAGGTTATTAACATGTGCATCTCACACACAAAAGTATTAAGAGATGAGTAACTCAAAGGGGTGATTAAAACTTCAACTTAATAGTATCTTAGCAAAGAAAAATAATTTTGTAGAGAACTGACAAGACAAAGGAAAAGAACTTTGAGCTTCTAGGAGGAGCAAATTATGGAAAGGCAAATCTATAGGAAAACTAATAGCAAGTAAGAGCCAGTTAGTCAAATTAGTTATGTAGATTCCTCTGGTGCTATCTCTGGGCTGATAAAGATCTAGTTGTCTCCAGTGATTAACTTCTCTCCTTCCTGGCAGAGAGGAGACAGAGGACACTTTCACAAATTTGTGTCCTGCTTTTCAGCAAATAGGAAGAAGGCAGAGCGCTTTTCTTACATCTACTTCTTCTCAATTGCCTTCAGCTCAAAATAATCTGTATGTGAAAGTGGCATATTTTAGGGTGGCATATTCTGCTACCCTTCACTTATTAGATATTATTAGTAATGTTGATATGGATTATTTTTTCTATTTTAAATTTTCTATCCATTCAGAAATGAATTTTAAAATTCCCGGGGCACCTGGGTGGCTCAGTCGGTTGAGCGTCCGACTTCGGCTCAGGTCACGATCTCACGGTCCGTGAGTTCGAGCCCCGCGTCGGGCTCTGGGCTGATGGCTCAGAGCCTGGAGCCTGCTTCCGATTCTGTGTCTCCCTCTCTCTCTGCCCCTCCCCTGTTCATGCTCTGTCTCTCTCTGTCTCAAAAATAAATAAATGTTAAAAAAAATAATAAATAAAAAATAAATAAATAAATAAAATTCCCAACGCAGTGGCCCTAGCTAATACCTGTAGGTTTAGGTCAGCCTGACTGGGTATCTTAGTGTTATCAGATTATACCATAGACCATTTTCAATTAAAAAATAACAACAGCAACAACAACGAGCTCATCTTTGATTTTTTTTTTCCAGTAATAATGCCTTGCTTCAATTTCCCACCTTTAACCTTGACATAAATATGGCCCTTTAATGAGATATTTTATAGATGAGAGTTTAATAAGACTTTTAAAATTAGTCTAATTCTATTAATGTTTTAAGGTTTTGGTTTTTATAAGATTTATAATAGAGAAATTTGAAGAAATGTTTTATAATGGATAATTGATTCTTTCCCATTTTGTGAATGTTTACTTAATGACTTCTGTTTTTCCAAGCTACCAAAGAAGTAGAAGCCATTTAGTAAACAGAAGTGTTTTACCAGTCATTCCTTCACCAACATGTGATTCTCTGTCCTGTTGTGATAAATAGTTGCTATCATATAGTGTGGCTAAATGGGTTAGTCATCAAGAAAGATTCACTTTGTTATTTTTGGATGCTCCAAATATTAGGTGGGTGAGTCTCTATTGCCCCTAAACTCTGGGTCAGAGTAATTCAAACCTATATTCTATGGATTACAGATGCTCAAAGCCAACCTCAGATATTCAGTAACACTATTAAACCTATTTATATATCATACAGAGTTTCTCCTTAAATAGTTCAGTTTATAGTTCTCCCTCAAGTCTTGCTTATGTCACCCTGATCCTATGCTAATGCTGCTCTAGTGATAAAACTCTGCGTTCATTTAAAAAAGCAAACAAGTAAAAAAACTACTTATGCAAGATATTGATATTAAGGTTGAAAGCTGAAGGAAGGAGTCTTTAGCTTACACTATATCAAGCCTTGGACATGCTCATTTTCATAAGCCTTTGACTTCCTCTCATGCAGAATTTTCCCCTGTCCTTTCAGGGCACAGGATTACAAAGCACAATGCCATCTCCCTGTTTCCTCTCCCCACTTTCCCCTTCTTTCTGTCACTCTATGGTTCCTCCATCCCAGATTTGTTTTAGAAACCACCTTTCTTAATATCATTGTTATATGGAAAACTTCAACTCTCTGTCTATAATAACTATGTCCAAATTGGTTTTTGCCCTCCTTTATGTATCGAACATACCTAGTTGCTCACAGAAGGGTTTTTTACAACATGAAATCCACCATCTTCAAAAAGTCCTGTGAACTGACCAATAATTACTTTAAATATAAGTGGACTAAATTCTCTAATCAGAAGACATAGAGTAGCTTCATGAATAAGAAAAATAAATAAATAAAGACCCAACTATGTGTTGCTGACAAGGGATTCACTTCAGCTTCAAGAACACACATAAGCTAAAAGTAAAAGGATGGAAAAAGATATTCCATGCAAGCAGAAACCAAAAGAGAATAGTAGGTGCTATGCTTATATCCTACAAAATAGACTTTAAGTCAAAAGCCATTATAAGAGACAAAGTTCCTTATATAAGGATAAAAGAATAAACTCATCAAGAGGAAATAACAATAGTAAACACATATGCATCAAACACTGGAGCATATATATATAGTAAATATATATAGTAAATATATATAGTAATATATATAAATAAATATATATATATATAAAGTAAATATTATATATATATATAAAGTAAATATTAACAGGGGCACCCGGGTGGCTCAGTGGGTTGAATGTCCAACTCTTGATTTCGTCTCAGATCATGATCTCACAGTTTGTGAGAGTGAGCCCCAAATCAGTCTCTGCACTAACAGTACAGAGCCTGGTTGGGTTTCTCTCCCTCTGTCTCTTTGCCCCTCCCCTGCTCACATGCATGCTCTTTCTCTCAAAATAAATAAATAAACATTAAAAAATAAAGTAAATATTAACAGCTCTGAAGACAGAAATAGCGATATAATAATAGTAGGGAATTTCAGTAGCCCACTTTCAACAATAGGTAGATCATCCAAACAGAAAATCACTAAAGAAACATTGAACCCGAACAACACTTTAGACTAAAAGGATCTAACACACATGTTAAGAACATTCCATCCAACAGCAGCAGAATACACATTCTTCCCCAGTGCACATGGGACTTCTTCAGAATGGATCATATGGAGGTTCCTCAATAAATTAAAAGTAGAATTACTATATGATCCAGCAATCCCATTTCTGAGTACATATCTAAAAGAAATAAAATTACCATCTTGAAGAAATCTCTACATTCCCATGTTCATTGAGGTACTATTCACAGTAGCCAGAATATGGAAAGAATCTAAGAGCTGGTCAACAGATAACTGGAAAAAGAAATGTGGTATAAACAATGGAATGTTATACAGCCTTAAAAAAGAAGGAAATCATGCAATGAAGGACATTATGCTAAGTGAAATAAGCCAGAGAAAGACAAATATCACAGATTCTCACTTATATGTGGATTTTTTGTTCAAAGTCAAACTCATAGGGGTTCCTGGGTGGCTCAGTCAGTTAAGTGACCAACTCTTGATTTCAGCTCAGGTCATGAGCTCATGGTCAATCAAGCCCCAAGTCAGGCTCTGCGCTGGGCATGGAGGCTGCTTAAGATTTTCTCTCTCCCTCTGCACATCCCCCATGCTCCCTTGCTCTCTCTCTCTCTCTCTCTCTCTCTCAAAAATAAATAAATAAATAAATACATAAATAAATAAATAAATAAATAAATAAATAAACAAACAAACAAATAAAAGACAAACTTATAGCAACAGAGAGTAGAATGGAAGTTACCAAAGGCTGAGAGATGGAAAAAAGGAGACATATTGGTCAAAGGGTAGAAATTTTCAGTTATAAGATACAAGTTCCGGAGACCTAATGCCCAGTGTGGTGGCTATAGCTATTAACACTGTATCATATACTTGAAATTTGCTAACAGAGTAGATCTCAAGTGTTCTCAGTGCACATACACAAAAATGGTAACTGTGGGAGGTGATGGATATGTTAAGTAGTTTGATGGTGGTGGTCATTTCACAACATATACATATATCGAAATATCACATTGTCTATCTTAAATATAAATAATTTTTATTTGTCAAAAATAAATACATAAAAATAAAAATCAAAGTCCTGTGAGCTATACATAGCTGTTTTTCTTCTTCATTGTATAAGATTGTTGGAAGTTCTGAGATTTTTCCCCCATTTTTATTTTTTTGGATGCCCCACCCCCTCAACCCCCCACCCCGTACATGAACCTGGGTCACTGCAATGATTTTTTGCTGCCAATACATATCAGTTTCCACAGTTATTCTAAGAAACACACACTGTAGGTCCTTGCTTCTCTACAGATGGTGCCTACATCATGTTAAGCAAACAGGTTAACTGAAACAATATGATGTTGGCCCTTGCTGAGTGAAAAAAGGGACTCCATTTGCAATTTCATGTTTGATGTATTTTGTGCATTGTAGGTACTCAATAATGCTGGTTAAATGAATAGTTGTAAAAATATGCTGCTGGTAAATAAATTCTGAAGTCTTGGCTTCAACTAACATTTTAGATGGGGAAGATAAAAATGATAGCTCCACATTCAACATTTGTCAAGAAGGATGTAGCCTGAGGGGCAATGTTACCAGGGTGCAATTTAAATAGCACCACCACAATAATTAGTTGAGTAAAAGGAAATTGATTCTGCATATTTTTTTAATCTATGCATTATGTACACACATAAAGCTTAAACTGGTTTAAACATTGAGGTGATTTATGTAAAAGCCCAGCAAGTATGACAGAAAGTATATTCAGATGGGAAAGGTATTGTCATCTGAAAATATGAATGTGCTTGTAGTGTCTTTCTGGCAATCTTAATTTTACTGCTCTGAACATAAACATTTATATGGCGAAAGAACATAAAAGTCTCAGTTTTTTCAAAGGCACTTTCAGGTATGTCGCTTATATAACAGCTCCTCATCCTGGAATGGCACTGTAGGCAACATACACTGTCTCTTTATCAACCGTCCAAACTCCTGCATTTTGCAACAACAGAATCCAACAAAGAAAAATAATTAATCAGATGTACCTATCAATTAAATTTGCATCCATGGAAATTTGAATCTCTGACCTTGGTTTTGTGTAACCTCTGGCCATTTATTTGCTAGTCACCCGCCACGTGTAATATAATTGTCTGTTGGTATGTCTTAGCCAGTCTCTGAGTCAGCTCATTGAACAGAGACTGGATCCTCCTCTATGTATCATGCCTGACGAATAAAAGGCTTTCAGGAATGCTTATTACAGGAGTGAATGCCAATGATCTGATTATTTGCTCTTTGGGGCCTCTCTGAGATTTATAGTTATGATGTCAACCTCAAGTTCTCTCTGTCCTTTCTTGAGTCATCTTGTCCAACCTCATACTCACAGCTCGCATTGCTAGAGCATGTGTCACACTCAGGAGCTGTGCACCCCTAAATGCATTCTCATTCAATCTTTAACACCAGCCTGGAGGGCTGATGTTCAGATTATCATTGGATTCATTCTCAGAAGATTTCACTGAAGTTTGAAGAAGTTAAGTGTTTTGCCTGAGGTTACACAGCTAGAAAGAGACCAGCTAAGAGTTAAGTCTCTATCTGTTGGATTCCAGAGCTTCCATGTGATTTTAGGCATTTCACTAAAATTCTGAACTGGAAATGAGCCAAAGAAAAAGCTGAGTGCCCATTAGTAATGGATAAAAAGCATCTTGTCTCTGAGGACCTGGGGGCTTGTAAAAATTCCAAGAGTTCTTCATCTCTTCCATCTTCTGTGCCCTCGGTGGAGGCCTTGAGCTTGAGTTACTAACAGAGAGAAGTGGGAGGGGAGATGCTCCCCTGAGTAGTGATCTGTGTCTCCACTGGAAGATGACTGTGGGAAAGGGGCGGGGGGGGTGGGTAAAAGCAGGTGATGCTTTCTTCTGGCTTTAAATGCACAGCCTGTCTGTAGCAGTGGTCCTGCAGTTCTGTACCAGAAGCCAGTACAAAAGCAAGATTCAATTATGGATTTCACCTTTACATAGCTCTAGGGGGAGAGAAGTATATTAATTAAATTTAACCACTGTTGAGTTCATCCAACTCCTCCCATGCTTACCAGGGGCATCTCCATAAAGAGTGCGGTGTCTGCGAGCAGCCAGAGTGAGTATCTACTACGTGTATGGTCCAAGGGAAGCCAAAAGGCCCATGGCCTCCCTCCCACGCCTTACTTAGCCTGCTCCAGGAACAGAGCCTTCCACCATTGATCTTCTCCACAGCATATAGGCTGGACCAACCTCCTCCTTCCAAACTTCTCCCACAACATCCTTTGCAAACAAGTATACAACATCATACAGCATATGTGAAAGAACAGCAAAACTGTGAGTTGAAGAAAGATCTCTCTATCCCTCCCAACTCAATTCTAGCATTCTAGTGGTAGATGGAGTACGTGGTGAATCTGTGAGCAAGGTCTCTGGGGGTGATCAAACAGAGGTGGACAGCCATTCAGCCAGATCCTAGTGGGGATCCTGCATTAGGCAGAATGTAGGAAGAGGTGGTCCCTAAGATGTGACTCTCTAGTTCTATGAGTACAGTGCTAAGTCTGAGTGTGGTACAGAGTGTCAACAATCCAGGTGTTCAGACAAAGGGGAAATGGTGGCTTTCCAGTGGGTTATTCTGAAGACAACTTGCAAGTGCCCAACCATCTCTTTGTCACCTAAATCAGATCATTAACAATGGTTACTCCTTGATAGGATATTATTTCTTTGTTGTGTTGCTTATTTATAATCCAACCTTGTCTCAAAGAAGCTCTGAGGTGACTGTAATGTAAATTGGACAAAGCAAGAGTATTAAAAATGCAGACACAGACCTAGAAACCTCCCAAACCCTCGAGCCTAGCAGCTAGCCATAGTATTTTCTGTATATGGAACAATAGTGACATCCAGTGGTCAATTAAATTATACCCAGATGAGGTTTGCAATTTGTCCCCAACCTAGAAATAATTATACTGGGAAAATTATTTTTTGAGCCACTCAATGTGGGGCTCTTCTGAACTTCAAGAAAGACTTGATGTGTCCTCAAATGCAGGAAAAGACTCTGTCTCCCAGCCTGCAGCTTTAATGTCTGCAGACAGGATTTGCTCAAATGTAGGAAAAAAAGAACTCTCTACAGCCTCATCTATAAAATGGAGCAGGTAATAAACTACCTGCCAAATTGGAGCCAGCAATGAGTTGCCACGGGAAGCACAGTGTGTGAGGACAGCCATAAATGCACACCGGAGGAAAAAAGGAGAGAAGGTATTCCATAAGTCAAACACAGAACAAAGAAAGGAAAGCTGAAAGAATGCGGCCAGATTAATGGTCTCTCAGGCAGAGAACGGCATTGAGGGTAAGGCCTTTGGCTTATTTGCTGCCGTATCCCCAGCACTTAGCATGGTATCCAGCACATGGCAGGTGCTCAGATGGTCTTTTACTCCATGAATAAATGAATGAATGAATTGAGGGGTTTTCAAGCATTCTGTCCTAAAGGACCTGCCAGTTAGAGATGAGGCAGGTCTGCTCAGCCCAGTTTTGATCTGCCCATTGCCCTGTATCTGAAGACCAGCAGGAAAGATGAAGACTCAAAATGATCTTACTGATCTGAGAGTGAAAAGCTGGAACAGTAAAGTGGTGTCGTAAATCCTATGTCTGTGTGGTTTATACTGAAAATGTACGTGTTTAGTTATCTGATTCACTAACAGAGGTATTCAGCAGCTGATCCACTCACTAGTTAAGTAGTGGCCCAGGAGAACAAAACAGGATCCTGTGATAAGCAGCCCCCAAGGTCAAGGTTCAGACAGTTCCTGCTTTATTCCCTTGGGTCCTGACAGCCAGACTTAATCAGAGGCCAATCTAAAGAGCCTTTTGGGCAGACGTGCTCTAGATGGTTTTGCATAAACCGTAGCTTTAGATTATTTATCTAATTTTAAGTGAAATATTTGTAACAAGAAAATAGCATTCAATACAATTTTCTTTAATAACATTTTAGGGGCCAATTACATAGAAAAATGTCTTTATTGTTTAGAAGATTTTACGACTAAATATGTTGATCACATTGATAGTGTTAGCAAACAAAGCAAAAATTTCAAAAATATAGTCCAAATCATCTTATACCATTCGCCTCTGGATCCATCTTTGTGGAGAGGGAGTTAAAAGAGTCTTAAACTACAGCGAATGTCATTTTTGCATAGCCTGTAAAAAAAACAAAATGGCCAAAAGTGATGATTTCCAATTCATGTAATAATTCATCATCCTATAACTTCACCAAAAAAATGTAATAAAACATGATATTTTTGGTAACAGTAGTATGTCTGAGATTCTAATTATAATAAAATACAGAGAAATCCAAGGCAATTTCTTCCTAAAACTGTAATTAGTATAAAAGAGCATAAAGTCTTGGAACAACAAAAACACATTTGTATTAAGAAGATCATTCTTGGCCATTACTAGAAAATTGTGAATTCGTGAAAAGCCACATGTATATAAATTGTTAGCACAATTATTATACTCTTCTCCCCACATGAAATATGATAATATCAACATTACCAGCAATAATAAATTAAAGAGCGTGCATGTGAATTCATTTAACGATTTTACTACGTCTTCTGTGCAGATGGGCTGCAGTCTAGATTAAAGTAAAGATTTGTGAGATTCAAGAATTGCGGAAATGAATCATTACAAATACAACACAGTCTTCCTGCTTATGGGTTCTCCCATCAGCAAAATGTCATTCGCCTTCTAACATAATACGTAATTCCACAACTTCCCAAGAGCATATATGGCATCCTGGGAACCTATTCAGCCCTCAGTATGCACAAGTAAAAGTCCTTGTATGCACCTTTAGTATGCAACTCTCAAGGTCCAAAAGCACAAGTGTCAGAGAGAAGAGAAAGGTCCTATCAGAGACCAGAGAAAGGGGCCTTCTGCATCTGTAGTTATGGACGCCAGCCATACTTTGTCCCTGGATTCCATTTAATTCATTACGTAATACATAAAAGACACTATACGGAAATACAACTGTTTTCAAATGAAAGTCCACTTAAATTCATTTTCTGAGTGCTCACTTCAGCAGCACATATACTAAAATTGGAACGATACAGAGATTAGCATGACCCCTGCACAAGGATGACACGCAAATTTGTGAAGCGTTCCATATTTTTTATTCATGTTTGAGGCGTCTGGGTGGCTCAGTTGGTTGGACATCCGACCCTTGATTTTGGCTTAGGTCATGATCTCATGGTTCATGATTTGAGCTCTAAGTCTTGCTCTGTGCTGACAGTGTGGAGCCTTCTTGGGATTCTCTCTCTCCCTCTCTTTCTGCTTTTCCCTCATGCACACGTGCATACTCTCTCAAATAAATAAACTTTTTTTAAATTTTTTTTTAACGTTTATTTATTTTTGAGACAGAGAGAGACAGAGCATGAACAGGGGAGGAGCAGAGAGAGAGGGAGACACAGAATCTGAAACAGGCTCCAGGCTCTGAGCTGTCAGCACAGAGCCCAACGCGGGGCTCGAACTCACAGACGGTGAGATCATGACCTGAGCTGAAGTCTGACGCTCAACCGACCAAGCCACCCAGGCGCCCCTAAACTTTTAAAAAATATATTTAAAAAATAATAAAATAAAATATTCATGTGTCATGGTCAGATTCTCCCATTAAAGTCGAGAACAAGATAAGAATATCTGCTATCATCACATTTGACAATGTCTTACTAGACAAGAAAAAGAAACTATAAGGATTAGAAAAAAGTAAAAGATCCTTTTTTGCTGATGGTATGATTATTTACATAGACTGTATAGCTCTCTGAGTAAACTACTGGGATTAGTAAGAGAATTCAGAGTTACTAGATATTACTAACACCAATAAATAGCTTCTTGATATACCAGTGATTATGAAATTAATAGAAAAAAGATCTCATTCACGGCAATAAAATAAGAAATTTGGAAATAAATGTAATCAAAATATGTTTAAGACCATTATCTAGGAAATTCCAAGTTATTGTTTGAAAGCATAAAAGAAGATTTGAACAAATGAAGAGCTATACCATGTCTGTGAATATGAGAAAGGTGTCAGTTCTTCCTAAGTTAAACCACAGTTTTGGTGCGTTTACAATAAAAATCCCCAGGCGCCTGGTGGCTCAGTTGGCTAATTGTCCGACTTGGGCTCAGGTCATGATCTAGTGGTCCTTGAGTTCAAGCCCCATGTCTGGCTCTGTGCTGACAGCTTGGAGCCTGGATCCTGCTTCGGATTTTGTGTCTCCCTCTCTCTCCGCTCCTCCCCTGCTCACGTTGTCTCTCTCTCTCAGAAATAAATAGACATTAAAAAACATTTTTTTAAAATCCCAATAAAGTGATTTGTGCCACATGATAAGCTGATCTAAAAATTCATGTGACACACAAAAATAAATTCAAAATGGATGAAAGACCTAAATGTGAGATAGGAAACCATCAGAATCCTACAGGAGAAAACAGGCAGCAACCTCTTTGACCTCAGCCACAGCAACTTCTTACTTGACATGTCTCCGAAGGCAAAAATGAACTATTGGGACCTCATCAAGATTAAAAGCTTCTGCACAGCAAAGGATACAATCAACAAAACTAAAAGGCAACCAACGGAATGGGAGAAGGCATTTGCAAATGACATATAAGATAAAGGATTATCAAAAATCTGTAAAGAACTTAAAACTCAGCACCCGAAAAACAAACAATCCAGACATGAAGAAATAGGCAGAAGACACGAATTGACACTTTTTCAAAGACATCCATATGGCAAACAGACATATGAAAAGATGCTCAATATCACTCATCATCAGGGAAATACAAATCAAAACCACAATGAGATACCACCTCACACTGGTCAGAGTGACTAAAACTAACAACTCAGGAAACACCAGGTGTTGGCAAGGATATGGAGAAAGGGGAACCTTCTTGCATTGTTGGTGGGAATGAAAACTGGTGTATCCACTCTGGAAAACAGTGTGGAGGTTCCTCAAAAAATTAAAAATAGAACTACCTTATGACCCAGCAATTGCACTACTAGGAATTTATCCAAAGGATACAGGAGAGCTGATTCAAAGGGACACATTCACCCCAGTGTTTGTAACAGTGCTATCAACAATAGCCAAATTAAGGAAAGAGCCCAAATGTGCATCAACTGATGAATAGATTAAGAATATGTGGGGTGTATATGTGTGGGGTGTGTATGTGTGTGTGTATGTATATATATACATACACACACACATACATACACAATGGAGTACTACTCAGCAATGAAAAAAGAATGAAATCTTGGCATTTGCAATAATGTGAATGGAACTGGAGGATATTATGCTAACCAAAATAAGTCAGTAAGAGAAAGATCTCATGATTTCACTCATATGTGGAATCTGAGAAAGATAACAGATGATTATAGGGGAAGGAAAGATATAAATAGAAAGGGAGGCCAACCATAAGAGACTCTTAAATACAGAGAACAAACTGATGGTTGATGAGGGTGAGGAAAATGAATGATGAGCATTAAGGAGGGTGCTTGTTGGGATGAACACTGGGTGTTGTATGTAAGTGATGAATCACTGGAATCTATTCCTGAAGCTAAGACTATACTGTACGTTAACTAACTTAAGAATAAATTTTTTTAAAACAATAAAGGAAAAAAAAATAAAAATTCATATGAAAGAGTCAAAGGCCAAGAACAGTAAAATAAATTTGGATGAATACTTGCCCTACTCAGTATTGGAACTTTTATAAAGCTATAGTGATTAAGACAGTGTGGGATCAGACAGATAAAAAAGTAGAAGAGTGGCACCAGAAAAGAAGGCTCAGAAGTGGACCCACATGTAAATGGAAATTTATAGCATAATATGTCAATGGAAAATGGTGGACTGTTCAGCAAATGATGATGATGCAATTAGTTATCTGTAGGAAACAAAATTAGATGTCTTCCTCGCTGAATACACACAAAAATATGTATTAAATATGTAAATATTAAAAGAAAAACTAAAATATTTTAAAAGTAAAAAAATTCATTTTCTGAGAATTTTTGAGGATTTCAAGGCAGCTTGTATTTTTTTTTTTTTGGTCAAATTTTTATTTAAATTCTAGTTAGTTAACATACAGTGCAACATTGGTTTCAGGAACAGAATTCAGTGACTCATCACTTACATAGAGTACCCAGTGCTCATCACAACAAGCGCTCTCCTTAGTACCCATCAACCATCTCATTCATCTCCCACCCACCTGCCTCCATCAACCCTCAGTTTGTTCTCTATCATTAAGAGTCTTTTATCCTTTGTTTCCCTCTGTCTTCCCCCTTCATATGTTCATCTGTTTTGTTTCTTAAATTCCATATATGAGTGAAATCATATGGTTCAAGGCAACTTTTTAAAGAATTAGATATAGTGATACTTTTTAATAACTAGACACCCCCTCAGCTAAAGATCTGTGCAGTGGCTTCCCATCACCTGCCCCATACATTCTGACTTCCTGAAATAGCACATAAGACCTTAGTGTCCTAACCACTCTATGCCTCCCTCCTGCCACCCACACCGTGCCCCCTCCCTACCCAATGCCTCCCCCAGAGAATTTTCAACATCTCAAACAAGTACAAAATCACATAAGGGACTCCTTTATCGACATCTCCCTATATTCATTTAGCAAGCATCTATTTCACACCTTCCGCATGGGTGGCTCTCAGGATAAAATGTTGAACAAAACATTGTTCCTATCCAAGAAGCTCATAATCTGGTAGACTGCTATCGGATGTTGCAGAGTTTCTCTAAATCTTAGGAAGGAAATAAGACTCACACCACCTTTCTAACTGCCAAGAAGAAGGAGTTATAAGCCTGAATGACAGGATAGGGTAATACTGATAGCCAAACTTCCAATTTGGGAAGCGGCTTCAAAGTTCCAATTACATCCAAACGTGGGCCAACTTAGACTGGTTACCCAGATAAGATAGGAGAGATAGGAGAGAGAGCTGGCCTTAGAAGTGCAGAGTGGAACTCAAGGGACCATGATGAGAAAGATGATCAGGCCTTGGGAGGGCGCTGGTAGGATCAGAGAAAGCAAAGACTCCTAACCTTCTGGGGACCCAGAAGGCTGGGCAGAAGGCAGTGGTTGATTTAAGCTCACCAGGAAACAGTTCAGGATGTGGGGTGTGAAGAAAGACCAGAATTTAGCACTTCAGAAACCTGGAAGGGCTAAGGACTTCTGCCCTTTGGCAGAGAGCAACCATAAGAATTTGTAGAGCCAGAGTAGAACAAAAGTAATTTGGCCAATTCCTCAGTGGATCTAAGGAAGGGAAAACCAGACTGTGAAAGACTCAGTACCTAGCTCTCACCGTTGACCAAGATTTCTCATCAATGTACGGAAGGAAGGTGAGGGAGGCGAGGTCTCCAATGAATAGCATCTGTGTCTCTCATTTTCTCAAAGCTACATTAATTAAGCCCTTGTTAGTTCTCATGACATCTATGTGGTAGTATGATCTCCATTCTACAAATGAAGAGACTTGAGAACCAGAGAAATTGTGCTCAATATCCACATAATTACTGTGTGTTGGAGCCACAATTCCAAAACCAGTACTTTTAATCACTGTGCTATGTTGCCTCTCTGAGTCCCAGGTGTCATGAGAATTAGAGCTCTACTGGACACCATTAAGGTAAAGGCAAGTTACGCATAAGGTAGTAAGGAGTGCTGGTCACCTCAGCAATTTCCAGGTTGACATCATACCGACTTGCCTTTAGAATTAAAATAAGCCACCAGGTGCTAGAGTCGTATGGGGGAAAAAATAGCTAAAAAGTATCAACACTGTCCGATCAAAAAACAACATCAACAGTCAGATAAATGCACATCTGGTTTGTGCTATGGAGCAGTCATTGCAAAACATAAATAATTTCTCTTGAAACCAAAATACAGGATCAAAATTAATGAAAAAGAAAAAAAGCCATTCCATTTTAGAAGTCAGTGATACAAGGTGGTTACACGTGGAAGGGACTAATTTCTGTCCATTGCTAGAAGGTGTTGGTGGTTATTTTAAGTCTTTGCCATGCCACCTAGACATGCTTGCACAGAAGCAGGGCCTGAAGAAGAAATGTTCATGCCTCAGCAGAGGCAGAGTATAGGGACCTGCCAACTGAAACTTGGTGTACTGAATAAAAATATTTACAGCACCACTTTATGAAATGACCCATTTTCAAGGCATCAACTGCTTTATGCAATACCCCATCATGCTAAAACGTTCTCTTCTGAGTCCACATATAGAGGAAGTTGAAATATGTTCTTATGAATATCGACATGATTAGAACAGCTATTTGTTACTAAATCTAAAAACATACTTTAAGGGGCGTGGGATTAAGGATGCTGCAAATTGAAATTTTGAATGTGTCTATTTCATATGGTGAACAAGACCTCTGAAAGCTTTGTTTTCTATTTCTTTTATGCCAGTAGAAAGATATGTATGCTCTGCAATTTCAGGATAATGTTTTTGCTTTGCTGCTTAGTGATATAATGGAAAGAGTGCACAGCTGAAAATTTGTCTCCACAGTGCATCTAGAATACTAATACCCCAGTTATCATAGAACTTCATTTATTTAGAAAGATGAGGCAGGTCCCTCTGTTTTTCTTCTTTATTCATTCATTTAGTTCAGTAAATGCTATACGTAAGGGAAAGGAATGTAAATGTTCCACTAGACCAATTTCTCAACCTCAGCACTATTGACATTTTAGACCAGATAATTCATGTGATGGGGGCTGTCCTTCACATCGCAAGGTGTTTAGCAGCATCCCTGGACTCTACTTACAAGATGTCAGTAATACCCATCCTCCCAAATGTGGCAACCAAAAATGTCTTCAGATGTTGCCAAGTGTCTGCTATGGAGCAAAGTCGCCCCCATTGACAATGATGCATTCTCCAAGCCCAATGGGCAGGCATGATTGAGCTCTGATTTTCCCGCTATGCCATCAACAGCCATCTTTTTTTCACCAGAAGCCACTGTGTTTGTGGATGAGTTCTGCTTAGATAAGGAGAGTTCTCAAATGCAGTAAATTGGAGGTTCCACTCTCACATGGGTGAGAAAAATGACCAGGGCCAGTTAGTTATATACCGGAGAGTTTCCTCCTCTAATATTTAAGTACAATTTTGTTTTTGTTTTTTAACAAAACACCACCTTTGCTTCACCACCTTTAACACATCTAGTAATGTTGTCAAGGAGACAATCACCAACTAGCAGATAACAGCTGCGCCAAGATAATTTGACCTTGGTTGCTGTCTGTTGTTCCTGTGCACACACACGGTGGACCTTGCAGCCTCCTTAAATCAGGGCTGGCTGCATGATTATTGTATCCAAATAAGAAACTCACAGATTCTAATCTCCTGATCTTACCTGGTTTAAAACCAAAAAGACACATTTCATTTGTTTCACCAGATCAAATAAAGAGGGAGTCTGGCAATAGCGATAAACCCCAGAGATCAGCTAAATTATGTCCCAACTTGACATTTATATGAGCACACGCCTCTCAATCTCCGGAGGTGATTAGATTAAGTGTATTTTAGCATGCGCTTCAGGCACGCACATCCTTAGAGATTCAAGGACAGGGGTGGATTGTGACTAATACCATCACTGCTTTTATTCAAATGTTTTGTGTTGCCAATATGCTGCCTAAAACGTTACTTAGAATCGAGAACCACATTTCAACAAAGCACATACAAAAGCTTCTTACATTTCGGGATTAAGGTTTTCATACCCGCTTTAGCTCAGACCCTGAGCAAATATTTCTGCCGTTGAGACATGTGATCATGGTTTCTTATCTGGGCATCATCCCACATGGGGGATACGTTATCTCCAGAGACTGGAATCATTTTGCTCAGAGATTTTGATTTACTTCATTAACTCCAGAAACCTCAGGAGAGGCGGTGAGACTGAGCACTGGAATGCAGGCTGGTGGCAGTGAGTCTCCCGGGGGCATGGGAGAGCAGTGAAAGACGCTTCCCTACCTCTGCTCTATGTTAAAAATAAAAACAGAAACACTAATGCCCATAAAATTCAGAATTACAGCTGAAATGCCAAGTCACCAACAGCTAGTCAAAACCCACTTCTTTGTCCTGTTACCAGTTAAAATCTCATTGATTGCATCCAGGGGATACCACATTTGTCATTCTTAAAAGGAAAATGAGCAGTCACAAGGGATTTCAGACTTCAGACCTGATAGTTTAAGGATAGTAAAATACATCTCAAAACGCACTATTTATTGACATGGAAAAGAAGGAAAATATTGTAGTCTTTATTTTTATGTATATATAAATTATTCAATTCCTTCAATCCAAAAGACATTTCAGTCTTGGCCAAAAAAAAAAAAAAAAAAAGATTCTGAGCAGCAGTTTAATGTTATAAATTTTTAAATATTTTATCTATCACTGGTCGAATAAAGCAAACATTTTCAATTGTAGAAATTTATGTTGTTTCTCTTGCTTCCCTGCCTTCTGCTTTACTCTCAATGTATTATTTAATCTATAAATATTATGACTATTTATCCTCTACTTTTGCAGGCCAATGGCAATATTCTACCCTGTTATCATTGTGTCAGACCCTACCTCAGAACAAGGGGCCTAATTTGAGTGTCAAAAAATAGCTACACGTGTCTCATAAACACAAAACACAAAATCCTTTGGAAAGACAAGTCCCTCTCATCATGGCCAAACTCCCAACATCCCATCACATAGAATCATCTGTGGCAATAGAAAGTCCAGAAGTCATTTTCTTTTTTTGCCTATACTTACCCTCACTTCAAGCCACAAAGAATTACAGGTAACTTACAAAAGTATATACATTACAAAAGAATAAACTAGGTGAAGGAATCAAGGAAGAGGTAAATGAGAACAGGAAGTTGATAAAGCCCAGAAGTAAGATCAGAATGCAGAGATGCACGGCATGGGACCCTGTCTGGTTGCAAGAGGTGAGCCCTGAGCTTGACTTCAAACTTCCTAGTGACCATATCAATGACAGAAAGATGACTAGTTGTGAGATCACAAGCAAACTGTTCAATAACAGTTCTATTGGAAGTCAAGTCCTGAGGTTATCACTCTGAGGACTCCTCCTAAGAAGTCTTATCAGATTGGGGCCTCAATCGCACCTGGATTCATTTTTTTCATCTTCTTAACCCTTCTCAAGGCAACACCTAATCCTCCCCAAAGAGGACATAGTTGGTTCTCATTGTTAAAAACAATCACTAGGGAGGAAAACTTGGACACACCATCCAGTGACTCACAGCTCTGCAAATACTTCTTACTCCTTCTTTCTTACAGGTATATTACATCCCTTCTTGTCTCCTTTCTACAGCCAGCTCCCTAACCCTCCTTTCACATGGATGAAGACAATCCCACTTTCTGAAAATTGTATGTGTATATAAGCTTGGCACATCAGCCCCAAGAATCAATAAACCTTCATATTAGAATCCACGGTGCTTTAAAAACATATTTTACTCTAAAATATGCCCCACAAACTTACATGGAAAACTGTGGAAAATCTGTATTGTGTGTGTATAACTTTCTGTAATATATATGTGCTACCTAAAATCATTTGCCCCCAGTAAAACCTTTTTGTGGGGGGGAGAGAAAATATTATGGAAAAGAACAGGCAGCAGAGAATGATATGAATATTACATGCTCTTGTACAGAATGTCTTCAAAGGAGAGGAGGCTTGCCAGCGTAACTGAGTAATGATCTTTGAACACAGCATTAAGGTCATAGCATGAAGGAAGGGAGATAAAATATTTAATGACATCTTAATATTCCCAGTCTTGCAAAAAGCCAAGAACTGGTCACAGTTTATCAATGGTCATACATTTTAATATCATTAGACAACAATTTTCCCAATCAGAGTATTAGAGCTACCAAAAGCATAGGGTGGTAGAAAGCAAGGGAAACAAAGTGAGCTATAAACTGCTTGGAAATCCTGTCTTTTTCAGTTGACTTTTAATATGAATGTGGAAACTGGGCTCGACAATGAATTGGCTCACTTGGCTAACAGCTTGGCCAGAACCTCAATAAATATTGAGCATGTTTCTATGAAATAGCCTTTGTCGAATCATATTGAGGACAAGTCCTCAAAAACCCCACTTGACTCCTGGGACACGAGTGTGGTCAGAAGTCATTGTAACATCTGGTATCATTGTCCCCAAATCTTCCAGTTCTCCCTGTATGCTTCAGTTCCAGGAGAATAATACATCGAGAGCTTTGCACCAGGCAAGCAGATGCCTGATGAAGAGGGGATGAAGAGGAAGAGAAGGCAGGGAAACCTGTTTCATCATAAAGAGAAAAGCAGACAGGCATGAAAAAACAAAAGTGGGGAAACAGAAAGCAGACTGTGGAAGGTAATTTACTGAGTCACCAAAATGCCTCAGTGCATTTTCCTCTCCTCTACTCTACCACCCCCTTCAAGTAGCAATGTCCTGACTATTTTCTTGCCACAGAAACTTATGACACAAAACAGAAGCTATGTAAAGCAAATGGCTCTTCTGTCTTTCAAAGAAGCCCAAGCTAATAAAAAAGCAATTTTTTTTAAGGTACAAAATGCATTAGTCAGCTAGGACTACTATAAAAAAGTACCACAGACTGGGGGCCCTACATAACAGACCCACAGGTCTAGGAGCTTGAAATTCAAATTTAAGGTGTCAACAGGCAGGGTTGGTTTCTTCTAAAGCCTCTCCTTGGCTTGTAGATGGCTGTCTTCTCCTCCCTCCACCTTCACATGGTCTTCCTTCTGTGTGTGTGTGTGTGTGTGTGTGTGTGTGTGTGTGTCCTAATCTCTTTTTATAAAGACATCAGTCGCATTGCATTAGAGCCCACCCTAATGGCCTCATTTCAACTTGATTACCTCCTTAAAGGCCTGACCTCCAAATACAGTCACATTCTTAAGTACTGCAGGTTAGGACTTCAACATAGGAATTAAAGGGGACTCTACTCAGCTCAAACAGAGAGATATATATTTTGAGTTCTAGAGGGAGAGGTGTGTGAGTCTGGTGGGCAGTAAGGTGATAAGACTTAGAAGGAGTCTCTCTGTGGGACAATTAGGAAGGACAGACTTAAACTCAGAGACCCCTCAACCTCTTTCAGAATTCCTCTGCTGTAAGCACCACACTCAAGGAAAAGAACCTCTGAATATGAAGATCAAGACACCAAGAGTTTCTCTGGAGGAACAGACTGGTGGCCAATGACCAGATGGTCTTCCCTGATGTCTAGGCTCCAAGTCCCAAATCCCCTGCAAAATTCAGGGCTGGGAGCCTACAGAGAGGCTTAGTAATGGCCAATATTGAATTTCCAGACAGTCCTGTGGAATAGGGGCTCAGGGACAGATTTATATTCATTTAAAGCAAATACAGAATGTGATATTTCTTGTTGTTTATGGACTGAGTTCATACCTTCTGGAATTAGGTCAAGATATATACTATAAAGCCTGAGAAAGAATTAAACAACAGAGAAACCAGTCCTTATCTATACAGTAAGCCAACCAAGGTAACCAAAACAGCACCAGACGCAGTGCAGAGCTCAAACTAAGAGGTCTCGGGGTACAAAGCAATTTATTTGGACTTAAGAGGCAAGAGTAAGTCAGATATCCTGACCTACTCCAACAACACATTGAGCTCCTCCATGAATGATATTAATAGTAGTTAACAGGTGCTAGGAGCTACCACATGGTCAGTCTTCCCAACCCATCCAATCATGCCAATAATCCCATTTCAATTTAAAATCCTCCCTGATCTCCTATATACCTTAATATTTTAGCACTCTAAATGATTTTATATATCTTTTGTTTACTCAGTCCTCCTATTTAAATGATAAACTTCATGACAGCAAGATCTGTTTGGTAACTCCTTTGGACATCCTCACAGTGCTTAGGGAAATTTCACTTAATCATGGGTCACAGTTATGACTGAGGAGTCTGTTTTTCCCTCCCTCTATAAGCATTAAAAAGAATCCATAAATCCCTACATCCCTTTGTGCTCTTGAGACGGAATGGGCAATCTGAATGAAATCTCCCTGTTTTTCCATTTAACACAGGTTAAGAGTGTTTTCAGAAAAATTTTCTGGAAGGTAGCTAAGTTCTAGAATGACCAGCGAGAGGGGAAAAAAAATAGGTCCAGCATTAAGAAAAACAAAAGAAACAAAAGGAGAGGCAAATTGCAGAGAGAAAAGTATGAGAACATGGTTAATTGGGTTTAGGATAATATTAGCACTTGAAATCCTTACTCTACCCCATTTACTCTAGCCAAATATATGCCTTTTCCAAGAAAAAGTTCTGGAAGTTCTGAACCATTAGTAAATAGAACAAAAAAAAAAGCAAATAGGAGATCATATTGCCCCCTCTATTCCAAATAAGGTTTATAATATAGAACAGAGGTACACCTGCAGACAAGTGGACTGTGTAATGTGTAATCTAATCTCTAAATTAGATCCTCCTTCTCTACTCTGGGATGACTGAGTGCCCGTCGGTTCCTCTGATAAATGCCAGACCTTTGCCACTAAGCTTGCTTCAGGTCAAGAGCAATCAGGAACGTGTGTCCTCTGAGAGCAGCTCACCAATCAGGGAGGTTTTTCCTCTCCAAAGTGGAGAGTAGACAGAGGCTACTGAGTATCGTGCTAGTGAGTATGACTGACAATGGAAGAAAACATCAGAAGTGAAAAAGGGTTCTTCCTTTAATGGATATGTTGAGCAAAAGCTTCCAAGATCTCAGTGGACCATCTCACTGACAGATACAGAGAAAGAGATGCAGAAGGTTCCGGAGAGAAGTCTAGGGCTGGGACACGCATCTTGATGTCACAGTGTACAGTAGTGGCTGAAGTCATGCACGGATATGGGATTCCACAGAAAGAGGAGCCAGGGTGTGAGGAAAGGGAAGCTAGGAAGAGAGCCCTTAGAAATGCAAGCAAAGGGTAGAGCAAAGAGAAGCCAAGAAAGTGATGCAGAAGGAAGAAACCGAGAATGGTATTGCAAAAGCCAAGAACAGAAGAGCTGGAAGAAGAAAAGTCAGTACCAAGCTGTCAAGCAGCCCAAGTTTGCGTATGAGGTTTGGCAGATAGGTAGCCTTTGGGGCACCTCTGCCCTTCTGCAGAGTAGTTTTGAGAAGCTGGTAGTGAGAAGCCATACTGCAGTGAGATGACAAATGAATAGGAGGTGAGAAAGACCTGTTCTCTGCCCTCCAGGAGAGGAGAGCCCTACAGCAGTGGTTATCCATAATTAACCAGGCAATTACCAAAGGCACAGTCTTTTTTTTTTTTTATTTTTTTTAATGTTTTATTTATTTCTGAGAGAAAGAGAGAGAGACAGCATGATCAGGGGAGGGGCAGAGAGAGAGGGAGACACAGAATCCAAAGACAGGCTCCAGGCTCTGAGCTGTCAGCACAGAGCCTGACGCAGGGCTTGAACTCATGAACCACAAGATCATGACCTGAGCCGAAGCAAGATGCTTGACCGACTGAGCCACCCAGGCGCCCCCCCCAAAAGGCACAGTCTTCATCTTAGACCCATGAATGTGCTCCCCAAAGGCCCCAAAAAATCATACAGCAAACCTTATGTGCTTTGTGTATCTGTGTATTTTTCTAGGTTGAGATTTATAGCTTCCTAAAATCTAATTGCCCAATATTAGGAGCCAAGAAAACAAATAGCTGAACAGAGATGGCTCAGGATTTTAAGCTCTTGTAAGGGCAAGTGTCTAGTCAAAGTCTGTCTTGGGGTCTTGGGGTCCAAGTGGAGTAGGACAAGAACTAAACCCAGAAAGCAACTCTTCCAGAAATGTTTATCCTCAGATACTTGGGAGACACTTGAGGGGTCAGTTGAGGAAATCTTGGTAAAGAACAGGAGAAACAAAAGCAAGTCAGAGAAAGCTGGAAAGCTAGAACTGCCATCCATTCATTTCACAAATATTTGATAAGTGCCTGTTATGTCCCGGGGGCACTGCTAAATCCTGGGGCTATAGCCTGAGGGAATTTGTCTTTAGAAAGTGAGAGATGGAAACTTGAGATTTCATGGGTGAAAACAATTCTTTTCACTACCTCTTGTTAGGTTTGTTCAATTATTTCATTCTTAAGTCAGAATGTTCACATTTGGACAAAAAAAGAAAAAAGAAAGAAAGAAAAATCATGCATGGTGAATTAACCTACCAAGCTGTCAAGATCAATCTCCAATTCATTCGTTTGAGTCTTGGGGGAAGAAGGGAAAATGCAGGATGACAATTAAAAAAAGAGAGAAAATTGATATGTTAAAACTTTGCATTTCAACTTTGAGCTGACATTGTGGTGAGACTCTTTCCAGCTGCTTTGTCTGGCCATGTCAAGAAGTGACCATGATTTATTGTGCCACCTCCACAATTTCAATGCGCTTGATCTCCCACCGGAAGCAGTGACAAGTAAGGTTAACTGCTGTGTGAAGAGACAGTATGAGTAATGCTTCATGCACAGAGCTGGCACCAATCTGCAGCACGAGGTGGTGGGGGGGGGGGGGGGGAGGAGGGATGTTAGCCATTGGTCAAATCCCTTCCAAATAGCAACTTCCCTAATGCCCTAACACCTTTTGGAACAGTCGATCCTTGTACAGAAAAACACCCTGAATTGTGTTAGAGTCTGTTTCCCTGTCCTCATTCCCTCACAAACATGCAAACAGCCAACCTTGCTCACACTTGCATTTTGTATTGTTAGTGATTACTCACATTAAGTGTCCCTATATCATGCCAGCCCCGTCTGCGTGCTTTATAGTCTTTATTACTTCAGTCAGTCCTCATCTTGTCATTCCCTGTTATCATCCCCATACACAGAAGAGAAGAATGAGGCAGGTTAAGCAGAATGAGGTTATTAAGTAGCTCACCAAGGAGTAGGAAGCAAAGCCAGGATTTGAGCCCAGGTGGTCTAAATGTACAACCCCGCCACCCTACTCCTCCATGAGTCCATTCTTATTTACTTAATTCAGTCAACCTATTCTAATTCATATTTTCTCCTTAACCAAGCTGTCTATATTTCCAAAGGACTATTGCTTGCCACACTACTGAGGAAACTAGCACATGCATCACCACAGAAAATATTTTTTTATTCTTCCACGATTATAGTTTGTCTTGATGAATAGGCTCTAGACTGGAATTTTTATGCCTGCAAATATTCCATGAATGCTAATCACTTGCTCATATGTTTACACCTCATTTCCTCCAAATAAATGAAAGAGAGAAAAGAAAACTAACATTTTATTAGAAACCTACTTCATTCTAAACATTGTGGTGAGTGCATGAAGCCTCACAGTGACCCCATGAGGTAAATGTAATTATCCTCATTTTATAAATTGAGACATGGGAGCTCAAGGAAGTTCAGGACACTTCCCCTGGTCTAATTATGTGAGAGGCATAAGTGGGCTCAAAGGCCCCTGTGATTCTCCTTCCCCAGGACTAGACACATGCTGTCTTGTGTATGTAACTCAGTGCCTCATATTTTGTTATTCATACAGATAAGGGGAAACCAATGGGAAAGAGGCAGGAAGACAAGAGATTAAGGAGTAAGGTGAGAGTTGGCATCAGAGCTTAGGCACCCCAGAACACTGGAAAAATGGCTTCTCTGCATCCCAAGTTTTCTCAAGGTCTGTCTAAATTATTGTCAAAGACTTTAGATTACAAAATTGGCTGGACGGCAACCTTGAGATGTCACACAAAAGCTTCTTCTCTGGCAAAAAGCCAAACTCCTTCCATCTTCTGGCAAATGCACAGTACCTGTGTGAAGTGTTCTGCTTTCCAAAATGCCTGAGGACAAGGTCAAGGATGGGCCGCTACTGGGATCTCATCCCATACAGTGACTCAGCTGGTAGGGATTGGGTTCCTGGAGGAAAAGGTAGGGACCTAGCCTTCTCTCCTCATATGAATATCATCTTAATCTTATCTTCTCAACTCTTTGCCCTCATTGAAGAGTTTGTGAAAGTCAATTCATATCTCAATTCAAACTCTCTTTTGTCCAGAGGGCAAAAAATGCTGTTGTTGTTTTTGTCTAATCGAAGTACTGTGCTGTAACTGGATTTGTAACAGCAGAGTGTCAAAATGCCAAAAAATGTGTCAAAAATAACGTTAAAAAAAAAAAAACAACTCAGGGGAGACATGTTATAGTCCTAAATGAGCATCTTTATTTCCCTTTGTTGAAATGTGTTAGTCTCTTCTCAAGGGTCTTAATAAACCTAAAAAAAAAACAAAAACAAAAACATACAACACTTAATGAATGCAATTTAAGGGCCAATTCAGCCCTTGATACTCCCATTCCTGTCAAAACATCTCTCACTTGTGTTTGTGAGTTCTCCTCTTTCAAGTCTTCCCATGCAATTTCTTCTTCAATGAAGGCTTGTTTTCCCAACATCCACAAGCTCCAAAGTATATGCATATTGCCATAAAGTTAGTCAACTAAAAATAATTAATTTCAATTTATTTTGTTTGTAATTGTTGAGGAAAACATCACAAAGTATTTCTTGACACACTACAGGTAACAGTCAAATTCATAGCAATCCCTTGTTGCCAAGGGTCTATATATTTAATTTAACAGGCTTTTCAACAGCATTCAACATCTATAAGCAGGATGCTGGCCTCCCATGATATGGCTGAAAGAAGATAAGAATATTAAAATTTCAGAGGTTATTCAGATCATTCAAAGTATTATAGTGTCTTTCTGCATAACTTGAAGAGGAAGTATTTACTTCTCTCAAGATCCAGAGTGGAGGTTTTATCTAATGCCAGGAAGCTCCTTGAATTTCTTGCTTCATCCCCTTTATTGGTCATCTGCTTAGTGACTGCTCAGTTTCCCCACTGCAGAGGCAAAGGCAAATGAATCAAAACCTAGGCAAAATAATTGGAAACTACATTGACCGATGACATAGCATAGCCATAATTATTCTACAAGAATTATTTTTATTCTAGGAGGAAAAGAGTATCTCTGCTAAGTTCAAGAACAGTAGAGGGTGATAAAACTTAGGACAGCTGGTGGCCATGCTTGCCATGATGTGAAGAACCTCTTTATAAACATGAAGTCAATAAAGGTAGCCAAGGGCCAAAACATGAAGAGCAGTCTCACCGATAATAGTTGAATGCTTGGATCCAGCTGTACCTAAAGTCAGACCTATCCAAGTTCTTGGAAATCCTAGATTTCCAAGTTATATGAGCCCATACATTTCTTTTTGTGCTCATATTAGTTGGATTTTGCTTCTTTGCATACTTGAATAATAAGCCTGATAATTCCTATAGGTACAGAAAACTGTATTTCTTTCATAAGCCCAAGGCATCATGGTTCAATGTGGGTGGGTTTTTAATTTTTCTGTTGCTATTGCTGTGTTACAAAGATGTGGGGTGCTTATACCCGGATGATTCCCCCTCATCTCTTTGCTGGTAAATTTTCACTACCAAAGACCACAGATCACCTTCCCAACACTCGTTTGCTAGGTGCTCTGATACACCTATGGTGGGATTATAATCTAATGCAGTCTTTCTACCTAGCTAATTAGCAGTAGGGATCAAGAGTCTTTGATATTCATACCACTGGGATTATTCCAAAAATGCCAAGAAATCCTTTAATGGATCAAAAGTGAAAACTCACACACAATCTCCATAAGTGTCGAAAAGATATTTGAAAACTTCACTATCTGCTTTTTATTTTTTTAATATTAACAAAATAGGAAAAATGGATACTTCCTCAGCATGATACAATATGCCTCTCTCAACCCAAAAACCTCCATCATACTTAATGGAGAAAAACTATACATATTCTTAGTAAAATTAGAAATAAAATAAAGATGTTCATTATATCAACTTCTATTTAGCATTATTTTGGAGATATCAACCAAGACAACAAAATAAGAAAAAGAAATGAAGCATAAAAATGAGAAAAGAGGAAGTAAAATTATTATTATTTGAAGTGGTCTAACAATTTATCAGAGTGGTCAATAGACTCCATTACAAAACCATTATTAAAACTAAAAACAAGTCATAGTATGATCAGTGACAAAATTATTACATATATTTAATAGCCATAATAGATTTAATAGGCAACTACCAGCTATCTTATGAAATGGAAGAAAAGACTCCATTTGCAATAGCAAAAAAAAAAAAAAAAAAAAAAAAGATTCTAAAATACCTAGGAATAAATTTAGCAAGAAATGTGCAAAATCTACTTATATTAAACTTTAATGCTACTAATGAGGAAAAGGACAATAAACAAATGGAAAAACAACCATTTTCTAAAATAGAAGATATCAAATTATATAGATGTAATTTCTTCCCAAATTAATCAATGAATTTGAAAATACTATCGGATTAAGGGGGGGAAGCAGGCAAAGCAATTCTAATGTTTATATGGAAAATATAAATGGACAAGACTGTCAGAAAGAAAGAAAGAAAGAAAGAAAGAAAGAAAGAAAGAAAGAAAGAAAGAAAAAGAAAAAAAGAAATCTGAACGACAATAATAAAGAAGGGACACTAGCCATGCCAGGTATTGGCATATATCATAAAAATTTTTAAGTATAATTCATGAAAAACTAGGTCAATATAACAGAATAGAGAAATCAGAAATAGAACCAAATATATATAGGAATTTAATATATGATAATTCTGGCATTTTAAAATAATGAGGGAAAACATACAACAAATGGTATTGATTAGCTATTTTTTTTAAATTTAAGTTATATCTCTATCTTACACTTAACACAAAAATAAATTTTAGATTCAGCAAAAATTTGTGTAAAATACAACTCATAAAAGTACCAAAGGACAATGGAATAGTATATTTAAAATCTCCAAGGAGAGAAAGGCTTTCTAAGTGTGTATGACAAAACTCAAGACCTTTAAAATAAAAAATATTAATACAGACAATCATACACATAAAACCCTTCTGGAAAAAGAACATTTCTGAATAGCAAAAACAAATAAATAACAAACACTGAAAAGATAATCTGAACCAAAAAGTACTTGCAAATAATATCACAACCAAAGACCTATAATTTCATCAATATAAAAATAATGCCCTCAAATTAACAAGGAAAAAACTAACCCAAAAGAAAGCACCTCCCAAAACACCCCACTCCCCAAAGGAAATAATAAATGGCTATTTTAAAACGCTCAACCTCATTCAAAATAAAAGAAATTAAAATTATAAGGAAATAACATTTAGCCTCTTAATTGGCAAAGATCAAAACATTTTGTAATATATTGTGTAGATGAGGAGAATAAAAAAACAGACTCTTTTCTCATATTACTGGTAGAAACATAAATTGATACAACTCAATGGAAATACCTTTTGTAAGACAGTAGTGCCCCCTTATCCATGATTTTGTCTTCAACAGTTTCAGTTACTCTCAGTCTGGAATCAAATGATCCTCCGCTAACATATAGTCAAGTCAATAGTAGCCTAACACTCCATCACAATGCCTACGTCATTCACCTCACTTCATCTCATCCCATAGGCATTTTATAAACTCACATCCTCACAAGAAGCAGGGTGAGTACAGTACAATAAGATATTTTGAAAGATACCACGTTCACATAACTTTTATTACAGCATATTGTTAAAATTGTTCTATGTATTATTAATTTTTGTTAATCTCTTACTGTGCCTAACTTATAAATTAAACTTTATCATAGATTCGCATGTATAGGAAAAAACTCTGTACATAGATTTTGGTACTACCATCGGCATCCACTGGCGGTCTTCAAATTTATCCCCCCAGATAAGGGGAGACTACTGTATCTATCAAAATGTTAGATGTTTCTAACTTTCAACCAACCAACTCCTACTATCTTATATGGTAGAAAAGAAGGTCTACACAGTGATAGTCAATACGGTATTGTATATTGTAGAAACAGATTAGGATTCACGTAAATGTCCATCAACAGGAGACATATACTCAAATTTTACACAGCTAATAAAAAGAAAAATGCATCTCTTTATATATGACATGAAACAATCTCCAGGATATATGTGCCCATAATATAATTTATCTGAAAGGAAAAGCAAGAAAATGAGGTGGCTGGGAGACAGAATGGAAAGGAGACTTGATTTCACTGCATGACCTTTTGTATCATTTGAATTTGTATCTTACACATATTTGTATTACTTATGAAAAATAATTTAATAATTTAAAAATTATTAAACTATTTTTAAATAACATATCTGTATTGTAACAGTAAGATCATTTCTAAGGCTCTATTTTAAGAAAATAATCTGAAACAGACCAAAGCACATGCACAGAGATATGTCACAAAGTCTTGTTTGTTTGTTGTATTGTTGTTTTGTTTTCATAATTAGGAAGTAGTAACAACCTAAATAGATAATGTTAAGGAAACTTTTAAGGAAATATTATTACATTTACAAAAGGGAATATTATGCATCCATTAAAAATGATGTTTATGAAGAGTTTTTAACAACGTGGGAATGTGCTGATAGGATTTGGTGAGAAAAGCAAGCCAGAGACTTTTTTTTATACACTGGGATCTCAACTAAGTAAAAACACATAGAAAAAAATGTTAAAATATTAATGATAATTATCTCTGAGAAATGGGATTACAGAACATATTTTTCCTTTTTATTTTTCATAGCATCCAATTTTTCCAAAATGGGAATGTATTTTTACTATAGCAATAAGAAAAAAATGTTGAGTAAAAATTAAAATCTGTGTTCCTTTATTCACAATTGCTGGTCTCCTTACTAATGACTGGTTCAGAAAACCATGCCCTCTGGGACTTCCTTTTAAACTGCATATAACATTGTTTTCTGCTTTCTAGTAGGATCCTACCAGAGGTGGTGATTTCATTTTATGTCTGCACTTGGTGCTGAAGAGATCAGTGCCCACCTTTTCATCATCACACCCTCTGCATAAGACTGGGCATCTGGGCATCCAGCAGGATGACAGTTTCTGAAGTCAAATTGCTTGGATAAACATCCCAATTCCAGCATTCTCTACTTAATGTCTCTGTACTTCCATGGGGATACAAGAGATCCACCATGTAATGTTGCCATGGAGATTAAATGAGATAGTTCATTCAGGGTGCATAGCACAAAAGTGCCTGGCACACAACTAATCCTTAATAAATACTAAATATTTTTCAAAAGAGAAATTTGCTTTTTGATGCAAGACCATGACTTCAAAACATGACGATAAATTCTCTTAATAACAGCCAATTCTTTATCAGTTTATCTGCTTTTGTTCTTCTCCAACAGTTTGAGGTTCTGTCACATGGCTTGAGATTTTGTCACCCACCCTGCATTAATTCCACGCTGACTCTGCTGCCTTTGAAACCCACACTAGCAGGAAGCTTCAGGGACTTTATAAAGGTTTCAGTGCTGATGCCCTAGGGGGGCTGGCTGTCTTAGGAAACAGGGAATGAGTTGGGGGAGGGGAAGGTCAGAGGAAGCCTTCAGAGGATTTGCATTTACTCCTGAAAGGCTGGAGTGATGGTCAGAGTTCTTTATGCAGAGCAAGAATTCAAGATTACTCATAGACAATAGATTAATTTCATACCTAAACTCAAAAAAAGAAGTTTGGAACTAATATCTTGATTTCTGAACACTGTTCTCCACTAAAAGAAGTCAAGGCTATTTGAAAGAAAGTTTGTTTCCAGGACTGAGGCAGGAAAAGGAAAAGATGCTCCTGGAATATTGTTTGGTGCCTGAAACTAAGGAAGTGTTCAAAAAACGATAAGGACCCGTCAAAGGAACACAGAAGTCAACTTGAAGGTGCTCCCACTGAGCGTCAAAATAAATAACAATAGTAATGGATGATATCCCTGAAATAAAATAAAATTCCAAAACTACATACTAATGGGAGGGAGGGAGGAAGGAAGGAAGGAAAGAAGGAAAGGCCACCAGCAGTGTACAAAGTTTCCATTTTCTCCACATCCTCATCAACACTTGTTATTCTCTCTCTCTCTCTCTCTCTCTCTCTCTCTCTCTGTGTGTGTGTGTGTGTGTGTGTGTGTATAATAGCCATCCTGCTGATGAGTATGAGATGATATCTCATTGTGGTTTTGATTTGCCTTTCCCTAATGATGAGTGATGTTAAATTTCTTCTCATGTGCATTTACTGTATTTACATTGGAGACTATTCAAACCCTTTGCCCATTTTTGAATTAGATTGTTTTCTTGTTATTGAGTCATAGGAGTTCTGTATATATTCAGGATATTAACCCCTTATCAGTTCTATGATTTGCAAATACTTTCTGCAGGATACCTTTTCACTCTGTTGATAGCGTCTTTTGATGCACAAAAGTTTCTTGTTTTGATGTAGTCCAGTTTATCTCTTTATTTGTTGTTGCTGATTTGTGTGTCATACTCATTCCATAGACTCTTAACTTGTGCCATGTTCAAAGATTAGTGCACGGGTATTTAATTGACTCAGTTATTGACATCCGTGCCCTGTCACTTACCATTCAATGACAGCCAGTGATGTGGAGCTCTTCAGCACCCACTGCAATGATAGGCTTCCCATTTCAGGGTGGCAAGGGGTTGAGGACTGACCCCACAGATGATCAGTTTTTAAAAATGAACTCATCCAGGCTCCTGGATATCTCAGTCAGGTAAGCAACCGACTCTTGATTTTGGCTCAGTTCATGAGTTCTAGCCCCCTATAGGGCTTTGCCCTGACAGGGCAGAGCCTGCTTGGAATTAATTCCCTCTCTCTCTCTCTCTCTCTCTCTCTCTCTCTCTCTCTCTCTCTCAGTCCCTCCCCCACGCACCCACTCTCTCTCTCTCAAAATAAATAAATAAACTTAAAAAATAATAATAAAAATAAAAAATAAATGCAAACTCATCTAAGAGAAGCAGAGCTAAAAATTTTTTATCAAGGAATCACATCCTCTTATGGTACTGTCATCAATCAATAACCAGCTGATAAGCTCAGAGGAGATCAAGCCTGCACCAGGGACATCCATCCTTAGCCTACTTTGGTCTTTGCAAGGGAAGGGAAATGTTAAATGCAGCCTAAAAGCCTGGTGACATAGAAGAGAAAAATATTTTGAACTCTGTTTCTTAGGCAGCATAAAAATTTGTGATATGTTGATCAAAGATAAAAAGCAGCAATACAGAGTGAGGAGTTTGTCCTGAGGGGCTGGCAGATACCTTTAGGCACCAGAAATTACATCGAGCTTCAGATAAACTAAAGGCCTATCTAACAACAGTTCATATAAAATGAAAATAATGACCTCTCAACTTTTGTCCCTAACATGCGTTTTCTAGAACCTTCTCCCTGTGTTCATGTTACTCATCTCATCTATAACACATATGTAATAATAAAAGCAAGTGCTTATAGACACTTACTATATGCTAGACACTGTTTTTAAAAGCATATATTAGCATATTTAAACCCCCCAACAACTCTATGAGGTAGTTAATGTTATTATCATCCCCATTTTATAGATGAGGAAACTAAGGCACAGAGAAGTTTTAATAACTCATTCAGGTCGCAAGGCTTAGAGGCCAAAGCTAGAATTTGAACGTAGGCCATCCAGTTCTAGAAGTGATATCTTAATCGTAACAATTTGACAATCTATTGTCTTTGGACTTAGAATGTGTACACACACACACACACACACACACACACACACACACACCTGTAATCATCCAAAAGATCCCTCTTTCAACACAATTTCAGCAGGAGGGAAGAGCAAATATATTGACAGGTCATCTGTCATTCTCTGTGGCCTAAGTAATATATGCCAAGCTTTTGAGAATCCTGAATACAGACTCAAATAGTTTATGAAGAATATGCAACGTATCTTCAAAACAGACTGGGATCTACACCTTTGGGTCAATGAATAAATTTTCTACTACGGAATGTCAGACAGCCTCAAGTATGTAGGAAAATCTAAGTGTGGAAATGCTCCAGTCAAAAAAACGTTTGCTAGTACCTTAAATTGCTCTGGATGGGCAGCTATCTTTATTCTTGTTGCATTTCTCAGGCCTCACCTGAGATCTCCTGCCACCCAAAACTCTCCCTTTCCATTAGATGTGTTTCTTTTTTTCCTCAATACCACATTTGCATCTTTATGCTTCAATTTCCTTATCTGTAAAATGGGCTAATTAAGTCACCTACATCATAGGATCATTAGGAGAATTAAATAAGACATGTAAAGTTCTTGGAATGGCTGGTGTAGAGCACTAGGAAGTGTCCATTGCTATTGCAATTATCACAAACTGAAAATCCATGTTCCCTCATTTTGCATTTTGTGTGATGGTTCCACGCAGCTGTTCCTGATGGACTGTGGACTGTTCCATCCATCTCATGACACTATCACAGATAACTTCAGTTCCTGATTGTGAATTAAATTATGTCCTCCCCAAAATATGTTGAAATCCTTGGCCCCAGAAACCATGAATGTGGCCTTATTTGGAAATGAGGTATTTGAAGATATAATCAAGTTAAGATGAAGCCATACTGAATTAGGGTATACTCTAATCCAACACAACCACTGTCCTTATAAGAAAAGAAGACATGTGTGCATGCATGCACACACACACACACATGCACACAGGAGAATGACACGTGACAATGGAAGCAGAGATTGGAGTGATATATCCACAATCCAAAGAGACCCAAGGATTTTGAGCAACCACCAGAAGCTAGAAAGAAGCAAGGAAGGATCCTCCTCTAGAGCTTTCAGAAGGAATAGACCCCTGTGAGAGAATAAATTTCTGTTGTTTTAAGCCACTCAAGTTGTGGTAATTTGTTATATCAGCCCCAGGAAACTGATCCACTGATCTTTGCTTTTCACTTTATGTGTTTTCCTTCTCTAACTTGCCTCCCCAATGTCTCTTGTTCAAGTTCTGGTGCATGAATTCTCCCTTATCTTATGAAATACCTGATGAAATATTTAGTCACAGTGGTCTGTATCAGAAACTGTCCTGTTCTCTAGAGTTTTTTTTTTTTTTTAATTTGTTATACATTAATTCTTTCCCTACCGCAAAATACCCCAGTGCAACAAAGGGCTATGACACAGAACACTGAATTTCTTCTATTTAACTTTGTCAGCATTAGGGAACAATGTGTTATCATTGGAATCGGAAGCCAATCTTGTCCTGCTGGGTTATCGTGAATCCTCATTTGGCTCTGGCCATTCATAATCTTGATGTCCTAATATTCTTTCAACTGGGAGATTGACAGAGAAACCACTGTCATTTCACTGAGTGATTATTCAATTCCATATTCCTAAATCTCATTTTTTCCAGCTTCTCTGAGTTAAACATTACATTTTATTTCAGCTAAATCACCCCTGTAATAGGCTGAATCTTATTCTGTTAGAGATTTTGATGACTTCTCCATTGATGGAACATAAAACAGTGTCTAGCATATATACATTTTTACAGTTTAATTCTGGGCTCCCAAAAGATAAATTGTGAACCAAATGGGGAAAGAGACATGAATAAATAATGCCAGCTGAACAGACTAAAATATGTAGGGAAAGTTAAGCCCCTCTCAGTAAATGTCAAGTATGAAATTGTTTTATATAATTTTATTCATTGGACCTAACCTACTCCCACAAGATTTCATTTGATTTTCAGAGATTGATACCATTATGTTCTGCATTTCAAGTATGAGATCAAAACATTTCCAGCACCAGACTTCAGCTTCTTGCACTGTGATGTAGAACTTGCTTTAACAATGGTGCATTCCTCAGAACAGAGTGAAGTCTATGGTTCATCAAGACCCTACCCAACACTGCTCACTATGAACTGGAATGTGTGGCTAATCACTGAGTGAGAGTTGAAGAGTGAATCTCCACTACTATATCAGATCAGAGCAAGGAAGCTTAGTGCAAGAGCAGAGGAATGACTCCTGATTTTCAAAAGCTATTGCCCCAATAGCAGTTAATTAGAGACAGCACAGCAGCCAAGCTGATCACACATGTAGGCATATGTGACAGAGATTGTCCACCAAATTATTTGACTTATCCCCCTAGACACACAGCTAGACTACATATCCCAATCTCCCTTATGATGAGATGTTGCCTGGTGATTGAGTTCTGGACATTGGAATATGGATCATAGTGGTATACTCCACCTTCAAGCATGGGCTACAAACCTTTTCATACAGTTCTTTCTATTATCTCTCTTTCTTCCTCTGCTAGCCAGACTCTGAGAATTCAGGAGAAATTTTCAAAGCCTTAGAGTGGAAGCCAGCAAGGTGTTTCCTATGAAGGGCCAGAGGGTAAATATTTTAGGCTTTAGAGGTTATACAGTCTCTGTCGTGACTACTCAACTCTGTTGTTGTATTAGGAAAGCACCCATCAACAATATGTAAATGAATGAATGTGTCTGTGCTCCAATAAAACTTTATTTACAAAAACACATTGGATTTGGCCAATAGGCCATAGTTTTCTAAACTCTGCTCCAGGGGACCACTCAATGCAAGGATCTTTGGGTCCTGAGTAACCATGTGGATCAGACCATCTCCTCCTCTGTATTGACCTTATTGGCTGGGACATGTGTGACAGGCTAGACATGTGTGACAGGCTAGAGTGACAGGCTCTGTTCTGCTCCTGGCAGAACAGAGGCGTTACCTTAGGAATCCAGGCCAACAGAGGCATTATCTTAGCACACATTTTTGCAATCACCCCCATTTTTGAAAGGATGTATTTCATATAGTGCCCTTCTTAAAGCTTCTTCCTAGAAGTGATGTGTCCTTTCCACTCACATTTTATTTGCTTAGTCAAGGCATATGACTACATCTAAAATGGAAAAATTGGAGAGGTGATCCAACCACATGCCCAAGAAGAGAAGAGAATTTGATTATTTGTGAATGACACTAATGATACTACAGAATGTTAAATAAAGCCATCAGTCATTCACATCTTAAGTGCAAGAAAAGCTTAGACTGCTATCGTCCTAAGGATGAAGACTGGTCTATGGGGACATCTGGGTGGGTTAGTTGGTTGGATGTCTGCCTTCGGCTCAGGTCATGATCTCACGGTTTGTGGGTTCAAATGCCACATCGGGCTCTCTGCGGACAGCTCAGAGCCTAGAGCCTGTGTCTCCCTCTGTCTCTCTCTGCCCCTGCCCTGCTCGTGTTCTGTCTCTCTCTCAAAAATAAATAAACATTTAAAAAAATTTTCTTGAAAATAGAAGAGTATAAAAACAGTTATATTAAGTTCAGAGAGTTAGAGGGTTCTACCCAAAAATTTGCTGATAAAACAAAATATTCCCTAGATTGTGTAACCAGATCTAGTCCTGAACATACTCGTAACAGGAGTAAGACTGACTATATTCTTGTCTTGACACTGGCTCTTCTAAAGTTGCAATCACTCCACCTCTAAACATAGGAAAAAGAAGATTAATACATGTTGAGCTCCAACATGAGCTCCCTGTATGTGAGGGACTTAGAGCCAAGGTCACAGTTGAGTTGAGATGAGGAATAAGTGTCTAGCTGGCCCACAAGCAGTCCCAAGGATCTTTTTGTCCAGTGGAATGGAGACTATAGCCAAGCAGAAGTGAGGAGCAACTGATATGAATGGATATAGGGTTGGCTGGGAACCCAACCTTCAGGACTAGGTCTGAGCCCCACACTAAGAGGCTGGAGGCAGAGGCTGGCTGGGGCTATTTTCTTGAGAGACTTTGTGAGATATAAGACTTAAGTGGTGAGTCTTTGGAGTCATTGGGATTTTGTGCCTTTCATGTAGCAAGTGCACTTACAGTGGGGTCTTCGTTCGCTAGACAGAAGTCAGACAAGAAGAGGTCTGTGAGAAGAGACTTCATAAGCCCAAATCAGATAATCCCCTCAGGAGCTCAGAAATAATGGAGGAAAATTGAGGAAAGATGGAAGGGATGATGTCCTGAAGCAATGGGGGACACTGGCCATAGAAATGGCTTTTCTTACAAAGTGAATTAGTCAGGGTTCTCCAGAGAAACAGAATCACAAAGTGAGTGAGTGAGTGAGTGAGTGAGTGTGTGTGTGTAAGGAGATTTATTTTAAGAAATTAGCTCATGCAATTATAGAGGCTAGCAAGTCCCAAGATCTACAGGGTAAGTCGTGAAGCTCAAGACACAGGAAGGTCAATGATGTAGTTCCAATCTAAAGGTTGGAAAGCTCAAGACCCAGGAGGAACCAGTGTCTCAGTGTGAGTCCAAAGGCATCAAAAGAAAAAAACAATATCCCAGTTTGAAGGCCCTGAAACAAAAAGAATTGTCTCTTACTGGGAGGAAGGGCAGTCTTTTTGTTCTATTCAGGCCTTCAATTGACTGGACAAGGCCCACCCACATCAGGGTGCCTTATTTAGTCTACTGTTTCAAATGTTAATCTCATCCAGAAATATCCTCTCAGAAACACCTGAACGTGACCAAATCTCTGGGTACTCTGTGGCTCAATCAAATACACACATAAATAACCATCACACAAAGTAACCTCTTTTATTCCCACAGACTGATAATTTTCTATGTCACAGAATCTTTCCAACAACTTCTGAATTAGGTATTACTGAGATAATTGAAGAGTTAAGTGGACTCTCTGAGGGCATAGCTAATGGAGGAGTCAGGATTTGAACCCATGACTTTATATGTTGGTTGTTTCTAACAGTTTCCAGCATAAAGAATCCTTTTTCTATGCCATAACCTTGTTTATTTCTTGATTTAAGAAAACTATGAAGAAAAAATCTTAGGGGTGCCTGGGTGGCTCAGTCAGTTAAGCATTTGACTTCAGCTCAGATCATGATCTCACAGACTGTCTCTATTCCATTGGATATTCTTTCCTACTTTGTCAAAGATTAGTTGGCCATACTTTTGTGGATCCAATTCTGGAGTCTCTATTCTATTCCATTGGTCTATGTGTCTGAGAAACTTACAGAACACCATGGGGGAGGGGAAGGAAAAAAAAAGAAAGGGAGGGAGCCAAACCATAAGAGACTCTTAAAAATGGAGAATAAACTGAGGGTTGATGGGGGGTGGGAGGGGGGGAAAGCAGGTGATGGGCATTGAGGAGGGCACCTGTTGGGATGAGCACTGGGTGTTGTATGGAAACCAATTTGACAATAATTTCATATTAAAAAAAAAAAACTCACCAAAAAAAAAAAGAAAGACAGAATAGATAATGAGATGAATGTCCAAACCAACAATTTTCCCTCCTATATTCCATTGGAGGGATTGATTCTGGGTGTGTTAGTCTTCAGGTGACAAGGAAAGTTAGCCCTTCAAGGATGGAATGTTTCCTAAGGACATAGGGATCTTATAAGAAATTAAATCAGGACAGTTATCCAATCTTATATTCCACTATTCTCTTATTCTAGACAAATTAATTTATTATCTTTTATAGGTCTGAGACTTTCTTATCTCTGCTTGTGTTAAGTTTGTCCACCCAAAATGCCCTCCCTCCCACCCTCTCATGTCTTATAAAACTCCTGCTTCCCATTGATGTTCAGCTCAGATGCCACTTGCTTCACAAAGGTTTTTCTTCACAAAGGTTTCCCTGAGCTCCTGCCCTCACAGCACCCCCCATCTTACCCAATCCAACTTCTTCTGAGCCTCTATAGTGCTGTGTGCCTCTCCTACGACACCTCTACTTTTCCTGTGGATTCATGGGATGTGGGGCTAATTGTGCTGTCACCTTCATCTTCCTTCCAGATTGTAAACTCCCTGAAGCGAGCCTGCTTTATTCATCTTCACGTGCTTCAACACCAACTCATTGTCGGCACTCAACATGTATTAAGTCTCGTTCAACTCAGCACCGAGAAATTTGTCAATTGTCACAATGATTTCAACCACCATTAAAACAAATCAAGATGTTCTAGTTCTTAACCTGGGTAGTGGGATCAAGAGCATCATTTTATAATATTAATATAATTATTACCAATTCTTTTAACATGTGTGATATAGTTTTTTAAGAAAACAGGAAAAATAGAGATCTCATGGATTCCCCATCATCTACACATCACGTTTACACATAATATGCAGCTTAAACTATAGAGGGCTCTAGGTCGACCATGCTCTGGCTTTAATTCCGCCCTGGATCCTTCATATATTTCTTAGAGCTTAGTCACTGCTACCTTAAGAAAGCACTGGTTGAAACTTGATGCCTATAATTCTTAATTACAATTGCATTGCTGGCTTTATGTGCATCTCTGCTCATTTAAACTCAATGCTGACTGACAAATTGTGCTCGTCTGCCTATCCGACAGTAATTTAGTCAGGCAACCTGCAGCTTGCACCAGATTGATGAGCAGCTGTTTGATCTGTTTGGGGATGTATTGTTTTCTTGGTGTAGACTGCTTTGTGCTGCTGCTGAATGGATGGATGGTTTTGTCTCCTCCAGTGACATTGTGGACACTCTGGATGGCCTCTCCTGTAACTCCAAAGGCACATTTTAAAAACATCGATCACTCTCCATTGCAGACATAACATCACAGAGAAGAGCAGAATGAAATGGCTCATCAGACTCAACTCAAACTCCTATCGTTGTTTTTCAAGCCAGTGAGAGTTCAGGTTGATACTCAAAAGGTGGCTATCCTTCAACTGCAAACCAGAATCTATGCATTTGTTACACACGGTGATTTCTCTCTGAAGAGCTTTATGCCAGTAATAGTTGCCTTTCGGTAGAATAACCCTACCCACCACGACACAAAATACAGCGCAATACAACATTGGATCCTGAACCACCCACTCTTTCCCATGGCCTTCAGCCTCTTAAGCAAGGCAAGTTACTGAGTTAATTATCTGAATCTCTTTAGGCTGTGAAGAGATCTCTCTCCCTCATGATTCACGCTATATTTTTTTTCCAGTTCAGGTTTTCATGGTCCCTGTGCCCTGAATGCAGAGTGAAGGAAAAGTGAGTATCCCTAAGGTAGAACCAATGGCTTTGTTGAGATATAATTTACGTACCATGCAATTCACCCATTTTTAAGTGTACAATTAAATGGACTTTGGTATATTACAGTATTAATTGTTTTAAGTTGTGGTAAAATACATATCATGTAAAAATTTGTCATTTTAACCATTTTTAAGTATACAGTTCAGTGGTATTATTACATTTACAGTGTTACACAACCTCCACCACTATTTCCAAAATGTTTTATCACTCCGACAGAAACTCTGAAACCATTAAGCAATAACACCCATTATCCTCCCTCTGGCCCCTAGTAACCTCAATTCCACTTTCTATCTCTATGAATTTGACTATTTTAGTACCTCGTATAAGTGAAATTATACAACACTTGCCTTTGTGTGACTGTCTTATTTTACTTAGCATAATGTGTTCAAGATTCATATCAATAGTGATAGCATGTATCACTATTGCCTTCCTTTCTATGGCTGAGTAATACACGTGATACCCCATTGTGTGTGTATATTACATTTTTTTATCCATTCACCTGTTAATGGACATTTGAATTGCTTCCAACTTTTGGCTTTTGTAAATAATGCTGCAATGAACATGGATATAAACTATCTGTTCAAGTCCATGCTTTCCATTCCTTTGGGTATATACATAGGAGTGCAGTTTCTGGGTCATATGGTAATTCTATATTTAGCTTTTTGAGGAATCACCAAACTGTTTTACATAATGGCCGCATCATTTTACACTCCCACCAGCAATGCACTAGGTCCTAATTTTTTCACATCCTTGCCAACACTGATTATTTCCCATTTTTGTTTTTATAGCCATTCTAGTAGGTGTGCCTAACATCTTTTTAATCCTTACAGTCTGGGGTAGCAATTTTCACAAGCAGTAGTGGGAAGGGAGAAGGAGACTGCCCAACTGGGGTTTGAAAATATACCTACACCTCCACACTTTAAGGAACTTAATCTAGGTCAGTTTTAATTCCAGATGTTTTCTGGTGGCCTCATCTTATGTCCTGTGACATTGATGGTGGGCAGGGGGGACCCTAAGGTCACACAAATCCTCCTACTTGCAAACATGCTAATTGGCTCCTATTAAGGGACAACATCAAGTGAATTGATAAGTCACCCATAGAAGACAATAAAGCATAGACATAGTATATATAACAGTAGTATATTTTATATGCCATGTATAAGGAAGTCTCCAAAAGTCGAAGACAAATATTGGGGCAGGGGAGAGGAAATCAACCTCTGAAACTGAAGACAGTAAAAATCAAATATGTGCACTTTCTTCAAACTCCCAACCCACATACAAACCAAATATCATAACAAATAAGGCCAATTATCTCTTCGCTGAGAAAATAAAGCAATTAGTATGGGTTTTTCAGTCAGATTCAGGCTCCAGAGGACATCTCCCCAGCTCTCCAGCTACTGCAGGTTAGATCTGACCTGAGACCACACTTCGCTCACTCTTTCCCATCCCTCCGTGGCTCCCTTATTTCCCTTTGGTCTTCCTAAAATGCACACCCTCAATAAATCACATGCATCTGATGCCCTGGCTCATAATTTGGCCTTATACCAAGTATGTGTTGTCTTAGGGACCTGTTCTCCTCATCTCTGAAATGGGGATGAAGTTATCTCCCAGGGTCGTGAAGGAAGACCTGTGGCAGCATTTAGCCAGCTTTCTGGGAACTAATAGGCACCCACTAAACACTGGAATCTGACCATTAGCTCCCCCCACACTCCCTCCCCCCCACCCCTGGGGCAGACAATAAAAAATTACTGCAGGGAATGTTCTGGTGGAAGTGAGGGTGAGGTAATGTTCCTGGAAAGGCAGGGACAATTTCACAGTGAGTGCGGCTCAATCTCAGACACCAGTGGTCCATTCTTCCTGACCTTAGCAACTCTACTCATGGTTCTACCCATGTTGTTGCCCATGAACACAGCTCTGTCGACTCACTTGTGAATTATTTCTAGTTATTCCTATGTGACCCCCAGAAAAACTAGGACTGTTAGGCACTCTGTAGTTGGTCAGTAAGCACTGATTCAGTTACCACTGAAATCATCTGGTGAGAGAAACTCCAGCCTAGTTTCAACAGCCCAGCTCATACCAAAGGATAATGGTGTACAGTCTGACAAAACAGATGCAATGCAGAGGAGATGGGGTACTATCCTGGGCATTTATGTCCCAAAAGGAGAGAGTCAGGGGATGGCTCACATAAGGCTACAGAATACATTTTCCCATTTGTTTCAAGATATGCTAACTATTCTCCAGCCCCGAATGTGCTGCTATGACTTAAAGGTCCACCCCATCTTTGTCTACCTTATATTTTGGTCCTCAAGCCCTGAGGATTCTACTTGCTTAGAATTAAAAGTCCTGCCCAGAACATTTTAATTTGCAATCAGATAAACAATATTTCTTACAGATCAACCAAGAGCATTTCATCCTTCCTTCGTATGACTTCCACCCCAAAGTGCACAAAACGATTCAGGAAACAGACATAATAGTTGTGAAGTCAGACATAACCAGATGGTTTTCCAGTCCTGGCTATCTAAATACCATGTCATCTGTGTTACATAATTCTTACAGGAAGCACGCCGCTTTAATTGTGCAGCACAGATCATGACAGATTGCTCAGTTTTTTGACATCATTTTCTTTGGTGTTTGTTCTGCTCTGAGCACAGGGAAACTAATTATGTCCAGGTGGGGTCCAGGTGCAAGTATGTGTGCTAACTCCGGAGGGCCTGCTTATATATAAAATGGTTTCGTTGGAGTGTTCTATCTTTGAAAACTTGCTCTCTTGGCCCTTTTTAATAAGTGCTCATTTCTCTCTAAATATTCCCCCATCCCCACACTGACTAATGACTAATTGAAGTTCTACAGCAATGGAACAGGCTCTGGGAAGGAAGAGAGTCTCCATTGCAGATTGTGGGCTGCCATTCTTTACGGTCTCTCCGGAAACCTATCTGTCTTTATGGCACGTGGGCTCATTCCTGAAATTAGCATCATTATATACAGTGCTAAGATGACTTAGCTTCACTTCATGTTTATAGTAGAAAAATGTACTTGTTAAGAAGATATATCCCCTGTTATCAAAGCAACTGGAGTTTTGAAGGAGGATGCTTGGTAGTGATGGCCACACAACAATGTGAATGAACTGAGCTGTACACCTAAAGACTGTTTAAATGGTGAAATGTTATGGGATGTATATCTTGTCACATTAAAAATAAGTAACTGGTACTGTTTCTAACTTTGGGAGATGGGATCAATAGAAATTAGAGCAGTATGCCAACTTCAGATTGGTAATATTTACAGAATCCTTCCATTTGACGGGTTACTTCAGAGACCGTCACCTTATATTGGCATAGAATTGCTTTCTGGTTTGCAAAGCACTCTCAAAAACCCTATCCTACTTGGCCTTCCTTGCGTATACAAGACAAGTGGGTTTCTTGCCATATTGCAAATGAAGATTGTTGCCATTATCTTTGCTAAATAACAAACTAGTGGCTTAAGAGGTGCACTCATTTGTTACTCACCAGTCTGCAATTATGGACAGCGCTTGGTGGGGCTGGCTGTCTTTGCTCCACACGCCATCACTCTGAGTGGCTCACCGAGGACTAGAGGGTCCACCTCCAAGAATAGTTCTCTCACATGGCTGGCAAGCTGGTGCTGGCTGGCAGCTAGCAGCTGAGTCAGTGATGTCAGCTAAGGGTTATTCTTCACATGGTCTTCTTCATAAGGCTGCTTGGGCTTCCTAGAGCATGATCGTTAGGTTTCAAAAGTGGACGTCCCGAAAGATAGGAAATGGCAGCTCCCAGTCTCTTAAGCCTTGGGTTCCAAACCTGGCACATCATCACTTGAGGTACATTCTATTGGTCAAAGCGGGCATATTGTTCACCAATATTCAAGAGGAGCAGACATGGACCCAACCTCTTGAAGGAAGGAACAACAATCCAATTTGTGAGCATCTTTACTCTGCCACAAAGATGTCAAGGCTTAGAGTGAGTTGGCCATGGTTACTCAGGTAGCAAGTGAGACTTAACCATTCAGATTTCTCCACCAAACTATTCTGGATTAGTATGCTGATTATTGCACCAAAATCCATATAAGCCATTTGAAATTATTTCTTTCCCATGAAGTCAGTGAATAATCATGCTTAAACCACTTTTCCTCCTTCAAGTGAGAGTACTGAAGTAAACTCTTAAAAGTTACTCTTTTGGGGCACCTGGGTGACTCAGTTCAGTCATGAGTTTGAGACCCACGTTGGGCTCTGTGCTGACAGCTCAGAGTCTGGAGCCTGCTTCAAATTTTGTGTCTCCCTCTCTCTCTGCCCCTCCCCCGCTCGCACGCGCTCTCTCTCTCTCCCCCTCTCTCTCTCAAGAATAAATTTACATTAAAAAAAATTTTTTTTAAGTTACTCTTTAAAATACAAAATGCTTTGAAACACATCTCTTTCAGGTCTGAGTTCTAGGTATACCACGAAATCCTTAATTTGGTGTCTGCCAATGATTTAAACACAACCTCGCATAATATTTATCACCGCCAAAATGCATACAAATGCAGTATCATGTGTCCTAAATCTGAGCAATTTTAATATCAAAACTGTCATGCTTATCAAATTATCTCAAGTAGCAAGGGAATTTATTTTACGTCACCTACAAATCTCAAAGACTAAAACTGTTCTATTATGGTTAAGATGTCATTTTCACGATATGAAGTTCCCATTTAAGGTGAAGCTCTGTAGGTGAAATAACCATTTTGCTTTGAGCAATCCTACCATGCAGCCAAATTTGCTGGAAATAAACTACTCCATCAAGTGGGAGATACTGACCTATGAGGCTTCATGTTGACAAATGAGGTTGTTAAGCCATGGAGACTTGGGAAAACGTCTTTTACAATGGAGAGAGCTGGCTGACACCACCTTAACCAAGTGATCAAACTCCACATCCACATCACTAATAGTGGAACAATCTGCCATTAAATGCCTCTCAGCATGATACAGGGGGAAGGACACAGTACCACTTATAAAATAGCCCTGCAGAAAATGTCTGAAGTTGACGCTCATCAGCCTCAACACCTGACTTTCAGGACACCTTTCTCGAAGGAAGTTCCTCCACTGAACCTTAGAACACAGAAAACGAGTTGAGTACTGATTTATTCAATTTTCCCAAGAACAAACCATAATGAGTACCATTCTATCTGCATTGGGATAGAAGTTCATTCATGACATAAGATGGGTGTTATCAGACATTACAGCTTAATTCTTTCCTGGATCTTCAGTTGCAAAGGATCAAGTGATGCAAGGAAATAATCAAACATATCCAGAACATGAGACAATCTACAAAACAATTTGCCTAGTCTCTTCAAAAAGAAAATGTCACAAAAAAGTGATATTTGTTAATTAAAGGAGACTAATGACCTCTCACAAGGGATGATTTTTGTGTATTTTTTACCTTTATCTACAAAGATTTCTATATAATATATCCTCTTTGTATCAAGCTTGTGTCCTCAAGATAATGTCTGGGGCACCTGGGTGGCTCTGCTGGTTGGGCATCTGACTCTTGGTTTCAGCTCGGGTCATGATCTCACGGTTTGTGAGTTCAAGCCTTGCATCAGGCTCCCTGCTGATGGCCCAGAGCCTGTCTGGGATTCTCTCTCTCCTTCTCTCTCTGCCCCTCCTCTGCTGTGTCTCTCAAAATAAATAAACTTTAAAAAACCTTTAAAAAAAAGATAACATCTGAGATTCACCCAAGCTATTGCATGATTCAGTATTGCTCTGTTTTTTATTGCTGTGTAGTATTCCTTTGCACAAATAACTCACAATTTATTTATCCATTTTATTGTTGATGGACATCTGGGATATTTCCAGTTTGAAGAAATTAAGAAAGCTGTTATGAGCATTCTCAAAATGCCTTTTAGTGACACATTCAATCATTTCTCTCCAGTATACACTGAGGAACAGCATTGCCAGATCATAGAGTCATTGTAAGTTGAAATTTATTAGATTCTGGTGAACAATTTTCCTAAGTGGCTGAACCAATTTATACTTCCAGCCAAAGGATCTGAGAGTTCCAGATCCTCACCTCTTCTGGGAGACGGGGAGGAAGAAATATTGACCAGGAAAGCTATGAGAAAACCTTCCAGGGCAATGAAAATATTCTATTTATCTGTTAGTACTTACATAGGAATATATTTAATAAAAATTCATCAAGGTCTAAAGCAGTTCTTTTTTTTTTTAATTTTTTTATTTATTTTTGAGACAGAGGGAGACAGAGCATGAGCAGGGGAGGGGCAGAGAGAGAGCGAGACACAGAATCTGAAACAGGCTCCAGGCTCTGAGCTGTCAGCACAGAGCCTGATGCGGGGCTCGAACTCACGAATCACGAGATCATGACCTGAGCCAAAGTCAGACGCTTAACCGACTGAACCACCCAGGCACCCCTAAAGCAGTTCTTAAAAAAAATCAATTGTGAGGGAGGAGCCAAGATGGCGGAACAGCATGGAAGTTTTTTGTGTGTCTCACGTCCATGAAATACAGCCAGACCAACACTAAACCATCCTGCACACCTAGAAAACTGATGTGAGGATTAACACAACAATCTGCACAACCTGAACCACGGAATTCAGCAGGTACGTGGCACAGAGAGGTGAACTGGGGGAGAGAGAAGTGCGGAAGGCAGGGAGCCACTTTTGCCTGCCAAGAGAGGACGGAGACAGGGCTGGGGGTGGGGTGGAGAATACGGGAAAAGCACGCCCCCCAAAAGCAGCTGAAGAGAAAGTGGAAAAGTGGAATCAGCCGCAGGGACTGAACTAAAAAGGGAGAAAGGAGAAAGGAGAAAGGAAAGGGTTTAAATCCCATTAAGACTATAAACAGGGGGAATGCAGGGTCTGAAACTCCGCAGCTCCATACCTGGCGGTGCTGTGGTGAGAAGGAAGAATCCCCAGGAGCAGAGTGGAGTCCAGGGTTCTTCAGGCCACACGGGAGAAGCGGTTCCCCTGATGGGAGGACACCTGGGAGGCTATGTGAGTCCCCCAAAGGCAAGGCTCCAGTGAACCCGGGAGAACAACCACATTCCCTGGTTGCTGGAACAAGGTCATTAAGGGTGAAGCCTGGTGCCAGATGCGTGTTGTGATTTTCCATAATCCCTGAGGCGCTGCTGCAACACTGTCTTGCATACTTTTTCTTTTTCCGGGGCGGGCTGGCACCCGGCCGCAGTCTCTGGGCGTCGGCAGCAGAGACTTGTAGCACTTGCAGCACGGCCGCAAGCATTCCTGGGAGCGGCCGGCACCCGGCCATTGCTCGGTGAGACCCTCCCACAGACGGGCAGATCAGGTCAAAGCCGCAGTCCCTCAGAAATAAGGGGTCAGGAAAAGCAGCCGCATCTGAGACAAAACTCAGGAGGGAGGTGCTGCCTGGGGCTTGGTCACGGACCGTGTAAAAGCAGGGAGTGGATGGAAGCCGAAGACAAAGGATGGGTGCGTGACTGCTGATCAGGGAGAAAAGAGTTCTGATATTAGAGACTGAATACCTGGGTGACACCATTTTCACGCTCCAGCGCATGCGCATATGCATCTACAAGCGCTACAAGAATCCAACCCGGTAAGCTAAGCAGCGCCATCTAGTGGAGAACGGGGCCATTACACTAAGCCCCGCCCAACTGGGCCAACCTCACTCTTCAGGAACACAAGTCCTTCCCCCTGCTTAGATTATGGACTATAAAGCAATTCATAGTTTGACTTCTAGGGGAAAACGAAGTAATTTCAGTCATACTTAAGCCTGTTCACTAGTCCATCTATTCAATTTTCTTTTTTTTTCTTTTTTCTATTTTTGTTTCTTTCCTTTTTCTTGAATACAGAAAGAGAAAAAATTCATTTTTATTTTCAACTCTTATTAAATATATTTTTCTTTAATTTTTTTCTACTATATTTTTTACTTTGGTGTAAATTTTTTCAGATTCTATTTTACTTCCATCATTTCATTTTAGTCTACTTCAATGTATTCATTTTTTCAAATTTTCAAACGATTTCCTTTTTTTTTCTTTTTTTCCTTTCCCCTTTTTTCTCTATTGTATCAAGCCCCTTTCAACACCCAGACCAAAACACACCTAAGATCTAGCATCATTTATTTGATTTTTTGTGTGTGTTTGTTTTTAATTTTTTAATTTTAATTTTTTTACCTCATCAATTCCTTTTCTTCCTTCAAAATGACAAAATGAAGGAATTCACCCCAAAAGAAAGAGCAGGAAGAAACGACATCCAGGGACTTAACCAACACAGATACAAGCAAGATGTCTGAACATTTTAAGACAAAAGAGCACAATTTAAGAATTAGAGAAATCAGTGACTCATTAAAAAGGAACAACATCAGTATCATAAGGGTCGCAGAAGAGGAAGAGAGAGTAATAGGGGTAGAAGGGTTATGTGAGCAAATTATAGCAGAAAACTTTCCTAACCTGGGGAAAGTCACAGACATCAAAATCCAGGAAGCACAGAGGACTTCCACCAGAGTCAACAAAAACTGACCATCAACACAGCATATCATAGTCAAATTCACAAAATAGTCAAGGAAAGAATCGTGAAAGCAGCAAGGGAAAAAAAAGCCCTTAACCTACAAGGGAAGACAGATCAGGTTTTCAGCAGATCTATCCACAGAAACTTGGCAGGCCAGAAAGGAGTGGCAGGATACATTCAGGGTGCTGAATCAGAAAAATATACAGCCAAGAATTCTTTATCCAGCAAGGCTGTCATTCAAAATAGAAGGAGAGATTAAGTTTCCCAGACAAACAAAAATTAAAGGAGTTCGTGACCACTAAACTAGCCCTGCAAGAAATTTTAAGGGGGACTCTCTGAGGGAAGAAAAGAAGAATAAACAAACAAACAAAGAAAGACTAAAAACAACAAAGACTACAAAGGACCAGAGAACACCACCAGAAACTCCAACTCTACAAGCAACATAATGGCAATAAATTCATATCTTTCAGTATGCATTCTAAATGTCAATGGACTCAATGCTCCAATCAAAAGACATAGGGTAACAGAATGGATAAGAAACAAGATCCATCTATATGCTATATACAAGAGACCACTTTAGACATAAAGATACCTTCAGATTGAAAGTAGGGACATGGAGAATCATCTATCATGCTAACTGTTGACAAAAGAAAGCCAGAGTAGCCATACTTATATCAGACAATCTAGACTTTGACATAAATACTGTAACAAGAGATGAAGAAGGGCATTATATCATAATTAAGGGGTCTATCCACCAAGAAGACCTAACCATTATAAACATTTATGCTCCAAATGTGAGAGCACCCAAATATATAAATCAATTAATCACAAACATAAAGAAACTTGTTGATAATAATACCATAATAGTAGGGGACTTCAACACCCCACTTACAACAATGGAAAGATCATCTAAACAGAAAATCAACAAGGAAACAATGGCTTTGAATGACACACTGGACCAGATGGACTTAACAGATATATTCAGAACATTTCATCCTAAAGCAGCAGAATATATATTCTTCTCCAGTGTACATGGAACGTTCTCCAGAATAGACCACATACTGGGACACAAATCAGCCCTCAACAAGTACAAAAAGATCAAGATCATACCGTGCATATTTTCAGACCACAATGCTATGAAACTCAAAATCAACCACAAGAAAAAATTTGGAAAGGTAGCAAATACTCAGAGACTAAAGAACATCCTACTAAGGAATGAATGGGCTAACCAAGAAGGTAAAGAGGAAATTAAAAAGTTCATGGAAGCCAATGAAAATGATAACACCACAACCCAAAACCTCTGGGATGCAGGAAAGGCAGTCATAAGAGGAAAGTATATAGCAATCCAGGCCTTCCTAAAGAAGGAAGAAAGATCTCAGATACACAACCTAACCTTACACCTTAAAGAGCTGGAAAAAGAACCGCAAATGAACCCCAAAACCAGCAGAAGACAGGAAATAATCAAGATTAGAGCAGAAATTAATGCTATTGAAACCAAAAAAAACAGAACAGTAGAACAGATCAGAAGCTGGTTCTTTGAAAGAATTAACAAAATTGATAAACCACTAGCCAGTTTGATCAAAAAGAAAAAGGAAAGGACCCAGATAAGTAAAATCAAGAATGAAAGAGGAGAGAACACAACCAACACAGCAGAAAAAGAAACAATAATAAGAGAATATTATAAGCAATTATATGCCAATAAAATGGGTAATCTGGAAGAAAGGGACAAATTCCTAAACACATATACTCTACCAAAACTGAAACAGGAAGAAATAGAAACTTTGAACAGACCCATAACCAGTAAGGAAATCAGTTAGTAATCAAAAATCTCCCAAAAAACAAGAGTCCAGAGCCAGATGGCTTTCCAGGGGAATTCTACCAAACATTTAAGGAAGAGTTAACACCTATTCTCTTGAAGCTGTTCCAAAAAAATAGAAATGAAGGAAAACTTCCAAACTCTTTCTATGAATCCAGCATTACCTTGATTTCAAAACCAGAGACCCCACTGAAAAGGAGAACTATAGACCAATTTCCCTGAGGAACATGGATGCAAAAATCCTCAACAAGATATTAGCCAACTGGATCCAACAATACATTAAAAAAATTATTCACCACGACCAAGTGGGATTTATACCTGCGAAGCAAGGCTGGTTCAATATCCACAAAACAATCAATGTGATTCATCACATCAATAAAAGAAAGGACAAGAACCATATGATCCTCACAATAGATGCAGAGAAAGCATTTCACAAAATACAACATCTTTCTTGATAAAAACCCTCAGGAAAGTAGGGATAGAAGGAGCATGTCTCGAGATCATAAAAGCCATATATGAAAGACCCAGCACTAATATCATCCTCAATGGGGAAAAACTGAGAGCTTTTTCCCTAAGGTCAGGAACAAGACGGGGTTGTCCACTCTCACCACTGTTATTCAACATAGTGTTGGAAGTCTTAGCCTCTGCAATCAGACAACACAAAGAAACAAAAGGCATCCAAATCAACCAGGAGGAGGTTAAACTTTCACTCTTCGCAGATGACATGATACTCTATATGGAAAACTCAAAAGATTCCACCAAAAAGATGCTAGAACTGATTCATGAATTCAGCAAAGTTGCAGGATATAAAATCAATGCACAGAAATCAGTTGCATTCCTATACACCAACAATGAGGCAATAGAAAGAGAAATCAAGGAATCTATCCCATTTACAATTGCACCAAAAACCATAAAATACCTAGGAATAAATATAACCAAAGAGGTGAAAAATCTGTACACTGAAAACTATAGAAAGCTTATGAAAGAAATTGAAGAAGACACAAAAAAAAAAAAAAAAAAGGAAAAAGATTCCATGCTCCTGGATAGGAAGAACAAATATTGTTAAAATGTCGATACTACCCAAAACAATCTACATATTCAATGCAATCCCTATCAAAATAACACCAGCATTCTTCACAGAGCTAGAACAAATAATTTGCTAGAACTAAAATTTGTATGGAACCAGAAAATACCCTGAATAGCCAAAGCAATCTTGAAAAAGAAAACTAAAGCAGGAGGCATCACAATCCTGGACCTCAAGGTATACTACGAAGCTGTAATCATCAAGGCAGTATGATACTGGCACAAAAACAGACACTCAGATCAATGGAACAGAATAGAGAACCCAGAAATGGACCCACAAATGTATGGCCAACTAATCTTTGACAAAGCAGAAAAGAATATCCAATGGAATAAAGACAGTCTCTTCAGCAAGTGGTGCTGGGAAAACTGGACAGCAACATGCAGAAGAATGAACCTGGACCACCTTCTTACACCATACACAAAAATAAACTCAAAATGGATGAAAGACCTAAATGTAAGACAGGAAGCCATCAAAATCCTCAGGGAGAAAGCAAGCAAAAACCTCTTTGATCTTGCCCACAGCAACTTCTTACTCAACGCGTCTCCAGAGGCAAGGGAAACAAAAGCAAAAATGAATTACTGGGACCTCATCAAAATAAAAAGCTTCTGCACAGCAAAGGAAACAATCAGCAAAACTAAAAGGCAACTGACAGAATGGGAGAAGATATTTGCAAATGACATATCAGATAAAGGGTTAGTACCCAAAATCTATAAAGAACTTATCAAACTCAACATGCAAAAAACAAATAACCCAGGGAAGAAATGGGCAAAAGAGATGAATAGACACTTCTCCAAAGAAGACATCCAGATGGCCAACCGACACATGAAAAAATGCTCAACAGCACCCATCATCAGGGAAATACAAATCAAAACCACAATGAGATACCACCTCACACCTGCCAAAATGGCTGACATTAACAACTCAGGCAACAACGGATGTTGGCGAGTATGCGGAGAAAGAGGATCTCTTTTGCACTGCTGGTGGGAATGCAAGCTGGTGAAGCCACTCTGGAAAACAGTATGGAGGTTCCTCAAAAAACTAAAAATAGAACTACCCTACAACCCAGCAATTGCACTACTAGGTATTTATCCAAGGGATACAGGTATGCTGTTTCAAAGGGACACATGCACCCCAATGTTTATAGCAGCACTGTCAACAATGGCTTTTTTGGAAAAGCCCAAATGTCCATTGATGGATGAATGGATAAAGAAGATGTGGTGTGTGTGTGTGTGTGTGTGTGTGTGTGTATATATATATATATATATATATATATATATATATATATATATATAATGGAGTATTACTCAACAACCCAAAAGAATGAAATCATGCCATTTGCAACTACGTGGATGGAACTAGAGGGTATTATGCTAAGTGAAATTAGTCAGTCAGAGAAAGACAAATATCATATGACTTCACTCATATAAGGACTTTAAGACACAGAACAGATGAACATAAGTAAAGGGAAGCAAAAACAATATAAAAACAGGGAGGGGGACAAAACATAAGAGACTCTTAAATATGGAGAACAAAAAGAGGGTTCGTGGATGGGGTGATGGGCTAAATGGGGAAGGGGCATTAAGGAATCTACTGAAATCATTGTTGCACTATAAGCTAACTAATTTGGATGTAAATTTAAAAAATAAAATTAAAAAAATTTTTAAAAATCAATTGTTAAAAAAGTAATCAAGGTCCACAGTTGAGATTTGTGCATTTTGTAGGTCGGTTCTACATCAATGAGAGAAGAGAGACCAAGAGACTAACAGCCTTAACAAGCAAACTTATGGCAGAGTCTGGACCGACTCCCGGTTCAAAACGAAAACCAGTTATTAAAGATCATTGGGAGTCAACTGGAGAAGTGGTAATGTGGACCAAATGTTAAATGTTATCAGAGAATTATTTTACATTTTCTTAGGTGTGAGCGTTGTATTGCGGTTGTGTAGGAGAATGTCCTTACTAGGAAATGTACCCTGGAGTATTTAGGGGTGAAGTGTCATGATGTCTGTAATTTACTTTCAAATGGTTCAACAAATATGCCTGTGTGGGAGGAGGGTGGAATGTATTCACACAGAGACAAAGATAAAACAAATATGGAAAAAAATGTTAACCACTGTTGAATTGAGGTAGTGGGTATAAAGGGGTCTGTTACATTTTTTTTTCAACTTTTCCGAATATTTTAAAATTTCTATAATAAAAACTTGTGGGGTGGGGGGAGAATATAGAAACCTGAAGTAACCACCTGAAAATGACAAAGTAACAAAGAAGACCCTAGGACAAAATCTAGGAATCTTGACTTCTAATTCTATGCCCTCCAGGGCCATTGTTTCTTCCCAGTGTCACAAACCGATTGTTAAATATGAACATGCTTTTTTATATCAATTTCCTTCTGCAAGGTACCCCCAATAGTCTAACCAGATGACACAAAGACACCCCAGATTTCTTTTCAAAATAAATTGAACTTGCATTCTGCCCACAGACCTACACCTCTCTCTGCAAATATCTCTCCTCCTCCCCCTCTCTCTCTCCTTCTCTTTCTTACTTTCTGTCTGTCTGTCTCTCTCTCTCTGCCACCCCCTCTAGACACCTACCTCAGGTTTACACAGCCACTTTCAAAACCTCGCCACAACCACTTTACTCACGTCCAAATTCCCTTCTTCTAATGCAAAAGCTAAATTGAAAGCTGAGTGGCCGAGGCAGCACACAAAGCCCCCGTGATCCCCCTCTCCCCCCAGGGCAGGAGGGGGACACCAGACAACGCAGCTCTTCTGTTTGAGGTTCACTAGCCCAGCTGCAGTGCTGAGCGGAGCTTCTCAGGTGGCTGGGCCACTTTGAAGGTTTACTTTCAATTAAAAAAAAAAAAATAAGAAGAAGAAAGAAGCCAAATCAGCAGCTGTCAGGGATGCAGGGAAGATTTATTCAGGGTGGTCAAAGGGGAGCGGCCAGCAGTAAAGGCCTGGAGATAGACAGGAAGGAAATTCAAGCTGGAGAGAGAAATTCCTCCTGGCAAGGTCAGGCCGGCACTGGGCTGGTCCTTCTGGGTAAGGCGGCGCTGAATCCGATTGCGGGGCTCGGTCACAGGGGAAAAGAGGGTCCTGTTTGCAGACACTTGGAGGGTGGGCTTGGGGAGGTGAGCTACCCAGGGGAAGTCAACCGATCGGGCCTTGAACGCACAGCTTATTAATCAGATGAAACCAGGCCTGCGGGATCAAAACATGACTGATTTTAAAATTGCTTCCTGATTCAAAAGCTGGTGTTGCCCACCTCAAAATGTGATGAGGGGTGAGGAGGCCAGGTCCCCGGGCAGTTCTGCAGGCACAGAGCCTCCATTGAAGTCCGCCTGTGTGGAGAAGCCACGCAGATGTGGAGAGAATAGAGGCAGCCAGGGTCTGCGGTTTTATCACCTTTCATTTCCTGTCTCTGTTCTTCTATGGCTTCAGACATTTGACACGCTATTGTGAAAACTAATGTGTGCTTTTCAGATGGAATGTTCCAAGCTCCCAGTTAACCCTGATCAATGCCCAAGTAACTAATAGAAGTAAACAGTTAAGCTTACAGGCCCCAGTTTGAAAACACTATCTTCTCAGCCTCTCTCCCCAAGGCTAACCTCCTTCTCCTTCCCACCCAATTTTAGAGGCCATGGGAATACAGAAGCCAGAGTGGGTTCTATGCCCCACACCCTTCCGCCAGAGGTGCTAAGTGTCCAAATTACAACCTGCTCGAATTGCAGCATGGGTAACAAAGGTTACTATGAAGCTGCTGTTTGTGCCAATGGATGTTGCCCAAATATCCCAGACTTCATTAGCCTGTGATTACTTTAAACATGAATATATATGTATATACACATACATACATAATTTTATTGTAATGTAGACAGAAAAAGAAGCATTTAATTTTCAAAGAAATTATAATAGACTAAGCCTACACCTGTCTGATCCCCAGACATTGGCCTTTTTTGTACCCATCCTGTCGTTTCTGACAGATGCCCTTGCACACGCCCACAAGCCAAACTGTCAGCTGCAGTCAGCATGAGGCAACCACCATTTTTTCCATCTCCAGCTCTCCTTTGTCCTTGCCCACCACACGTAAAGTCTCCTGCATGGGGAAGGCACAGTACTGCCAGTGCCCGGCAGGAGAATCCAGTGGTCATACTGAAGTCCAAACGATGTGGAGACCGAGTTCTCAGAACAGTGCTGGGCTCCTGGCAACATGGAGGAAAACGCATCCTTCCTAGCTCTGTGTCATACTTTGACATCTGGTCACCCAGGCAGTTCTGTTATGCCAAGAGAATCACAAAGTCTTTCTGGAGATTTTTTATCAACTTCTGGATCACCCTTTGCCTGGAAGAGAGTCCTCAAGTAAAATAATTCTAGCAACTTGTGGTCCTCATTCCTCTCTCCAGAGAAGTTCAAATATAAGCCAGGAAGATAAAATTTCTCATTCCCAAACTGCAAAACAAAACTTCACAGAATTTTAATAAATGAAATGTATATTGACTGATAGAGATGGAATGAAAGTATAATCTGCATCAACAGGATCTGGGACTCTCCTTAGTCAAAATTTTGTGTAAATCTAAAAAACCTACCAACACTGAGGAATGCCCCAACTAAATGGAATGGAACATTGGGGGCAAGATAAAGATTCTAAACTTGGCTTAGACTCATGGAACACAGTGTAACAAGAAATTATAAATGATGACATAATTAAAATAATTTCTCCTTTTACCTCCTAATATTACAAGCTGCTTTTGGGGCTGGACATCAACTAGACCTGAGCTGCAATACCAGAATTAGCCAGTAGATAGTGCTGTCTTAAAAGGAGAAAACAATATCGAAAACTGCTTTTAGGAAGATAATCGAAGTTAGAGGATCATGAGTTCACAGCTGCCTCCGACTATTAAAGTTTTGGATATTTGGGCATACCAATCTTATAAATACACAGCTACTTTGGGGGGTCACCAAGAAATGTAAAGAATAGATGAAAAAGAAATGCCAGTAAAATAATAGTTTAGGAAAGATGTGCATAGGTTTGTGTATGTGTAAGAATAAGAAGAGAATTACTGTTTTCAGTGAATTTTGGAGAAGAAAGATTTTTCCAGTTTTATTGAGAAATAATTGACATATATCACCATATAGCCTTAAGGTGTCCAGCATGATGGCTTGATTTATACACATGGTGGAAAAATTGCCACAATAGGCTCAGCTAACATCCATCTTTTCATATAGATACAATAAAGAGAAAAGAATAAAGGAAAAAATTTTTTCTCCTTTTGATAAGAACTCTCAGGATTTGCTCTCTTAATGACTTTCCTATATATCATACAGCCGCATTAGCTATAGTCATCATGTTATACACTATATCTTGGTACTCATTTCTTTTATAACTGGAAGCTCATACTTTCTGACCACCTTCCTCCAATTCCCCACCATTGCTCTCCACCTCTGGCAGTCACCAATCTGGTCTCTGTATCTGTGAGTTTGTTGGGGTTCTTTTATTTTGTTTTGGGGTTTTTTTAAGATTCCATATATAAATAAGATAACACAGTATTTGTCTTTCTCTGTCTGACTTATTTCACTTAGCCTAATGCCTTCAAGGACCATCCATGTTGTCACAAATGGTAGGATTTCCTTGTTTTTTCATGGCTGAGTAATATCCCATTGTATATATACACTACAATTTCTTTATCCATACATCCATCAGTGGACACTTGGGTTGTTTCCATGTCTTGACTATTGTAAATACAATTGCTGAGAACATGGGGACACAGAGATCCTCTATTACCTTTGGATATATTCCCAGAAGTGGAAATCCTAAATCATATGTTAGTTCTATTTTAAAATTTTTGAGCATCCTTCATACTGTTTTCCATAGTGGCTGTACCAATTTTCAATCCCACCAACAGTGCACTAGGATTCCCTTCTCTCCACATCCACGTGAGCATTTGTTATCTCTTGTCTTTTTGATGATGGCCATTCTAACAGACGTGATGGGATATCACACTGTGTTTTAGTTTGCATTTCCCTAACCAACTGGTGATGTGGAACATCTTTTTGTGTACAACAAGTACATATACTTTCATGTATCTTCTTTGGAAAAATGTCTATTTAGGTCCTTTGCCCATTATTTAATTGGGTTATTTGGGGGTTTTGCTATTGAGTTATGAGAGTTCTTTATGTGTTCTGGGTATTGACCCCTTATGAGACCCATGATTTGCAAGTATTTTCCCATTCCATAGGTTGTCTTTTCAGTTTGTTGATAGTTTCTTTTTGCAGAAGCTTTTTGGGGGGGGAAGAAAAATTTTTCATAGGCTTTGGAGATCCTGTAATGCAGTGATTTTATTTATTTATTTTTTTGCAGTGATTTTTTTTTAAAAAGCAATAGTTTGTCATGTTTTCACAAAGGAAAGATTAGCAGATGAAACAAATGAAATAGGCACAGAAAAACTTTTATACTTTCCTTTTAGTCTTAAGGGGTTTTTAAAAGATTCCTTGAGAAAAGATTCTTGTTCTTGGAATATGCATGTCTGAGTATGTGTGTGTGTGTCTATGTGTGTGTGTGTTGTGTTTTTGTGTGGCTGTGGAGGGAGTAGATCTGTGTGGGTGTATAGATGTGTGTATGGGTTGCTGTGGGTGTGTGGATATGTGTGTGTTTGTGGATGTGTGTGGGTGGATGTGGGAAGATGTATGAGACAAGGTGGATGCGTGTGTGTTTGTGGATGTGTGTGCACACTAGTGCCCTTATGGGAGCACCTTGGCTCAGTCATACCTTCTAGTGGGGGCCGGGGGCCGGGGAAGGTCGTTGTTTTGTTTTCACAGAGTTTATACAGCCTTCCCTGATTTTATGAGCTTAATTCAATTTAAAATATTGACAAGTGAGATGGCTGTTATCTGATTTCTTTGAATTGTAACACAAAACCATATTGCCTATGTATTTATTCATCGGCCGCTCCTCCAGAAACGCGAAGCAGAAAAACTATGTGGAATTACTGCCATCTTGTGGAGAAAATAGAGCCTAACTCTTGTGAAAGTGGGGGATAGGACCATTATGTTTGGGTTTCCTTGATTTGGATTTGTTTTGTGTTTATTTGATTTGATTTGGGGTTTTGTTGAGTTCATTTACACTCACTTCCTCATAAAAGCTCTGATTCACTAATGTTCCTGTGTGGGAGGAGTAAGCAGAGATTTGCTAAGTGTGGAGAGGCCGTGTGGGATGGGGCTTATGCATCCTGGCGCTAGTGTCAGACTCCCTGAGTTCAAGTTTGGTGACGTTACCTGCTGATTATATCACTGGGGCAAGTCATCTACTCTCTTTGTTCTTTAGTTTCCTTGTCCACTGCAGAAGAATAACAATGGTGTCTGTTTTACACAGGTGTTATAAGGGATAAGGCAATTAATCCTGTCTGTCACGTACACAAGTTTCCACGTTATCATTATCCATGCAAATCCTATTGTAGCTTTTTCCAGTGGAAGCCTTGTCTCTGCTGGTCAGAGAGAACAGCTACATGGCCTTGCCATGGAGGGACTGGGTTGCTTGGAGAGACAGAGACAGACAGGGTAATTCTGCAACAGCACAGCTGTAGGGCACTGCCCTCTCTTGCCTCCCTACAAACATCACTATAAACGAACCATTCATCATGCTGTGTCACTTCGTGGCTGTGCACATTTGTGTGCAAGTCCCTGTTGATTCCAAGCTAGCTGACATGTAACCCTTAAAGGCAAGGATGGACTCCACCTAACCTGCCCCCCACCCAGTGCCCACTATCTGATGGGAACACTGTTGGAGCTATTTTCTCAAAGCAGCATACATTATCCTCAGTCTGGAGAGCAATGTAGAAGAATGTGGGCTTTAGAACTCCAGGCGGCCCTCTTCTGGGTCCTCATGAATGCTAGAGAGTAAGGAATACTGAGGACTAGATCAGGGTGTCCAACTCCGTACCAGGGGGCCACAGGCCCTTGAGAGCTATTCGTAGGTCAGTAATTGTGAACTTCAGCCCAGCCTGAGCCAGTGAAATTAGAGGAGCAAAACCCAAAAATAAAGGTTGAACTCAAAACAGTTGTCTTCCAGAAACAGGAAGTCAGAAAAGAGAACGTCCAACAAGTTGCTTAACTGCTACCTTGGCCATTACCCAGATAGCCTAGATTGGGGCAAGAGCACAGGAAAGATAGAGCAATCATTCTGAAAACATTTGTCTTCCAGGTTCTTAGAAGGACCGGATAAAAGCCTTTCTATCAAGGAAAAAGTATACCTTTTATGTCTTTATCTTGACTATTAAAAGCTTCAGGAAAGGCTGAACATCAGAAAAAGGTTTCAACAATTCTCTAAACTTTCCTTAGGATTTCCATTGCTCTGCTGATGTTGCCCATCTGTTCTTACATGCTGTTGATCTTATCCATTCATCATAGTTGTTTTAAATTCCCGGTCTGATCATTCCAACATCTCTGCCATGTCTGGTTCTGATGCTCTCTCAATGTATTCAAATTGTGTTTTTTTGCCTTTTGGTATGCCTTGTCATTTTTTCTGCTAGCCAGACTAGATGTACTGAATAAAAGGACCTGCTGTCAATAGGCCTTTATAATGTGATGGGGAGGGGAGTGGAGGGGAAGTGCTCTTTAGTCCTGTGATTAGGTCTAGGTCTTTTACGGAGCCCTTGACTCTGAACTGTGAACTCCACAAACTTTCTGGATTTTTTTTTCTCCGCAGTTAAATGGGTCAGGATGGCTACTGCCAGCTGGAATTGGGTACTTTCTTCCCCCAAGGTCAGTTAGGCTCTGTAATACCTCAGCAGGTTAACTAACCTGCTCTGGTTAACCAACAGTTACCTAAACTTTTCCTGCAGGATGTTTCCTTTTATGGTCAACTCCTTGTGATCTGTGGTAAGAGAACAGAGAAAGGCAGAATTGCAATCTGAACAAGATAAATTCGGCTTCTTCCGCTAATCCTTCATAGAGCTACTTATCACTAACCAGACTGGCTGGTTCTATTTAAAGTCTTGTCCTTTCCCCTCTTCTTCTCAGAAGTTCAGGCATAGAAAGACATCACTACAGGCGTGAGCAAGGAGAAAAGCATTCAAAAAAGACAAACTATTTAATACAAACCGCACAACCAGTTGCAATGGAGTTAGGTTGCAGGACCTGACTTAAGGTAGAAACTTGAAGAAACTGAAGGAGGCAATTAAAGGAGAGACGTACATAGCTAAGAACAGCTTGTTGAAACTTGTGATGCCCTTTCTCTTCCATCCCCACAACGCAACTCTACCCTCATGGGTGTGTCTACCCTATTCGTTTATGATGGTTCAAAATCAATTACCCTTGCTATGAAGTCATTTTGCAATGACTATGTTTCTGTGGAGAAGTAGGTCTGCCCTTAAAAAATGTCTGTCCCATTACATAAGAATGTGTATGTCTCTTTTCTCAGCTCCCACAAAAGAACGAGTGATGTAAATATCTACATCTCTCTGGAAATCAACACGGTAGGGTAAGCGCTTGCCATGTCAGCTACCTATTGCTGAATACAAACCACTCCCAAAATGCAGTGTCTTGCCATTGCTCAGGAGTCTCTGGCTTAGCCGAGTGATTCTTCTTGTCTGGGCCACACTAGGCTCCCTTCAGCTGGTCTTGGTTAGCCTGCATTTGCCCACGCACCTCCAATTGGCTGCTGAGTCAGCCAGGGTCCAGCTGCTCCAAGATGGGCTCAGCTACTACAGCTTGATTCTGCTCCACATGGTCTCGCATCCTCCAGTCGCGTAACCTGCGTGTATGCACCTGACAGTTGAGCAAGGTTCTAAGAGTGAGAAGAGACATGCACAGGCCACTTGAGACCTATCTGCCTTGTCACTTCTGCTGCCTATTAGTAGCAGCTTATTGGCCACAGCAAATCCCTCTTGATGAGAAGAGCTGCAAAGTTACATTGCAAAGGGTGGGGATACAGGAAGGGATAGAGAATTGTGTCCATTTGGGCACGCTCACACGATGTATAAGGAAGACAATCAGATCTTCACGATATCCCCAATGTTTGACTATCCCCTAGAATAGATTTTATTATCTCTTTCCTCTTCTTTTGGTAACTGTACCTCTCTTCATTTAAGGAAACAGTTTCTCCCTCTCCAGGTCGCATAGTTTGAATGGGCTGACCCTACTTTCCTGCCACAGAGATTAGTCTGAAGGAGGAACTAACCCAAGAGGGCAGTACTAGCATCTACTCTCCCCCACAGGGATTTGTCCTGAGATATTAACACAAGGTAACCATTGGGCACTCAATTGATATTTTCCAAGATTTTTTTTTTCTCATCATTACTAGGAGAGGTGCTGTCCCCATCGGATCAAGAAGAACATGAGCATTCATCATCCCAGCCTTATGGAGAAGCCACATGTAAAATAAAGTTGTTACAGTGTCCCTGGACTATCTCATACCATTGTCTTTCTGCACTTTGGCAACAGAAACCAAGACACTCACTTTGGCCCAGGTGGTTCAAATGGTATTTCTGTCACTTGTAACTTAAGGAATCCTAACTGAAAGAGCCCCAGAACATAAAATTTCAAACAGAAAAGGCCACATTTGTACTTTCTGGGGTACTCACTAGTTTCATGAATCACTCTTCTTTTTACATATAGAGCAGGAGTTGTAATTCCCATGGTGGAAGGAAACAACCAGTAAATGGAAGTAACTAAATGAAGGAAAGTATCCTGCCCCACCCACCATGGAAGTCTGAGCACTGGCGACCCCACCCCTTTGGCATCTAAGCCCTATTGGGCATGAAGCATCAGTTAGAACTCCAAGTATTGGTCCTCTGGGATCCCAGATTCTCTTTGATTCTCTTTCGTTTCTCTCTGTCCCTAAAGATGGTTATTGCTCACTTAAGTTATTATGCATGGACTCTGTCAACATCTACTTCTTTCTCATTTAGCTTTCCAATAGCCTGTATTTACCCAAGTCTTTGTATTAAATTCCTTCTGTTTGAAATAATTAACATACCCTCTGTTTCCTTGACTCAACCCTGACTGATAACAATCATTAGAACACAAAGTTTATTTTGTATGCTAGAATTTCTTTTTCTGAAATCATAATGTGAAAAATAATTTCTTCAAATGCCAAGATCCTTGCTACAAGAAAGTAGTTACCAACCAGCCACAAAAAAGACTTCTGTAAAATAGTTATGATTGTTCTGTTACTTATATCAAAGCCCTCATGATTCGTAAAAAGACTAGACCTGAAGTGTCAGTCATAATTAGCATTTATATCCCTAAATCTGTCTTCGCTCTTCTTGAATCTATTTTTCTTAATGTTTATTTATTTTTGAGAGAGAGAGAGAGAGCTTGGGCGGGGTGGGGAGAGAGAGGGGGAGACACAGAATCTGAAGCAGGCTCCAGGCTGTCAGCACAGTCCATCTTGGAGCTTGGAGCCACAAACCGCAAGATCATGACCTGAGCCAAAGTCAGATGCTTAACCGACTGAGCCACCCAGGTACTCCTTCTTGAATCTATTTCTTTCTCTTTTAAAATTTTAAATATGTATATATTTTTATTTTTAATTTTTTTTTAAATATAATTGATTGTCAAGTTGGCTAACATGCAGTGTGTACAGTGTGCTCTTGGTGTTGGGGGTAGATTCTTGTGGCGCATTTGCTTACATACAACACCCAGTGCTCATCCCGACAAGTGCCCTCCTCTATTTCTAAACAGGTCAACCAAAGCCAACGCTCAGGAAACAACATTCTAAGAAATGTTCTGCTAACTATACCAGTGAAATTGGGTCTGGATTTAAAATGTGTTAGTATTTTAAATTTTGAAAAATACGTATTTTAAAATACTTAAAATTAAGTATTACACATTGAAGTAATTTAAATCAATTTGAAATTAGGTATTTTTATTTAAAATTTAATAAGTATTTTTAGTCAGCTCTATATGTGGGGAAAGGGACAATAATTACTCATCTAGAATAGGAAACTTCATTTCAGGGAAAAATTCACCTGAGGATATTGTGAGAAGTTTAGATATACAAACGCGTGTTTCTAAAAATAGAATTACATTATTTTTTTTCCCTAGAAACACCTACACCAAACTAATAATTATGACTGCTTCTTGGTTACAGGAATTGTTTTATTATTGTCTTTTTATGATCAGTACATACTACTTTACTTATAATGCAAAATATATTTTGAAGTTTCTCCAGGGCAAATTTAAAAGCCTTGGATTTTAAACCTAGAATTTATATTCCATATTTAAGGAAAATGCCTAATGAATTCCTCCTCAATAAATATCTACTGCGCACCTGTGGGGTGCCTAACACTACAGTTAGAGAACCCCAAAATAAAACTCCTACCCTATGGAATTTAAATCAACAAAGTTCATCGGCATCTTTACAGTTAGGTAGCTAACACGTGGTAGACTCCTAATAAATGTTTGTTAAATGAATACATGAAGGTACCATCAAAAGTATTTATTTATTCAAACACTCATTTCACGGAGGCTTGGCCTTGTTCTGTTCATTCATCATACATGTATCATATTTCATCACTTCCAAGACACACATTGCTCATATTTCAACAACTCTGAAATCAGAATGGGACTTACTATCAATGTGATTTTTAAAGTATTGTTTCGTTGGGGCTCCTGGGTGGCTCAGTCAGTTAAGCATCCACTCTTGATTTCTGCTCAGGTCATGATCTCATGGTTCGTGAGTTCAAGTCTCATGTCGGGCTCTGCGCTGAGAGCATGGAGCCTGCTTGGGATTCTCTCTCTCCCTTTGTCTCTGCCCCTCCCTGCTCATGTGCTCTCTCTCAAAAATAAATGAATATTATAAAAATGAACATTTTTTAAAGCAACAAATATTATTTCATAGACAGTTTGCAGCATTTTCTTTGAAGTGGCAAAAAAAATAACAGTATGTTTTACATTGTTTACCACACTGAAGATATCGTGCCAATCCTTTCTGGCCTGCCAAGTTTCAAAAGAGAGATCAGTCACGAGTCTTATAGGTCTCCCTTTATATGTGAGGGCACGTTTATCCCTTGCTGCTTTCAGAATTTTCTCTTTATCCTTGTATTTTGCCAGTTTCACTATGATATGTCGTGCAGAAGATCGATTCAAGTTACGTCTGAAGGGAGTTCTCTGGCCTCTTGGATTTCCATGCCTTTTTCCTTCCCCAGTTCAGGGAAGTTCTCAGCTATAATTTCTTCAAGTACCCCTTCAGCACCTTTCCCTCTCTCTTCCTCCTCTGGGATACCAATTATGCGTATATTATTTCTTTTTAGTGTATCACTTAGTTCTCTGATTTTCCCCTCATACTCCTGGATTTTTTTCTCTCTCTTTCTCTCAGCTTCCTCTTTTTCCATAACTTTATCTTCTAGTTCACCTATTCTCTCCTCTGCCTCTTCAATCCGAGCCGTCGTCATTTCCATTTTGTTTTGCATTTCGTTTAAAGCACTTTGCAGCTCCTCGTGACTGTTCCTTAGTCCCTTGATCTCTGTAGCAAGAGATTCTCTGCTGTCCTCTATACTGTTTTCAAGCCCAGCGATTAATTTTATGACTATTATTCTAAATTCACTTTCTGTTATATGATTTAAATCCTTTTTGATCAGTTCATTGGCTGTTGTTATTTCCTGGAGATTCTTCTGAGGGGAATTCTTCCGTTTGGTCATTTTGGATAGTCCCTGGAGTGGTGAGGACCTGCAGGGCACTTCCCCTGTGCTGTGGTGTATAACTGGAGTTGGTGGGCGGGGCCGCAGTCCGACCTGATGTCTGCCCCCAGCCCACCGCTGGGGCCACAGTCAGACTGGTGTGTGCCTTCTCTTCCCCTCTCCTAGGGGCGGGATTCACTGTGGGGTGGCGTGGCCCGTCTGGGCTACTTGCACACTGCCAGGCTTGTGGTGCTGGGGATCTGGCGTATTAGCTGGGGTGGGTAGGCAATGTGCACAGGGGCAGGAGGGGCAGGCTTAGCTCGCTTCTCCTTAGGTGATCCACTTCAGGAGGGGCCCTGTGGCAGCGGGAGGGAGTCAGATCCGCTGCCGGAGGTTTGGCTCTGCAGAAGCACAGAGTTGGGTGTTTGCGCGGAGCGAGCAAGTTCCCTGGCGGGAAGTGGTTCCCTTTGGGATTTTGGCTGGGGGATGCGCGGGGGAGATGGCGCTGGCGAGCGCCTTTGTTCCCCGCCAAACTGAGCTCTGTCGTCCAGGGGCTCAGCAGCTCTCCCTCCCTTTGTCCTCCGGCCTTCCCGCTTTCTGAGCAGAGCTGTTAACTTATGACCTCCCAGACGCTAAGTCGCGCTTGCTGTCAGAACACAGTCCGTCCAGCCCCTCCGCTTTTGCCAGCCAGACTCGGGGGCTCTGCTTGGCCGGCGAGCCGCCCCTCCGCCCCGGCTCCCTCCTGCCAGTCCGTGGAGCGCGCACCGCCTCGCCGCCCTTCTTACCCTCTTCCGTGGGCCTCTCGTCTGCGCTTGGCTCCGGAGACTCCGTTCTGCTAATCCTCTGGCGGTTTTCTGGGTTATTTAGGCAGGTGTAGGTGGAATCTAAGTGATCAGCAGGACGCGCGGTGAGCCCAGTGTCCTCCTACGCCGCCATCTTCCCTGTCTCCCCCAGTATGTTTTACATTGATCACATCTTTGAATGAGACATATTTTCTATAGTTTAGAAAATACATTATGAATATTTATGTTTGTTTCCCCTAGGGTTCAACCAGAAAAAGTTTTCATGGGGCCACACAATTCAATAAACATTCACGGCTATAGTAATCATATGAAATCCCAACTACTAATGTATAAATGTCAAAGCCAATAGCTGACAAGTAACAACTTCATAAAAAGTTGTGTATTTGTAAGGGTTCATTTCTCAAATTTTCAACATTACTATTGAATTTTTTTTTAAATGTGAAATTTATCGTCAAATTGGTATCCATACAACACCCAGTGCTCATCCCAACAGGTGCCCTCCTCAATATCCATTACCCACCCTCCCCACCCTCCCACTCCCCCATCAACCCTCAGCTTATTCTCAGTTTTTAAGAGTCTCTTATGGTTTGGCTCCCTTCCCCTCTAACTTTTTTTTTCCTTCCCCCATGGCCTTCTGTTAAGTTTCTCAGGATCCACATAAGAGTGAAAACATATGGTATCTGTCTTCCTCTGTATGGCTTATTTCACTTAGCATCACACTCTCCAGTTCCATCCACGTTGCTACAAAGGGCCATATTTCATTCTTTCTCACTGCCACGTAGTACTCCATTGTGTATATAAACCACAATTTCTTTATCCATTCATCAGTTGATGAACATTTAGGCTCTTTCCATAATTTGGCTATTGTTGAGAGTGCTGCTATAAACATTGGGGTACAAGTGCCCCTATGCATCAGCACTCCTGTATCCCTTAGCTAAATTCCTAGCAGTGCTATTGCTGGGTCACAGGGTAGATCTATTTTTAATTTTTTGAGGAACCTCCACACTGTTTTCCAGAGCGGCTGCACCAGTTTGCATTCCCACCAACAGTGCAAGAGGATTCCTGTTTCTCCACATCCTCGCCAGCATCTATAGTCTCCTGATTTGTTCATTTTAGCCACTGTGACTGGCATGAGGTGATACTATTGAATGTTAAACATGTGTCTCCTATATTTGAACTTAATGCAAGGCACAATTGCATATAAAAATCATAGGCATATCTAAGCATTTATGTACTTAAAGGATTTTCATATTTTAGTGTTTGAAATTAACCAAGGTTTAAAAGATCTAAAGAATACGGAAATGACTAAGGAACTCTGAGAAGTTACCAAAGAAACACTAATAAAACCTTATAGGGGAGATGAAATTAACAATGAAATCAAAATAAAATTTTATTACAAAGAAGGAACAGGAAAAGGTGGAGGAGGAGGAGGAGGAAGAAGAATTAATAATAACAAAAAATAAATAAATAAAACATCACCAGACTAAGAAAATGTGACTCATCAGCAAGGTATAACTTACACTAATGGCACATAAAGAAATCACTCTTAGCACTACACACACGTTAAAGACATCAAATAAATACAGAAGTATATTTTATTAATAATTATTGACATCTATTAGTTCTGAGAATGTTAAACAGCTACATCAAGTTTAATCATAGAGTCCTTTTGCCATCTCATAGCCTTTCTCTTACATATTTTCTCACAGATGTTTTAGCTGATGTGGAAGTTGGAAGAAGAGGGCAGGAAGGACAAAAGGAAAGCCATCTTTCAACCAGTTGGTGATCTTGTCTCTCACTTACTCTCTTATCCTATGATTGCCAGGCCCTCTAAGGAACTCTGAGAACTGCAGTTACCTGCTCTTCCCTCCCCACACTTTCTTCTTTTCTGGAATCAGTAGCATAGAGCCTGGAAGTACACGTGCCTTCTACCTTTCCATCTGGGCACACCCTGGCTCCCTGCTCCTGACAACTCAAACCCCAACATGCCTTCCCACTTCCAGCGAAGAGGACAATATATCTCCCTCTTCTATTGTATACTTTAGGAAAAAATGACTTTACAACTTGACGATTTCTCATCACTATAAAATAAAAGGGAAATTCACTTAACACTATAGCAAACACTGAACATAGAAAACAAGAACTCTTGACTTTCGCAATCAATGTTATATAAAGATCTAAAAGACAAGGAAGAGGCAATGAGTAAGAAAAGTACAGTGCATTTGTGGCTGTGAGTTTACAAAAAAGATTGTTGTCTATTTCTGGTTATTTTCCCTTGACTTCCAGTTTCTGATTTTTAAGTTTGCAAGTGTTACAATATTATGGACTTTTCTCATTTTGCCTTGCCTAGTGGAAAGGGAAAAATGAATGTCAGATCAAATTCATGTATGTGAGCTTAAGACTAAAATTTCTGTAAATGATAAAATCATCTTTAAGAGGACATTGACCGATTTTGTGTTAGTATGGGTTGCTTTTTCACATGAAATATTCTCAAGAAAGCCTTCTGGAAATGCTTGTGACATAATGGATACAGAAAAGGATTGACAAGGGAATTGAACCATTGAAGCCAAAAGGTGATTTCATACCAAATTGTTTGAGGACGCTGTTCTGGTGAAAGAAATGAATGAATGATCGTGAACAGAGAATATGGAGCCCAGCAAAAGGCAAAAACACCTAAGAGAATGGCCAGTGACTTGGCTAATTTCCTGGCTCTGAGCAGTTCAATGTGTTCCCTTTGGTGAAGACACAGGGAATCACAATGGGAGAGGGAAGCCATTTTGGAAGCAATTATATTGCTATTCATCTGGGCTCTTAGAGAAAACAAGAGACTGCTCTTTCTACCGTGTCTCTTCGAAGGAACAGATGTTGCTGTTTCCTTCAGTTCAGGAAGAGATGTTCTTGAAAACAGTCCACCCCTGAGTGAGCGTCCACAGTTATTGGGAGGGGTAGGAGAAGTGAGTCCAGGCTGGCTTTGCCACCGACTGAGATTACCACGCTTCCACAGCCTCCAGTAAATGTATATGTTGAAATAGGCCACTGACAAGACTGGAACCACAAATTCCAAGAATGAAGTGATGGCGAGGATGTACCATTTGGAAATGAACCCAGGTTCACAGTCCTTTTTCTCCGAGACTCTGACACTGGAATTATTCCAAGACTCTGAAACTAGAATTATTGGCCCGTGCACTAAGAAGGCCAGAACCCAGACAGCCACCATCAGAGCTACGATCTTCAAGATCCCAATGTGTTGAGTTCTGTAAGATATCTAAAAGAGAGCAAATAAGTTATTTCCATTATAATGAACATATGTTGGTTGCATAAGGCATATCATAGACCCTCTCAGGAGTTTCAGGGATATGCAAGAGGCAGGGAAGTTACCTGGCCCTGAGTAACTGGGTAAGTAATCTAAAAGGTCAACCACCCTCTATGAGAGATAAACACATGAACCAAGAGTTTTTTGAGGGGACCTGGAACAGACAACCTCCCTAAGCTTCTTTTAGATCAGTAAGGTTACTTCTAGCTCATATATTCCATATTTCTCTGATTTCCTCACTCAAGGGAAAGGAAATTATTTCCCCATGAAACTGGAACATGCCTCCCTTTCCAACTATGGTTCATATACTATTTTCTCTGAGTTTCTAAGTCTCGTGCTACAGTGTTTACTCATTTTTATTAAAAAGGTGCAACAATGCCCAGCACTGTCTTTCTTTGATGGATTGTGCAGGCTGGGAAGGGCTCACCAATTGGCTGGAGGTAAGAAGAAGCTGGCTTCAAAAAAAAAAAAAAAGGTTATTTTTATAAACTGCAGGGAAGTTGGGTTTTTTTCCTACATTACTAGTATTTCTTAGGCTAAGCTAAAATGCATATGGTGCTGACCACAAGTTCCCATATAAAATACGCTTCTTTGCTTTCTGCTTCTCATGCCACTAATTAATATATCTCTTGCACTAAATCTAATGATTATGAAGATGGTAACAATACCCAGATGGTCATAAAACCGCATTTAGTTTTTTAATTGCTCTGTTCAGCCTTTGTAGTGATGTGATGCAATATGCTAGGAAGTGATCTCTATTCTATTATGCATAAGGTCAAATGCGATAATGGACATCCAAGGGAATTGAGAAGATGATGCCCATCTCTTCATCTCTGGGTAGCATTTTTGACAGGTAGCT